>NW_012152063.1:8272440-8285579 GCF_000956105.1 Propithecus coquereli
TACAGGCATGCGCCACCATGCCTGGCTAATTTTTTCTATATATTTTTAGTTGTCCAGCTAATTTCTTTCTATTTTTTTTTAGTAGAGATGGGGTCTTGCTCCTGCTCAGGCTGGTCTTGAACTCCTGGCCTCAAGTGATCCTCCGATTTGGCCTCTGAAAGTGCTAAGATTACAGGTGTGAAACACCACACCTAGCCCATGTAGATGTCCTTTATATACTAGCTTCTTTGCTTGCTTCTTTCCAAAACCTATAAAGGCATATTGTCAAAAGGACTCAGGAGCCAACTTGAAATATCTCCTGCTGGCTAAAAACAGGACAATTTGATCATCAATAAAGTTAACAAATGGATTGAAATAGAAAATGTTATTATAAACTCAATTATTTAAAGAAAAGTATATCAGTTACCACTAAAAACTGAAAACGTAAAGAAATAGAGGTGGTCCTGCCACTGATGATTTTTTGACTTTACGATGGTGCAAACATGATACACATTCAGTAGAAATTGAATACCCATACTATTCTGGTTTTTTGCTTTCAGTACAGTATTCATTAAATTACATATGAGACTTTATTACAATATAAGCTTTGCATTAGATGATTTTGCCCAACGGTAAGCTAACGTTAAGTGTTCTGAGCACATTTAATGTATGCTAGGCTAACCTCTGACATTCGGTAGGTTAGGTGTATTAAATGCATTTTTGACTTACAATATTTTCAACCTATGATGGGCTTATCTGGACATAACCCCATCATAACTCGGGAGCATCTGTAGAACCAAACTATAATCTTGCTTTTCTTGTAGGAATTGAATCTTACAGTAACCAAACAGCATATCTGGGAAAGTTTCTCTTTACAGAAGCGTTTCAATTAATAAATGAAAAAAATAACAGAATTGGAAAAATGACCTTTTTGCCTCCCTTCATGAAATAATGTTTCTCTCAGAAATCCATGGCTGTGAACACTACAGTAAGAGAAAACCAGGTATGTGCTTCCTGACAAAGTCTGTACCACCATCCATGAAGTACTCTTGCTTAAAGAGAAAGAGGGGAGGGAGGGGAGGAGGGAGAGAGAAAACACCTAAGCATGACCAAGCCTATTGTGGTTCTCAACCTTAGCAGCATAGTAGAATCACCTGGGGAGTCTGGAATACTGGTGCCTGGGTCCTAACCTTTGAAATTCTCATTAGTATGAGATACAGTCTGGACAACAGAATTTTACTTAACTTCCCAAGCGATAATAGCAGTCAAAGTAGAGATCACTGCTCAATTCACAGCAATACCGAGGAACACGTATTATGGATGAAATCAGCTGATCTAAACATGCCAGTATAAAAACAGTTTCTTCAAGAAATGATAAAGAAAGGAAAAAAAGGGGGAAGGGGAGACTTAAAAATTAAGAGGCTTAAGCAAAATCAACTAACTGCAAGATACAGACCTCATTTGAATCCTGGTACAAATTATTTTTTAAATGTGAGATAATTAAGATATTTGAAGAAACTTCACATTTTATAAGAATTGTGCATGTGATATTGATTTTTTTAATAAATTCCTATCTTTTAAGTCAGGTGTGGTGGCTCATGCCTATAATCCCAACACTTTGAGAGGCTGAAGCAGGAGGATAGCATAACGCCAGGAGTTTAAGAGCAGTCTGGGCAACATAGTGAGACCCCTGTCTCGAAAAAAATAAAAATTAAAAAATTAGCTGGGGATGGTGATACACACCTGTGGGTCCTAGTTCAGAGGCTGAGGTGAGAGGATACCTTGAGCCCAGGAGTTGGAGGCTGCAGTGAGCTATGATCAGGACCACTGCACTCCAGCCTGGGTGATAGAGCAAGACCCTGTCTCTAAAAAAAATAAGTAAAAGTCCTTATCTTTTAGAGATACATGCTGAAATAATTACCAATGAAATTATTTATCTAAAATGTATTCAAAATTATCTGATGATATCTATATATCTCTATATAGATATAGAGAAAATGAGATTGGCCAGAAGCTGAAAATTGGAAGTTCGGGGAAAGGTACATGGGGAGATTCATTACACTATTCTCTCTACATCTGTATATGCTTGGAACTACCCATTGTAGGAAGTTTTAAGAATTTAAACCATTTGAAAAAGATACACAAACATAACTTAAGAATGAACATGAAGCTCATACAAATCAATAAAAAAATGAAAATTTCCCCCAATGTTCTTTGAAAGACACCGTTAAAAAAGATGAGCCACAGACTGGAAGCAAATGTTTGCCAACCATACAGCTGATAAAAAGCTTGTATTGGAATATACAAGGAAACCGCCAAACTCTATGACAGGAAAACCAATTTTAACACATTCAAAACATTTTAACAAGACTCATCACCCAGTGTAGAGGTGATATACGGATATCAAAAACACACTTGAAAAGATGTTCAACATTGTTCGTCATCAGGGAAATACAAATCAAAACTACAAGATTTCACTTCAAGCCTTCTAGGATGGCTAAAATAAAAAGACAGACAAAATAAGTGTTGGCAAGGATGTGCAGAAATGAAAACCCTCATTCACTACTAGCAGGACTGTAAAGTGATACAGCCACTTTGGAAAACAGTTTGGCAGTTCCTCAAAATATTAAACAGAGTTACCACATGACTCAGCAATTCCATTAGGAATTGCTCCACTAGGTCTATATTAAGGGAACTAAACACACGTGTACACAAAGACACAGCAGCATTATTCACAATAGGCAAGAAGTAGAAACCACCCAAATGTCCACCAACCGATGAATAGGTAAATAAAATGTGGTATGTCCACACAATAGAATATTATTTGTCAATAAAAAGTATCGGTACGAAATCATGCTTAGTTTAGTTACACATGGATCTATTTATAGATACTTCTTTGCTCTGTCAGCTGAAAGAACCTAGAAGCAATCATACCCCAGCAGCAATGGTCACAGCTAGTGCCCAGATCTTGGTTTCTTACAGTAAAAGAAACGAAAGCCCCTTAGAGAAATAGCTACTTGACAGACTGAAGTAGAAATTCTCCAAGATAATCCTGGAATATCTTGCAGTGCCAGAAAGTAATAAGTACTCATAAAGGAAACACACACACACAAAATGACACAATGATGGGTGTACCAAAGGGACACAGGAGCCAACTGAAAGCTCCCCAAGAACCAAAGCTGGAACAATCTGAACAGCAAAATAAAGTAGTCCTGGACTATGATCCAAGGTACAAAAGAAATATCCATGTGTTCGAATGTTTGAATAAGTTGGGAAGGTTAGACAAATCTCCATGGAGAAGATTTCCAATTGATTTATGCAGATATTCCACCCTCAAAGAGGCAGAACATAATTCCTCACTCCTTAGGTGCGGGATATGTGTAGTGACTTACTTCCAAACAGTACGGAAAGGGAGGGGTGGGGGCGGAGAACAGCTTTACAGTGGAACAATCTAACATACACTGTTGCATTCAGGTGATCAGATAAATTATCAGTGATAAGTCATATCGATAATACATACGCTTAATCTGATGAAATGAGAATGACATTTTACCTCTGAGGTCTTCCTCCTCAAAACTCAAAAACCCAGAGACAGACCATGAGAAAAGCATGGGAAAAACTTCAGACAAGTCCCAACTGAGGGTCAATCTACAAAATACCTGATTAATACTGCTCAAAATTGTCAAGGCCATCAAAAACAGAGATCAAGAAACTGTCACAGCCAAGAGGAACCTAAGGAGACACAACTAAATATAATGTACTCTCCTGGAATGGATGGATCCTGGAACAGATAAAGGATACTGGGTAAGAACTAAGGAAATCTGAATAAAGCATGGACTTTGGTTCATCATAAACTATGAAACAACAATGTTGGTTCAGTAATTGTGACAAATATACCATGCTAAAGTATCATGTTAATAACAGAGGAGGCCAGGTGCGGTGGCTCGCGCCTATAATCCTAGCACTCTGGGAGGCCACGGTGGGAGGGTTGCTTGAGGTCATGAGTTAAGACCAGCCTCAGCAAGAGCTAAACCCTGTCTCGACTAAAAATAGAAAGAAATTAGCTGGGCAACTAAAACCAGAAAAAATTAGCCAGGCATGGTGGCACACGCCTGTAGTCCCAGCTACTCGGGAGCCCGAGGCAGAAGGATTGCTTGAGCTCAGAAGTTTGAGGTTGTAGTGAGCTAGTCTGACACCACGGCACTCTGGACCGGGCAACAGAGCAAGACTCTGTCTTAAAAACAAAACGAAACAAAAAAACACACAAAATAACAGAAGAAACTCGGTCTATGGTATATGGGAACTCTCCACATTACCTTAGCAATTTCCCTGTAAATCTATAGCTATTCTAAAATAAAAAGCTTTTACCAAAAGGGCAGGGAGGGGGGAATGAAGCACTGATACATGCTACAACATGCATGAGCCTTGAAAACATACTAAGTGAAAGAAGCCACTTGGTATATGAATATCTCAAAAAAGCAATTATAGGCACACAAAATGAGATACTGCACAGCTATTAGAATGGTTAAAATTAAATCATTAAGAGTTGCTGAGGACTGGACCTGCTGGCAAGAAGATAAAATAGTACAACTACTTCGGAAAACAGTTTGGAAGCCACTTAAAACATTAAACGTACCTATTTCATGAACCAATTATTCTACCCCTAAATATTTACCCAAGAGAAATTAAAGTGTCAGGAGTAAAAAACTTCCCTTACCAACTTTCTTTCAATGACTGAGGGCCTGCAAATTCAACTGACAGCACACAGATCAACAGGAGGAAAAAAACCAAAACTTTTTCATACGCGCACGGGAGTGCACAGAAGCAGCAGCTCTCTAAACAGCTAAAGATGGGGGGTTATATACCTAACTAGCCAGGGGACAGAAAGGGGGAAAAAGCTACTAGGAGAAGACAAATGAGTTTTGAGGGAAATGGGAGAAAAAGTGAGATAAAGTTTATTTACACAGGTAAGAATGGTCTTCTCCATCTTTCTTCAGGCCAGTAAAACTCCCCTGGAGAGGGGATTTATGGCAGCCTCATTCCCACAAGTTTCTGCCTTTAGTCAGATTAGGGAAGCTCTGAATGGGCTTCTTTCTGCATCTGGTGAATTTCAAAAGCCTTTGGTTTAAAAGAATCTTCATATTTTGTAAGACAGGTCAGGTGGCTTAAAAATAAAGAGGAAAAACAAAACAAAAATTTTAAAATAAAAAAAATAAAAGAATCTTCATACTAACTTTGGGGCTCTGAGTGGATCCCCACAAAAGCATACATCCATATAAAGACCTACACATAAATGTTCATAGCACCTTTATTTGTAGTAGTCAAAAACTGTAAACAATCCAAATGTCCATCAACAAGTAAGCAGATAAATTGTGGCACACATCCAACGGAATACTACTCAGTTTGAAAAGAAATGACTATTGATTCACACAACACAGGTAAATCTTTAAATAATTACGCTGAATCAAAGAAACTAGACAAAGGGAGTACTCATTCTATCACTTTTTATATAAAACCCTAGAAACTGCAAACCATAGTGAGAGAAAGCAAGGCAGTAGTTGCTTGAGGGGAGGGGTGGGAAGGATTACAGAGGGTCACAAGGAACTTTCTGGGCAGCAATAGTTACACTCACTTTTTACTGTGGGGATGGTTTCACAGGTGTACACATATGTCAAAGTTTGTAGAGTTGTATACTTTAACAATGCATAGTTTACTATATGTCAACCATACTTTAATAAAGCTGTTTAAAAAGAAAAGACCTACTAATATGGCTTACCTTATTATAAATCAATAAGAAAATGAGAATTATTCCCAATGTTTAACATGAGAAAAGGTTGTAACGTTTAAGTGAGAAAACCAAAAGCAGGAAATTGAATTATATGCAATATGATTAGTACTTTCAAAAAAAACGTTAAGCCTACACCGATGGAAAAAAGAAACTGATGATAAATCTTTAATCAACACATTGTAACTATCATTTGCCCAAAAAGTGTGAAGAGTATCATCAGACATAACACGGTTAGAGAAAAGAAGCCACAAACAGCACTGACAGCCAAAAACAAATGGCCAATAGGCATTTAGAAATGTCACTATTGGTCAAAGATAGGCAAAAATGCCAAGTGAGATAATGTTAGTTTTTGCAGATAAAATTGGCTAAGATTTTGAATTATTTTAACGTGGAATATGCTAGAGAGGCTATGAGTAAACAATTTGTCTTGTCCGTTAGTGGGGGAAGTACAGAGAAGCACAAAATTCCTGTACTAGTTTTGTAACACCAAGAGGCCTACGGATTCACACTTCGATCTGCTGATTCCGTGTGTGTGTGTGTGTGTGTGTGTGTGCGCGTACCTGCATAGAAGTATGAAAGCTAATACACCAAAACGTTTCTGGACTTCACTCTTGAAATTTTACTCAATGGCCCTGTATTGTTTATAACAGGGGGAGGGGTGCATTTAAGTCATTCTTTAACTGAGGTTTCTGTAGAAAATCTGTTCAAAACCAAAACACAGCTCTTTTGCCCTTCCACAATATGAGCATGCAGTGAGAAGCTGCCATCTATGCGGGATGAGCCCTCGCCTGACACATCTGCTGGTGGCCTGGTCTTGGACTTCCCAGCCTGTAGCACTGTGAGCAATAAATTTGTTGTTTATGGGGGGTGGGGCGGGGGGGGACCAAAACACCAACTAAACAAGAGTCCTGTCCCTTGACTGACCAGGACATGATGATAGGTGAAACAACTGAGCTACAGGCAAGCAACGAGTACCACCAGATTGGGGGAAACCACTACACCTCTATCGGGAGTAGCTAGATGGAAGATTTGGAATCCCACTCTCGCACGTGAATGAAATCCCTCAACCACCACCTAGAATTAAATAGGAACCTGTAACAGCACAACTACCTTTACCCCTTTCCCTCTTTCCTCGTGGGCTGTGTGTATACCAGCACAGGGATGCCAAAGCCACAAATATATAAGCTGAAGACTTTAATTTTTGGAAAGAAGCCTAAAAACATCACAGCTGTTTGTCACCTTGGATTTGTTGTTGTCTTTTTTCTGTCATTGTTTGAATCTCAATTTTATGGCTATGACACAGTCTCAATCCCTCCACGACATCCTCACTTTCCAGGGGTGCAAAGACAGCTATAATAATCATGAATGGTTTTTAAAGATACTCGGACATTCTGACCTATTCCTGGAAGCCAGTGCTGAACAATTTTTAACTTCTTCAGAACTGAGCCCCAAACAAAACTCGAAACTGGGACTTTTATTACAATGACTCAGGTACTACAGATACCTTCCTCCTTAGAATCAAGTATCACCAAAGCAAGGCAGAATAATCTCCAAGAAATGTTTCATCCAAATGATTACAAACAAAAACGTTTTTCTGTAGGTTGAAAAAATGATAATAGAAAGCACTGACATAGCTGCCTGTAGACAAGCCCAGTACACACCCTGGCTGTATAAATTCTAACATACAGAAGGCAGAATAACAAAATCAAGATGAATAAGAACTGGAGGCAAGGAGACAGAATGTTATAACCACCACTTCTAGCCCTTACTCTTCAATGCATCAAGTTCAAGAAACAATGCACTCCACAAAGCAATGTGCTACACACCCTAACCAGCACAACCAGCCTACAAAAATACAATGTGCGTAAGATGAATATGACTGGGGGCTGGGGACAGGATAAGAAAGGAGGAAGACACTGCCCTTCTCTACATTCACTATTGTCATACACGGGTGGTTAATATAGCCCATAGCACGGCAGATGTGGCCCAAAAGTCAGAACCACCGGTCCCTTCCTCACTAACCCTGACAACCAAGACCTGCCCAAGCTTGGCTAAGCCTGAAATAAGAAAGGCAACCCTCTGTGAACATGCCTGGGTCCCAGATAGCACAAAGGCTGAGCGCAAGAAAAGGCCAATTCAGCGAGTGGTGCTGTAACAACTGGAAAACCATTTTGGAGGAAAAAAAAAAAAAACAAGGACAGTTAACTAGCTCACACTATATACAGATCAACAAAGACACACAGCTATTAATAATGGCTATCTCTGAATGGTAGGATTCTAAGTACTTCTTTTGCTGTTTTCTACAATGAACACAAAAACATTTCTAATTTAAAATAATTAAGGACAGGTGTAGTGGCTCAGGCCAATATCTCAGCACTTTGGGAGGCCTGCATGGGAAGAACACCGGAGGCCAGGAGTTTGAGACCAGCCTGGGCAACACAGTGAGTCCTAGTCTGTAACAAAAGCAACAAAATAATTAGCCGGGTGTGGTGGCATTCATCTGCAGTCCTAGCTACTCGGGAGGCTGGGTGAGACCGTTTCTTTTTAAAGGGGAAAAAAAAAAGGAGCAAAAATAATTAAAGTGAACTCCTTAACTGGTCAATTTCTCAGGAGTTTGTAGTGATAATAACCTGATACCCGAGACTTCCTCAGGGGGTACTCAGCAAATCTCATCACCTTTCTTAGAATTAACCTACCTCAGCTTCTGTGACCAAGGAGAACTTGCCGTCATTCAATCTCAAGAGGTCTTCTGCCTACTGGAGTGGGCTTCTAGAAGGGCCCTTGCCCTGCAGAAAGACAGTCTGTGCCATTGCCTCACCACTGATCAATCACCCAGACCAGTCCTTCATGTTAGTGCCAGGCAACAGGTTAAGTCAGACACCTCATTCTCAAAAGCCTCCTTCCACATGTACCTTTTAACATCTAACTCAATAATACTTTAAAATTCTTAATGGCTACAAGCTAGTTCAATTATAATCAATGAAAGTCTCATGCCCTGGGAATATGGGCAAGTAATCTTCCATTCATTGAACAAATGTCAAGGAGAGTTAAGATTCCACACTACAGTAAGCACAGTTCAGACCCCTAGAGGATACTATGCTCAGTTCTGAACCCTACTCTAAAGGGGCTCGGAAACTATAGCCAGATGTGGTGGCCCACGCCTATAGTCCCAGCTACTCAGGAGGCTGATGCAGAAGGATTGCTTAAGCCCAGGAATTTGAAGTTGTGGTGGGTAGAGACCTTGTCTCTTTAAAAAACAGTAAGAGACTGACAAGCTGTAAGGGTCAGAGAAGTAGAACCCAGGAGGAACAGATGAGCGATCTGGAAAGTTTTCTCACAAATAAATAAGGTTCTGCCTAAATGTGCCCTCTTCACATATTGGGAGTATTTTTATATTCTCAAGGGGGCAGAACTAAATGAGCATTGAAATGGACAGGCCCTTATAAGATCATCTAGTGCAAGGAGGCCAGTGACGTTCACGTTGCACGCCAGCTGCAGACAACTTGTTGTGACGGTCTGGAGCACTGTGTAAGAGGGATTCTGAGGCTTAATCTAGGCCCAGTGGCAAGAGTATCCCCTGGTGTGGAAGGAAGAGGACAAAGCAAGTACCACAGATTCCCACCAGGGACCCTTAATCCAGGGGCTGCATCCTTGAGAGGCTACTGAGTTATTGTAAGATGTACATAAATCCTGCTTTCAAGACTGTCTGATAAATTAAATAAATACATCCTACACATATATTTACCGTAACTTTTCAGATGTGTATATGGGTTGTGTAATTTTTTTTAAAAAAAACTAATGAGTGGCAGGTTTCTAAAAGAGATCTAGTTCACACACCAAGGTCTTTTAGCTACAGAAAAACTTATACAACTAAAAAATAACAATTTCCCCAAAGGTATGAAGCACCTTACGATCAACCGAAGATTTTTAAAAATATCTATGAGAGAAAAATAAAGCCTGCGGGGGAGGGCGGGTGGTTAAGAATTTAAAAAACTGACATGAAGTCAGTGGTAAAGTTAATATTCTAAAAATATACAGTAGAGGTGTGACCCTGCTCAGTAGCAGACAACACCAAGCTGAACGTAGTCAGTCAGTAAGAAGTTATACAGGCTCTATCATACTACAAAGCTCTCTCTCGAGCAGCAAAGGGGAACATATGAGCAAAGGTCCTCTTTTTAAACAAACATTACACAGAGAGTCAGGATAAAATTCCTACCATACAGAAACAAAGCTGTGACTGATGAAAGGCTTGTCGGTGTTTAGTTAAGCAAGAAAGAAACTAACATGATGAAGTCATGTCTTTTATGGGAAAGAAATCGTGTAGATTACTTGAAATCAGAAATATTTGTTCAGCTGGGCAACTTCAAGTAGTGTTAAACAATACTGGAATATTGAAAGCACACAGAACATGCTCAGAGTTGATGGGCGTCATATTTGCTGAGAGAGGAGAACATGGAGTAATGACTGTAAGCTCCGAAGAGCTTAGCACTAATCCGCCGTAATGAGGCTGGCATCTGGGGGCGCAGCCTGCTCAATTACACAGCCATAAGGAGCACCCCTCACTGAGGCTCAGTCCTTCAACATTGTCTAAAGTTTTCCTCTTAAAAAAATAAGTAAAAAATTGAGCTTCACCCAAAACGGAACACTGAATATTATGATACACTACCAAAGCCTAACCCAAAAAGCCTCAACTACTTAAAACCTTAAAACAAGTAACCAAATCAAGACAAAATACGTGCAAGATATTTTCCAAAACATCTGATCCTCTGCTAATGAAGGGCCAGCATAGCTTGCAAAGATTTCCATTTGCCTCCACCAAAAAAAAGAACGAGCAAAAACCCCAAAAACATTAAAAAAAAAAAAAAAAAAAAAAAAAAAAAAAAAAAAAAAAAAAAAAAAAAAAAAAATGACAGTGATTGATTTTTACATCAACAAAATGTAATGACCTGGGACAACAAATTTATATTTTATTTTCTTATACCTACCCTCCCTTGTATGTACACACACCAAAAAATCCAATCAACTATTTAAAAAAAACTCAACCACCTATTACAGAGTTAAGTTTCCAACCAAGACAGGTCCAGTGAGGGAATACTGATGAGCTAGTCCACACCAGGTATTGCTCTGGGTCTTTGATGACAACTCAGGGAACACAGCCCTTCCCCTCCCCCACCAACGTTAGGGTCTGGTAGGGGAAACAGACACAAGTCACAAGACAAACATATAAAGTGACAGGGTCAGGTGCGGTAATCCTTGCACTTTGGGAGGCCGAGGCAGGAGGACTGCTTGAGGCCAGGAGCTCAAGACCAGCCTGAGCAAGAGCAAGACCCCATAATATCTGGGCATGGCAGTGCACACCTGTAGTCCCAGATACTTGGGAAGCTAAGGCAGGAGAATCGCTTGAGCCCTGGAGTTCGAGGCTGCAGTGAACTATGATGACGCCACTGCACTCCAGCTTTGGCTGACAGAGTAAGACTCTGTCTCAAAAAAATAAATAATAATAAAGTAAAATAAAATATAAAGTGATAAGTCAAATGATGAAATCACCCAAGATAGCTGGAATTACTGGCAGATTGTGTAGTGGTGAACCTACAGTTTTCTGAAGAAAAAAAAAAAACACCTGAGAGAATGTGTGCGCACTAAGCGCTACCATACTGCTAAGTATGGGAGGAATATAGGAGAGATACCTAACCCAGGTATGGCAGAAATGACAGCTAAATTGAAAGCTAACTAATTATTAGGAATTAAGAAAGACAGAAAGGAGCAAATGGATTCTTGGCAGAGATAGTTTCAGTGCTTTTTGAGCACATGCTAAGAGACTGATGGGGTTGAGGAAGTAAAATAGTTCACAATAATGGAGCACAGAGCATGAGAATTCCAGCCAAAGGACAAATGCCTTGAAGTAAAGTTTATTAGTTCACAATGCCCATGTCTGCTACGTGCAAGGCCCCTGTCTTACTTGCTGGTCCTCACAGTGACCCTGACAGGGCCTTATTGCTAATCCCCTTTTCACAGAGGGGGAAGGGGCTCTGTATGGTTCACCCGCCTTTACCCAAAGTCTCACGGCCACCAAGAAGCTGCCCTCCCCGTCCCCACCTAGTCTTTCCGTTACACCATTCTGGGGCTTGCTCCATGTTCAGACACAGAAACCCTACCACATCTGCCCTATATTTTTGAAAATATGTCTCTAGATTTGAGAGAATAACCAAGGCCTCAGAAACATTTAGTGAAAAACAGAGCTAGGAAGAATCTGTTTTTTGTGAAGTCCAGAGAAACTGACTTGGATAAGACATCAAAGCTGCCTCGTGTAGCAGATTCTCCTCCAGCACACAGTAGGCACACAGATAAAACCAGTGAAGGCTTCTGAAGAGGCAGCAGCTCAGGGAAGGGAGACAGAACAACATTAAGCCCAGGAGAGCACCATGCTGTCAGCTGGCCAGGGTGAGCCAGAGACGGTGGGACTCGCACTAGCACCAGCTCAGTTCTGAGGGCGAACCATGGCGGTCTCCTCTCAGGTCTCAAGCAGGAGCTACTAAATGGCCTCACACCAACATGTGCCTAATCCTACCTTGTTACCTCACAGGAATGCTGCATCCTCTACGCAAAATGAACGATGTGCTCTGCATCTAATTCCTCTAGGTCCTGAAGAACTCTACCTTAATGTATTTCCCTGTGATTTGAGTCCTCAACTCTGATGTATTTGACATTTGAGTGCTGACTACACTGATGCTAAACTGAATAATGGTCCCAAATATATCTACCTCCTAATCCCTGAAACCCATGAATGTTACACATATCAAGGGGACTCTGCAGGTGTAATTGAGTTAAGGCTCTTGAGGCGGAGATTACCAGGGCTTATCTGGGTGGGCCTGATGTGATCGCAGGGGTCCTTACAAAGGGCCCAGAAGAGTCCAAGTCAGAGAAGAGCCAACGCGATGGCAGAGCAGAGGCTGGAGTGATGCACTTGGAGATGGAGGAAGAGACCACAAAAGCCAAGAAATGCAGGCTGCCACTAGCACCTGGGAAAGGCAGGGAAACTGTTTCTCTCCTGGAACTTCCAGAAGGAACCAGCCCTGCCAACACCTTGACTTTAACCCACTGAGACCGATTTCAGGCTCCTGGCTTCCAGAACAAAAATTAACTTCCGGTTTTTTAAGCCACCATGTTTGTGGTCAACTTTTTATAGCAGCCATAGGAAACTAACACATCTATTCTTGTTTTATGTTAGGATGTAAAGCAAATTTTACATACACCTGTCATCCTTGAATTGCTTTAAAATAATCCACCTCTCCCCCCGACCCCAAAAAGTGGGAGGATACAGATCAATAAAACGAGAACAGAATGGTAATCATCATTAAAGCTGGGTCCATGG
>NW_012152063.1:8289499-8290695 GCF_000956105.1 Propithecus coquereli
TATATAGAAAAAATTAGCCGGGTATGGTGGCGCATGCCTGTAGTCCCAGCTACTCGGGAGGCTGAGGCAGGAGGATTGCTTGAGCCCAGGAGTTTCAGTTTGCTGTGAGCTAAACTGATGCTGCAGCACTCTAGCCCAGGTGACAAAGTGAGACTCTGACTCTAAAAAAAAAAAAGAAAAGAAAAGAAAAGAAAATAGGAGAACTAGTATATTACTATTCTGCAAACACAATTATGAACCAAAGCAATAACAGTGGCATTTCACATCAGAGAGAGAGAGAGAGAGAGAGAGAGAGAGACATTACACGCCTGATGGAAGAACACACAACCACCTGTTACTTTGTCTTGTCCAAACAAACAAAAGTGAGCTTGAGTCTAATCCAAGTACCACAAGGGTAAGAGGAACATGTTAAATGACTGCATGTGGATATAGTTCAGCAAAATAAAAATGTGGAACATTATACAGAACAAATAAACCAACTTCAATAAATATACTGCAGAAGGAAAGGAGGGAGGAGGAAAGGAAAGGGGACCTACTGATTCTAAGACTTGAAACTGACCAAGATGATCTTGTTTGGGTCCTAACTCAAATCAACTTCTTATAAATACTGAGATAATCCAGGAAGTATGACTGCTGACTAGATTTGATATTTCAGAGTTACTATTAATATGTGAACTTTTTAAAGAGTCTTACATGTTGAATTGTGTCCACTCCCCCAAAATTCATATGAAGTCTTAATTCTCAGTACATCTGAATGTGACCTTATTTGGAGACAGAGTCTTTACAGAAGAAAGCAAGTTACAATGAGGTCGTTAGGGTGAGCCCTAGTCCAACATAAGTGGTGCCCTGTACGTGGAGACACAGCACACTGAGAGAACGCCAGGTGAAGGCTGGAGCTGCGCTGCCACAAGCCAAAGAACTACCAGAAACTAGGAGAGAGGCTTCACATACTTCCCTCACAGCCCTCCGAAGGAACCAAACCTGCCAACATCTAGGCACCTTGGACTTCTAGCCTCCAGAACCATGAGACAATAACTTTCTGTTGTTTAAACCACCCGGCTTATAGTATTTTGTTATGGCAGGCCTGGCAAGCTAATATAGAGATGTTGTCTTTTAGAGACACACACTGAAGTTTTTTTGTTTTTGTTTTGTTTTTTTGAGACAGAGTCTCACTCTGTTGCCGGGGCTAGAGTGCC
>NW_012152063.1:8290745-8292088 GCF_000956105.1 Propithecus coquereli
AAACACAGAGTTTTAAAATATCATTTTTAAATTCCTAAGCAAGATACCACATTTCTACACAATCCCTCACCGAGCCAAACAAACCAGTTTTTTCCTCTAACATTGCAACTAGTTGTTGTATCTTCACTTCAACACCAGATCAGGTTATTGGCAGGTGGTTACGGTCACGCGGCATAAAAAGTTTGTACCTTTAAATATGTTCTCAGTGTAGCAAAGAGGCACGCAGGAGCCAAGCAACTGAGGAAACATTTGTGTTTCCTATATCCGCTTTCTCCAGGATGGGAGGTCATCCCATGGAAACAATGTGCAAAAGTTCCCCAAAGCATATTGCCTTTTTTTTTTTTTTAAATGAAACTGGTTCAGAAGGGAAATATATTACTTTTTGCTGAACACATACAAGTAAATCCATCTTATGATCATCTCATTTCTAACAAAACTCAACTTTAATAGTAGAAAAACAAAATGTCTCTGAGCTATATTTTAAGCAGATAGTTTTAGACTTAGGCTTTGTCCTGCTCCTCCAGGGTCCACACTTTTGAGAACTAAAATGCCATCAACAGCACTTCTTCATAGCTTAAGTACCATCTCTGCCACACCAGCATCACAACCAAAAGGAGGCCATTCTGACGAAGGCTGACCCAGCCGCAGAAAGCAAGGCACATAATAAAATCACACCCTTCAACCTGGCTATATTATATGCATCAAAAATTAAGAAATACCCAGAGGCCCAAGCATTTCCAGCTCACACGAGAACTTCAAAGGCCACCTTATGACTGTGTGTGGGTCCAACCATAAATGCCTACACAAACACACACTAAAGCCAACCATATGCACCCCAGCGTAATGACTATGTGTGAACTGAGTCAGCTTGAAGAGCAAAAGTATTCAACAGGCCAAGAAAATCCTAATTTTCAAACTATGGCTGAAGGAAAGGTCTCCAATAAAAAACAAACCAAAAAACCTCACACTTGTTCTGCTGATATAGAGTAATCAAAAGTTAGGAAAAGTACGCCAACCACATTTAAGATCCATTCACTGTGGCAGAGCAGTCCAATCCCTCCCGAAGTACTTTCCTTCTCCACAGACCTACAGGAGAAGCACCCACAGGGCCCTCCTGAGGGCCCGCCCACCACCACCACCACCACCAGCATGGACTGCCAGACGCCTGCTGGTCCAGGACACTTCCGGCTTTGTTACAGGAATTATCATCAATCACTAAGACTCTTGCAGTATGAAAAACATAGCAAGATGTTTGAAATTAAGATTTGAAAAGTCGCTGAATAAAATGCAGATTTTAAGAAATAAAAAATCTTTCCGTTACACCATTCTGGGGCTTGCTCCAT
>NW_012152063.1:8292294-8294498 GCF_000956105.1 Propithecus coquereli
AGGGAACAATTTTTTTTTTTTATTTCAGCATATTATGGGGGTACAGATGTTTAGGTTACGTATGTTGCCCTTGCCCCCCGCCCTCCTGCTGGGAACAATTTTTTTAAAAAACATACAGTCATCTTGGGTGACAGCAGGGAGAGAAAGAAGAGTGAGATGATGATCAGAGACTGCATCACAAACTTAGAGGTGGAGATTAAGCATTTAGAAATTTTAATAGCAGACTGAGACTGACTTCAGTCTGCTGAATCTAAATATAAAAATTAGAGGGCTGGACATGGTGGCTCATGGCTGTAATCCCAGCACTTTGGGAGGTCAAATAAAGCAGGAGGATCCTGAGGCCAGGAGTTAAAGATAGGCTGGGCAACATAATGAGACTTCGTTGCCGCAAAAAATTTTAAAAATTAGGTGGGTGTGGTGGTGCCCACCTGTAGTCCCAGCTACTTAAGAAGCTGAAGAGGGAGGAGGTTATAGTTCTAGGTTACAGTGAGCTATGCTCACACCGCTGCACTCCAGTGTGGGCAACCGAGTGAGACTTTGTCCTTAAAAAATAAAATAAAAAAATCAGCACTTGTCTTTTTGGCTGACTTTAAAATTTCATTCTTCTAATAATTTATTTTCATTTTACTTTTATAAAAAGTCAGTGATCAATTCGAAATTTAAAAAATATGTGGTCCTTCAACACAGATGAGTAAAGAATGATTTAGAACAGTAATTCTCAATGGAGAAACCTTCACCCCTACAGGAGTGGTTTTAGAAATCTGTGGGTCCTTTAGGATTGGGAGAAGGGGGCTTTGCTGACATTTCAAGGCAGAGACCAGGTGTGTCATATATCCCCAAAGTATGCAGGACAGTCCCTCACAACAAAGAGGGGGCCTACATCCCATACAGCTTTTGAAAGTCCTAGACATTTACATACGGGAGAAGCCCATTTATCGGAGCCTACAGCCTAGCAAAGTATTTAATGCTCTATCTTCATAAGTACTGTAAATTCCACAACTATGACCCTGTAAATCAAGGTATTATGTTTTGACCTGCTTATCATCGTTATAGAAAATCACTTAACTGACAGCAGCACAACTTTAAGTTGCCCATATATCATTCCTGTATCAGCAGCAGCATTGGTCCGCTGAGGGTTATGCTACATATGGTACAAGCACTTGGCTACTTCATTATGCCTTAAGCTCCGATCACAGCTAAGTATTTATGTAGTGAAATATTATTTTGTATAAACGATTTCCTTTTTATGTCTCCTTTCTGGTATTACTAGGACATTATATTTATTTTTTTAATTATATATGTAGTAGGTTATATTTTCTATGAATTTCATTTCAGGATTGTAATTGAGACGTTACATAGGAGGAAATTATAGATCTGAATAAAAACACACTGGTGAAATTGGTGTTGAAAGTCATAAATGGACTTGTAGGAAATATTAGAAGTCGTCGTTATTTCTACATTTGAGACGACAGAACTACATATATTTTATACACAATAGTTGCTAAGAAAAGGGGCTTAGGGTCAGGTTGCCTGGTTTGAATCCCATTCAGCCAGTGTTAGCTCCGAGACTGTGGCATTTCTCAGTTACTTTTCTTTAAGGTAAGGACAGCACCATTCCTATATCGGCTGTAAGAATCAAATGAGAACCCATCCAAAGAGGTTCACATATCATCCTGCCCATAATCACTGCAACCCACATGTGTGCTATTAATCTAAAATTCAGAGACAGAGTTCTAAACAGGAGGGAAACATGAGCTAGGAATGCAAAAGCAAGCACAAAAATGAAGGAAAAACGGACAAGTCAAATACAGGCTTGTTTTCTGAAACATCACATTCATTATCAGAGTAAGCTAATTAAACAACTTCAATCTGTGTGAACACATTCAATCAATGTGTTCATGCTTGGACACATGTGAGAGGGTGGGGGTTTTGGATACAAAACACCACTACACCAAGAAAAGAAAATCTAGGCCGGGCGTGATGGCTCACGCCTGTAATCCCAGCATTCTAGGAGGCTGGGACGGGCGGATCGTTTGAGCTCAGGAGCTCGAGATCAGCCTGAGCAAGAGCCAGACCCTGTCTCTACTAAAAATAGAAAGAAATGAGCTGGACAACTAAAAATATATAGAAAAAATTAGCCGGGTATGGTGGCGCATGCCTGTAGTCCCAGCTACTCGGGAGGCTGAGGCAGGAGGATTGCTTGA
>NW_012152063.1:8297923-8300497 GCF_000956105.1 Propithecus coquereli
TGGGACTACAGACACATGCTACTGCAGCTTGTCTTATTTCTTTTATGTAAAGACTCCTTTGGTTTCCCTTCTTCTGCCAGAGGCTCACTTAGAGATATTTATCTTCCCAGCTCAATTAGCTCCAGGAAAAATCAGATATCCAAGTGTTAAAGCAAAGCCAAAAGACGTTCTGGATTTTCTAGCAAGACTGTGATTTTTAAAGTATGCATTCCCCATAAGGACCTGTCAGACCACATATTCACATCTTTGACTCAGAAAACAGTAATTTGGTCATCGGTGATGTCTGGGCCCTGCCAGCATGTAGAACCTTATGGTGCAGATGATGCAGCTCAGACCTTTTCACAGAGAGTAAACTCCAGAAACAGCACTCTATGTTCCTCACCAGACCCGAAAATGAGAACCTAACTTACTCTTTACTCTCTGACCACTTAATTCATGTAACTGATGAACCTCATGCTCCCCACCTCAGGGAAGGTACCCCTTTTGATATTTGAGTACTTATTAGGAATTTTGATTCTTTTGATGGGAGAGTAGTAGTGAGACAGTAAGATTAGGAAAAATGCTTTGAGAAGTCCTTTCCTAAGACCCTGCCTAGTTAATTTTTAAATACAGAAAGACATTCCTTAAATTTAGAAAATGGGACCCACTTGAGAAATTGAAGAAAGCAAAAGGATCAAAGGTGTTAAAGTCAAGTATTCTGCTAGGGCTTTATCCCAAAGCCCTATCCTTGTTCACCCAAGGAGGGGCTCTCAAATCCTAATCTCACAGGTGCCCCTCCATCAGAGCATCTGTGAGGATCCAGATCCCTTGGGCAGCAGGACCTTTCCGCAGGGGAGCCCCTCCAGTTCTGATCGCACCAAATCTACTCTCCACGTGCCTCAGGCTAGACAATAAGGGATAGAAGAGAAACACTTTTCTCCCATTTCCTCTCTAAATTGTACATATTTGGTAGAAAACAAACCTATTTCTCTAGCAGAGTCCTTGAAAAGATTAGTTTCCCCCTATATTCATCAGCCATAAATATTCAGCAGAATTCAGTGCCCGTAAGTGCTTTTATCATCATCCAAAACTAAATGGTTAGAAACCATTTAACCCCTGCCTGACACACAGCATACAAGAGATGCCGCAAGGAGAACTTCAGAGGAGTCCCCTTCTAATTATTCAGTAGTGTATGGTGGTATAATAGTTAGTATGAGGACGTAACAGTGGTATAAAGGTAACAATCCAGTTACAGATCTTACAAAATGCCGCATATCACAAGTATTTCTACCATGGTCCCAGATTCTGTTACCTGTTTAGTGACCTCACAGAAAATGGCTTACAAGATGATTGGCAGAATAGGGGAGGGGTTTTTTCATTTCTAGAATTCTGGTTGGATATTAAGCTCTCCAAATGCCTTTTTGGCTTTGTGGTGCTGAGGCTAGGTAGGACTCTGCGCACTCTTATCACTCTGCTGCCAGCTGTTCCCTGTTAATTTCTGCCAATAGAAGGCACTAGAGAGAGACTGGAAGGCAGGAGTTGGGGGGAGACAGGACATGGTCTTCTGTTTGTCAACTGCTCCTACCCACATCACCACATCAGCACTTGGTTTCAGCCTCTGGCTGCTCTGGACACTCCCAGAACAAGACTCATAACCTCCCTTCTCTCCCCATCCCACCAGCCAGCCACAGCCAAGGAGCTCCCATTGCTCAGAAATCTGAGTCTCAGCTACTCAGGGCGCCTCCTTAAGTTTCTAGGATCTGATAACCTCCATGTTCCCCCTCTGACTTCCCAACCCTGGGGTGGTAGCTGCTCGCTGTGGTCACTAGGCTGGATTCTCTTTTTGCTCTTTTGTCCTCCAGCACCTGTGTGATTCCCCCAGTGAAATATCTGGTGTATTTTCTGGGCTCCTGGCTGGATTTAACTGAGACGAGCACAAAAACCTAAGGTTGAAAGGTGGTGAATTTCTTGTTGTTTATACCACTGCTAAAAGCACACTGTGCATTTTACATGTGCCAGATACTATTTTAAGGGCTCTAGCATGCACAGTCTCACTTAGTGCTCAAAGCAACCCAATGAGATGGCCACTCTCATGATCCCCATGTTAGAAACTAGGAAAATGAGTCTCAAGGAAATCAAGAAACCCACTCAGAGATCACATAACTAGATCATACAACTGGAAAGTAGTAGCGCTAGAATACAAGTCCAAGTCTGACCCCAAAGGCTGCCACATTTCCTGCAAAAAACAAAACAAAACAAAACACTATAAGGCTTTTCTAAATACCCCACGCTGCTTCAAAGGGCTATTTCACTGTCAACAAATAACTTACTATAGGCATATGAGGATAACAAGCAAGTAAGCATAATTCTTATTTTATAACAGTCCCCTTCCTTTTTTCATGTGACTGCTTGTTTAGTGAAACAGTATTATCTGTCCTTTGGAATGTCCTATATTCTGGACTTCATGGCATCATGTAATTTGTCCCTCTATTTTCTGCATTTCTTGTAAACTCAAAGTTAGATTGAGACTCAATCCACTCAAACCTCTATTGGTCACGCCTGTAATCCTAGCACTCTGGGAGGCTGAGGCAGGTG
>NW_012152063.1:8300713-8302931 GCF_000956105.1 Propithecus coquereli
ACTACAAGCATGCGCCACCATGCCCGGCTAATTTTTTCTATATATTTTTAGTTGTCCAATTAATTTCTTTCTAATTTTAGTAGAGACAGGGTCTTGCTCTTGGCTCAGACTGGTCTCGAACTCCTGAGCTCAAACAATCCACCCGCCTCGGCCTCCCAGAGAGCTAGGATCACAGGTGTGAGCCACCGCACCCGGCCCATACTGAAGTATTTACTGATGAAGTGATATATACCATCTAGGATTTGCTTCACAATAACCCAGAAAAGGAGGAAGAGGGTAGAGGTACAAGTAAAACAAGAGTGGCTAACCAGATATTGATAATGATTGAAACTGGGTTTCATTATATTCGCTTTTCTATTTTTATGTTTCATATTTTTCATAATAAAAGATGTAATTAAAGGGTATAAAGACCTTTAAAGATGATTTTATATACATACAAAAACTATGGAAGCACAGGACAAAAGTAAGCATCATAGGACAGGGGCACAGCAAACATGAGGTTAGCAGGGTGGGGCCAGAAATACTTGCTTTATATACCATCGATATACCGGTCATAGGGAAACTCTGGCATTCCGCTGCACATAAATGCCAGGTTATTTCAGCAAGACAAAGTGTGACCCATCCCAGAGCAGCCATGTATGAAGAACTATTTGTCCACAGTTCTTTGAAGAGTTTACCAATAACTTCCCCAATGAATCCACTAAGCTCATTCACCACTCATAACCACGTATTACTTCTCCCAGACCTGGGGAGGATCTAGTTTCTATTGAGTTGACTGTCAACTTTCAGGGGCATGTTGAAACCAAATAAATGATAATAACTACAAGAAATATAAATTTACCTGTTAGGGGAAGTTTTGTTAGAATAACCTGATTAAGAGCAGAAACTAATACTTTTCAGCTGCATGATCCTGGACAAGTTACTTTACCTCTCTGTACTCCAGCTGCCTTATCTGTAAAGCGGGGACATGGGCCTGCTGTGAAAATTAAAATGGGTCAGGCCAGGCACAGTGGCTCACACCCATAATCCCACCACTTTGGGAGGCCAAGGCAGGATGATTGCTTGAGGCCAAGAGTTTGAGACTAGCCTGGGCAATTAAATACAGCAAGATCCTGTCTCTATAAAATAAATTTTAAGAAAGATTAGACGGGTATGGCGGTGCAAACTGGTAGTCCTAGCTACTCTTGGAAAGTCAAGGCAGGAGGATCACTTGAGCCCAGGAGTTCAAGGTTACAACAAGCTACGATCTTGCCGATGCACTCCAGCCTGGGCAACACAGCAAGAACCTATCTCAAAAAAATAAATAAAATAAAATAAAATGGGTTAATTCGGTGTCCAATACATAAGTGCTTAGTAAGTGTCAGCTATTTATTGGCCAAGTGTTCAAAGTCGGGCCATTGTGAAGAAGAAAATCACATATCCAGTTTATCTGCTACTACTTTATTTAGAACTCCAAGCTGTCTTTGCTGCAAAAGGCAACTTTTACATGAGTTATTTCTAGTATGTACCTTGAGTGACTCCCATTACTTCTTCATGCTCAGTTCACAATTAATGTCAACTCCACTGTTTCTACAGATGTCTTCTGTGTAAGCTGAAGTATCTCATGTTGTTAGCTTTACAATGTCAATAATGTTAATACTTAAAATGCTTCTCACTCAATTTCTATTCAGCTTAATTCCTGTATCCATTATGGACCAAACAGCACATGACCACCACAGCACCAAAAAACAAGCAGCACTTCGACAGAAGAAGATAAATAAAATGACAGTTCCTGCCCTTAAGGATGTCAGCATCCAGCAGGGTCTTCACCTAACACACTGCCTAGTCTCTTCACCTGGAAGTCATCCCATCTGCCCCTAATCCTCAAGACAGTTTTCCAATTCTCAGCACACATCCATCCAAGGCTTACAGTGGGGTCCCTGAGCTATTACTATTTTGTATTAACCATGGTATTGTTTCACTTTTCCCCTAACATGGCATCACTACCTTCCACTTATGTCCTTATTTCCGCGCTCCCTCATCCCTGCTTTTTGTTTTTAAGAAATGGGGTCTTGCTGTATTGCCCACACTTCTCACGAAGTCCCGGGCTCAAGCAGTCTTTCCATCTCAACCTCCAGAATAGCTGGGACTACAGACACATGCTACTGCAGCTTGTCTTATTTCTTTTATGTAAAGACTCCTTTGGTTTCCCTTCTTCTGCCAGAGGCTCACTTAGAGA
>NW_012152063.1:8306276-8310127 GCF_000956105.1 Propithecus coquereli
GTCTCTACCAAAAACAGAAAGAAATTAATTGGACAGCTAAAAATATATAGAAAAAAATTAGCCGGGCATGGTGGCACATGCCTGTAGTCCCAGCTACTTGGGAGGCTGTGGCAGTAGGATCGCTTCAGCCCAGAAGTCTGAGGTTGCTGTGAGCTAGGCTGACGCCACGGCACTCACTCTAGCCAGGGCAACAAAGTGAGACTCTGTCTCAAAAAAAAGATCAGAAGGCACATGTCTAGTCATCCCACTTTCAGTGATTCTAAAATTAATCAGTGGATTCAAAATCCTAATCCTTCCATAGTAATGGGAATCCAGAACTGTAAGCACAAAATTATCACTGTCTACATTAAGTCTTTCTCACAAGACAGCACACTCAGTGTATATAAATTAAAGATATAAAAAGTGACCCTTCTCTAAAACAAAAAATAGTATTCACTCAAGTCATCAAAGAAAGGAAACACGTAACAGCTCATCTTACTCCTAAACAAACCTCAATAAATGTTTTTGTTGATCAATATATTAAACAATCATTATAATTGTAAAAGGGGGTCAAAGGTAAAGAGTTCCAAAGTCTAGTTCCAAGCTTGTTACAATCCAGTATGTGTTCTTGCTTAATTCTTTTAATCTTATATGCTCATATTTGCCCATTTGAAAACAGAGATAATGTCGCCAACTTGGCATTACCTTAAAGGACTACAGGGAGAGTAAAATGAAATATGACAAAGTTAGGTTTAGCAAATAAAGATTTATTTTATTTATTTGTTTGCTTGCTTGCTTTTAAAGACAGGCTCACTGTATCACCCAGGCTGGAGTGTGCAGTGAGTGGCTTGATCATAGCTTACTGCAGCCTTGAACTCCTGGGCTCAAGCAATCCTCCTGCCTCAGCCTCCCAAATAGCTGAGACTGACTACTGCAGGGAGCCACTGTGCCCAGCTAATTTTTTACTTTTTTTGTAGGGGGCAGGGCAGGGAGAATGCCTCAGCTATATTCCCAGGCTGATCTCTAACTCCTGGACTCAAGCGATCCTCCTACCTTGGCCTCCCAAAGTGCTGGGATTACAGACATGAGCCACTGCGCCCTGCCAGAATCTACTGTGATTAGATTTTACCCAGAATAAAGGAAAAACACAATAAACTGAAAGTCAGAGAAGCCACCAAGGCCGGGCCGGGTGGTCACCTGCCCGCGTGCCCACAGGTTTGGAGCGCTCCCGGTGATTCCCTGCGCCAACACTAGGAGTTTATCATCCCATTTCACAGATGAGAAAACTGAGGCGCAGTGTGGTTAAGTACTGTGAATGTCCTGCAGTTGAGCAGAGACTTTATCATCCTTTGAATCAGGGTCCCGGATGCCACCGCCACCCGCTGGGACCAAGCTAAGTGCTTTGCTCGTGTCATCCCAGTAATTTACTGAATTTCAGCTATTTGCTTGAACCAGGGGTGGGGAATCTGCAGCCTCAAGGCCACATGTGACCTTCCAAGATCCCCAAGTGGGGCCCCTCTACCAAATCCAAAACTCACAGAACAAATCCCTTCATTAAAAGAGTTTGTTCTGTAAAATTTGGATTCAGTCAAAGGGCTAAAAGGCCGCAGTCAAAGATCCAGAACCTTTACAATTTCCAGGTGTCCCTAACGCCACTGGTCCTTCCCCCTCTCCCTGTCCTCTGTCCTTGTCTTCACCTGTCCCTTGCGGAGCCTCTCACTCCTCTGGGGACGTGGTGCCCAGGCCACTGAGAAAACGGAAACACTCTATTCTGCCTGGCACATAGTAGGTGCCCAATAAATACGCTTTGAATGAAGGAATCCATAGAAAATTCCCACCAGCACCCACCACCCACCTTGTGAAGTGGCTCCCAGCCCCTCCTCCTCCTGGGACTACCCCCTCCACTTGTCCACAAGTCCTTGTCCCTCAAGCCAACACCGGTCTGGTCCCCAATTCCGCCCTCTCACCCCTCTCCCGGGATCATTCCCTCAAACGCTTTTCCCATCTTACAACTAAAGCAAGGAAACAACAATCCCTCTCACGACCCCTAAAAAGACAAAAACAAAACAAAACAGAGAAGCCACCAAAAATGCTATAAACTAGAAGTTTGGGAAGCTACCTCAATGTAAATTTGAAGAGATACTATCAATAAATTAAAAAGAAACTCTGCCACTAGCCTATAGCAGATGTTAGTATTCTAACAATTCACTTAAAATTGGCTGCTACTATTTGATTGTTTCATTGAAAGCTACATTATACTAGATGTAGTTCCCGAACAAAAAGTCATATTAAATTACTTTTTTTTTTTTTTTGGAGACAGAGTCTCACTCTCTTGCCCAGGCTAGAGTGCCGTGGCGTGAGCCTAGCTCACAGCAACCTCAAACTCCTGGGCTCAAGCGATCCTCCTGCCTCAGCCTCTCAGGTAGCTGGGACTACAGGCATGCGCCACCATGCCCGGCTAATTTTTTCTATTTTTAGTTATTTGGCCAATTTCTTTCTATTTTTAGTAGAGACAGGGTCTTACTCTTGCTTAGGCTGGTCTTGAACTCCTGAGCTCAAACAATCAGCCCGCGTCAGCCTCCCAGAGTGCTAGGATTGCAGGCGTGAGCCACCGCGCCCGGCCTAAATTACATTTTAAATCATATTTAATATGACCCATCTTAAAATAAGACCAAACTAGTATTCTTGACATCACAACACTTAATTTGAGGACCCATCCCTCAAGCTACTGAATTCCTAACCAAATGTTAATCTAAAAGAGAAAAACATATAAAGTTTAATGTTATGAGTCACTGATTCCAATGACAAAGTAATTTTTAATACATTATATAAATTGAAATATATTCAGAATATATCAAAGCAACACCCCATTCCTGCAAGGATTAAACTTAATAATACTGTTCTGAAGATAAATGCGGTATAAAATATTCTGAGCACAAATCATTTGTTACCAAGCAAGGGACACTGACTGGAGAATCAGACTTCAGATGAACTTCCCTCAGCTCACCACCAAGAAAACCTTTTAACCAAACTTTGCATTTTGATGAGGGTTCTGGTTTAGTGAGCCATCAAATGACACTCTATGAGACTAATCTAAAATACACAAAGCTAATTACTCTGATTTTTGTATTAGAAATACATAAAAGCTGAGCAGTTTCTCTGTGCCACCTTCTCCAAGTAGGTTTTAAGAACTTTGAGGTTCCAAGGCCAAGGCAGGAGGACTGCTTGAGGTTAGGAGTTCGAGACCAGCCTGAGCAAAAGCACAACCCCCTGTCTCTACTAAAATAGAAAATATTAGCTGGGCAAGCACCTGTAGTCCCAGCTACTCAGGAGGCTGAGGCAGGAGGATCACTTAAGCCCAGGAGTTTGAGGTTGCTGTGAGCTAGGCTGACGCCATTGCACTCTAGCCTGGGCAATGGAGTGAGACTCTGTCTCAATTAAAAAAAAAAAAAAAAGGCAAACTCATCAGAAAGAACTCAAATTAACAAAATACTGTCTTGATGGGACTGAATGAGGAAGATTACCCAACAATATATTTCAATTATTTTTAATCTCAAAGAGCGTATTTAAAACATATACTGTGCCCTTACGAAGAAAAACCCACAATGAGACACAGGTTATAAGAGAATAGTTTTGTGTTCTGGCATACGGAAGAGGTGAGGGAAGGAGAAAAGGCTTTGGAAAAACTAACAACAACAGGCATAGATACTTAGATCTTAATTTTAAATATAGAAATTCTTACCTCCCACTGTAAGTGAGGCGGGATATTTCGTATCTGAAGTTTCCGAATCCTGCAGAAGAATTAAAATGTTTTTTAAAAGAAAAAACGATAAAAGCAAAAGACATTAATAGCCAACATGGAAGTTTAGAAA
>NW_012152064.1:0-346 GCF_000956105.1 Propithecus coquereli
CTAATAAGCTCCATCAGGAATAAAAAGGGAAAAGTTACAACTGATGCCATGGAGATTCAAGATATAATTTATGACTATTACAAAAACCTTTATGCACACAAATTGGAAAATGTGGAGGAAATGGACAAATTTTTAGAAACACACAGCCTCCCTAGGCTCACCCAGGAAGAAATAGAATTCCTGAACAGACCAATATCGAGGACTGAAATTGAAACGGCAATATAAAAACATTCCAAAAAAGGAAAGCCCTGGGCCAGACTGTTTCACAACCGAATTTTACCACACCTACAAAGAAGAACTGGTGCCTATCCTGCAGAAATTATTCCACAACATTGAGAAGCATGGA
>NW_012152064.1:2296-2595 GCF_000956105.1 Propithecus coquereli
CTGTGAAGTTTGAATGAGAACTAAATACTTAGGAATAAACTGAAAGAAGGTCAAAGATTTCAACACTACAAAGTACAATACATTGATGAAAGAATTAAAAGGTGATACAAATAACTGTAAAGACATACCATCTTCATGGATTGGAAAACTTAATAATGTTCAAATGTCCTTATACACAGAATTATTATAGATTCAATGCAATCACTATAAAAATCCCTATAACATTTTTTTACAGAAATAGGAAAAAAATCCCAATATTTATATGGAACCACAAAAGACCCTGAGTAGCCAAAACAATC
>NW_012152064.1:4910-5242 GCF_000956105.1 Propithecus coquereli
TGTCTACAACAAAATGGTGTTGGGGAAATTGGATATCCACATGTAAAAGAATGAAATTAGATTCTTGTACTATACAGAAAAATCAACTCAAAAGTGAATCAAGACTTAAATGTAAGACCTGAAAATATACAATTTCTAGAAGAAAATACAGAGAAAAAGTTTTCTGACACAAGTCTTAGTTGTCATTTGTTGGATATGACCCCAGAGCATAGTCAAAAAAAGCAAAAATAATGAAGTGGGACTACAATGAACTATAAACCTATGCATAGCAAAGTGAGCAGTCAACAGAGTGCAAAGGCCATCTATGGAATGGAAGAAAATATTTTCAATTT
>NW_012152064.1:7832-10080 GCF_000956105.1 Propithecus coquereli
TGTGTTATGAAATAGTATTCATTTTTCTCCTTTTTAAAAAAATTTGAGGGTATTATGGGGGTACAAATGCTTTGGTAACCTAAATTGCCTTTGCAACCCCTGAGTAAGAGCTACAAGTGTGCCCATCCCACAGACAGCGTGCAACACACCTGTTAGGTGTGAATTTACCCTTCCCCTCTTCCCTGCTCCCACCTGCCTGACACCCGTTGAATGTTACCTCCCATATGTGTACATCAGTGTTGATCGATTAGTACCAATTTATGGTGAGTACATGTGGTGTTTGTTTTTCCATTCTTTTGATACTTCACTTAAAAGAATGGGCTCCAGTTCCATCCAGGATAACAAAATTGGTAGTTCACCACTTTTTCTATGGCTGAGTAGTACTCCATGGTATACATATACCACATGTTATTAATCCACTCATATATTGATGGACACTTGGGTTGTTTCCACATCTTTGCAACTGGGAATTGTGCTGCTATAAACATTTGAGTGCGGATGCTTTTTTTATAGAATGTCCATTTTTTCCTTTGGATAGATGCCCAGTAATGAGATTGATGGATCAAATGGTAATTCTACTTTTAACTCTTTGAGGTATCTCCATATTATTTTCCATAGAGTTTGTACTAGTTTGAATCCAGTGTATGAGTGTTCCTATCTCTCTGAATCCATGCTAACATTTATTGTTTTGGGAATTTTGATAAAAGTCATTCTCACTGGAGTTAAGTGATATTTCATTGTGCTTTTGATTTGCAATAGCTGATGATGATTAGAGATGTTGAGCATGTTTTCATATGTTTATTGGCCATCAGTCTTTCTTCTCTTAAAGTTTCTGTTCATGTCCTTTGACCACTTTTAATGGGGTTGTTTGATTTTTTATTGCTGATTTTCCTGAATTCTATATAGATTCTAGTTATCAGCCCTTTATTGGATGTATAACATGCAAATATTTTTTACCATTCTGTAGGTTGTCTATTCACTTCAATGACAGTTTCCCTGTCTGTGCAGAAGCTTTTTAATTTGATCAGGTCCCATTTGTTTATTTATTTTTTGTTGCTGTGATTGCTTTGGAGTCTTCTTCATAAATTCTTTGCCTAGGCCAATGTCTATAGAGTTTTTTAAACATTTTCTTGTAGAATTCTTATGGTTTCATGCCTTAGGTTTAAATCTGTTATCCATCCTGAGTTGATTTTTATGAGAGGTTAGAGGTACAGATCCTATTTCAATCTTCTACCTGTGGCTATCCAATTTTCCCAGCATCATTTATTGAATAGGAATTTTTTTCCCCAATGTATGTTTTTGTCTGCTTTGTCAGAGATCAGATGGCTGTATGAGGATGGTTTTACATCTGAGTTCTCTGTTCTATTCCATTGGTCTGTGGCTCTATTCTTGTGCCAGTATCATGCTGTTTTGATTACCATAGCTTTTTAGTATAGCTTGAAGTCTGGTATGCTGGTGCCTCCCAATTTGTTCTTTTTGTTTAAGGTTGCTTTGGCTATACAGGCTATTCTATGGTTTCATACGATGCATAGATTTATTTTGTCTACATCCATGCAAAATTATGTTGGGCTTGGGTCTGAGGAGCAGGAGGCATCCTGGCAGGGCTAGGGGCCTCGTGCCCTGTCTGCAAGAAGCTCTCTGCTCATTGGCAGCACATTCACTGGGTTCAAGTTAGCAGAAGGTCTCTCCAGCAGCTCGGGAGCCCAGCAACAGTCTGAGATGCAAGGGAGGGGGATGTTAACTGATCCACCTACCCTTCTTACTGGTCTCCAAGCCTTTTGGGGCTTAATCCCTGCCAATGCCTTTCTCCTTCCAGTTCTGCTCTGCAGCCTCTTCCCATGGAGTCTCCTGTAGGTTCAGGCACCCTTGCTTCAGGCCCTCATCTCACCTATGTTTGCCTGTCTGATTTTTCTCTTTCATTTAAAACATCTCCTTCTTACAAAAATGCTCTGGCTGGTGGTGTCTCTGGTCCTCCGTCTTGCTCCCCAGGCCTGGATTCTAAATTGAGACTATAATTGACCATCTATGTCTTAATGGGAGAATGAATTTACATTTGTGTTCCCTTTTTTCCCCTCATATATAAGGCAAGTAAAAAGGAGAAAATGATGAACCTTCTAAAGGTGATATGAAGATTAAGTGACCCAAAATAATAACAAAATACCGGGCACCAAATATATGATCAATAAATACATTGTAAACTTCAGTTTTGCTTTCTACTTTATGCATTCTACACTAAAGTAAATTAATT
>NW_012152064.1:10130-11167 GCF_000956105.1 Propithecus coquereli
GTATCAAATATAGTCAAACTCATAGAAGCAGAGAGTAGAATGGTGGTTGCTGGGGGGCTGGAGGAAGGGGGAAATGGGAGTTGCTATTCAATGGGTATAAAGTTTCAGTTATCCAAGATTGATAAGTTCTACAGATCTGCTGTACGACATTGTGCTTATAGTTAATAATATTGTATTTAAAACTTGAAATTTGTTAAGTGGTTGATCTCATGTGAAGTGTTCTTATCACAATAAAAAAATACATGCCTCACTAAGCAGTTTTAGATAAATAATATTTCTGATATATTTGAGTGTGCCTCTTCTAATCATAATCATATTCTGATACTCTAACAATCCTCCCAAGGATATTTTTCTGCCTCTTGCATACCTTAAAACCACTTGGAACAGACCAGTCTCTAAGCTCTATGAGGGCAGATTAACATCTCTGTAACCTGTTCTATCCTCTTTGGTGCACACACTTCAAATGTAGGGGAAGTTCCAGCTTCTCACCTACTTGAGTTTGGTCGCAAGGAGGAGCTCAGATGTAGATTGAGGTGCAAAAATGTAAGCTAGAGTGGGGTCAAGGCATTAGAGGATGAAGCTATTTAAGTGAAAAAAAAATGTAGAGGCAAATTATATTGGGTGGAGTGTAATTTCTTTCTTATATCATATAGAGACAGACTGTTCTTAGAAGTTACAAGTTCACAGGGGAATCAGCACGATGTTGAGGAAAGCAAAGGCATTGGGCAAAGCACCTAAATGATTCCCTCTCTCACTCCTAATCACCATCACCTACATACTAGCGAGCAATTACACATGGTTACATAAAGTAATATGAATGTGAATATATTAGAATAGCTCAGAATACAAACATCATTTGTATATAAAGTTGTCATTTTCCCTGTGTCCATAAGTTAAATTTGAATTTAGAAGATATTTAGCCATCTGTGACATCTTCTCAGGATGAAATCTGTTTCCTAGCTAGCTGAATGATGCTGTGATTTTGACCATTTAATCTCTCTAATCTTCAGTTTTCTCAATGCAATGAGGAAACAGGA
>NW_012152064.1:23017-23529 GCF_000956105.1 Propithecus coquereli
CTACCTGCCCCCTCAGCCTGGTTTCTGTGGGCAGGACACAGCTGGTTCATTCTCGACCAGGGGCCAACCCTGTGAAGATCACACCAAATGTAAGAGTCCAAACATTGTTTGAGGCCCTTGTGCCCCAGCTTGATTGGCAAGCCACAAACTATTTGTTTTCGCAAATTGATTAAAAGTACTCTTTTAGAAATAAAGTTTATTTTTTTTCAAATTATGAAAGTTGTAAATGTAAAAATTGACATTAAGAAAATATAAAAAGGTAAAAGATAAAAAACACCATTAACAACCTATTCTCTAGAATTAATAGCTGGTATATATACTTTCATATTTCAATCATATAGATATATATCTATATAGATACACAAACACATATTTTTTTTGCACTTGGATCTTATCTCCATAAACATCATTATCAATGGCATCCAAGTTTTTTAGGAAGACTCTAGTGAAGTTTCCATATCTGAATCAGGATTGAGTGTTTGCTTCCTGCTTTTCCTGGCCTTGCTGACCTT
>NW_012152064.1:24889-25668 GCF_000956105.1 Propithecus coquereli
TGTCTACAACAAAATGGTGTTGGGGAAATTGGATATCCACATGTAAAAGAATGAAATTAGATTCTTGTACTATACAGAAAAATCAACTCAAAAGTAAATTAAGACTTAAATGTAAGACCTGAAAATATAAAATTTCTAGAAGAAAACACAGAGAAAAAGTTTGCTGACACAAGTCTTAGTTGTCATTTGTTGGATATGACCCCAGAGCATAGTCAAAAAAAGCAAAAATAGTGAAACGGGACTACAATGAACTATAAACCTATGCATAGCAAAGTGAGCAGTCAACAGAGTGCAAAGGCCATCTATGGAATGGAAGAAAATATTTTCAATTTATTTGATAAAAGGTTAATAAGCAAAATAAATAAGGACCATCTGCAATGCAATAGCAAATGAATAATTATAACACAATTAAAAAATCGGCAAAGAACTTGAGTATAAATTTCTCCAAAAAAGACATACAAATGGCAAACAGGTATATGAAAAGATGCTCAATGTCACTAACCATCAGGAAAATGCAAGTCAAAGCTACAATGTGATACCACCTCATACTTGTTAATGTGACTATTATAAAAAAAAAGATAACAAGTGTTGATGAGGATGTGGAGAAATTGGAACTCTTGTGTATTTTTGCTGGGAATGAAAAACGGTACAACCACTATCAGAAACAGTATGGAGGTTTCTCATGAAATTTAAAAAAACTACCATAGGATCCAACATTCTCACTTCCTGGAATTTATCCAAAAGGATTGAAATCAGGATCTTAAAGAGATATTATCCCT
>NW_012152064.1:29556-32225 GCF_000956105.1 Propithecus coquereli
TGTTTCAGAAATCAGTTTTGGTGTCTGGTTCTTTTTTCTCAGTTGAAAGCAGAAGAGTTGAAGTTTATCTCCTTCTTCACAGGGAATATCATGACAGTTTCCTTTCCCCTCTACTTCCATGTTTCCTGTATTATCCTGAATTTCATAGATTGTGTAGTTGTTCTTTAATGTTTTCTGCAACAGAAAATTAATATTTAATTCCTGAGAACATACCTAAAAACTACCACACAGAATAAAAAGACCCTTGTGACAGGTTAAAACAAGTTGTAGGACAGCAAGTGTTAGTAAGGTACAGACATACATAAGCCTTAGGGCAGGATTTCTCAATGAGCTCTTTCTTATGAGCCTTTTTAAGTCTTACATGTTCTAGGCATTTCTCTGTCAGCTCTAGAACGATGGGTTATCCTCTTAATTTCTACTGCTTTCATCTCTAGGACAGCTATGATTCCCAAAGCACCTTTATCCAGAGGAATCTGAAATCCTTGGTATACTTTTTTGTCCTCTACCCCTATGTACAAAGGATGGTCATGTGCTACAAGTAGGGTTTGAGAGACCTGTAATAAAAAGCACACTTCTAGTAACGCCCTAATTACTTTTTCTACCTTCTCCATTTACTGAGTCTTTCTCTCCCTCCTGAGCTCAGGTCCTTGAGCTTAAACTTTCTACTTTCTTGCTCACCAAGGCTATTACTCTTCATTTCTAGAATTGTGTTGATAACAATATCCACATTAAGAGTGTGTGCAGAGAATAACGCAGGGAAAATAAGGGGTTTTGCTGGAAAACAAATATACGGTGTTGTGAACTGTCGATCATATGAGAAATTACATGAATCAATAGCAGGGTATAGATGTTTCCTTGGGTTTGCACGTCCTATGACAACTAGTGTCATGTATTTGGACCCTGGCATATCAGTAAAACCACTCTGTGCTCTTTTTTTTAACTGACATATCTAAATGATGAGTTTATATTACCTGACTTTCTAAGTATCACCTAAATTCATCCTTCTCGGTTGTTCAAAACCTTTTCGATGAATGAATTTCATTTGGTTAGAAGAACATCATCCTGTTGACTGCCTTTGTTTTTCTGGCATAATCAGGCGATTCATTACTTGCTCTGACTGTAAAAACCAGAACTCAAACCACAAAGGGCAATACTTCACCCAAAATGAAAATAGAATGATTATTGCTACAGTTGAAGTAATAATAAAAAATAAATGTAGTACAATATGTATATGGATCTAGACCCTACACTGTCCTTAATCATTGTGGCTTAGAATAATACATAGTCATAGCTGATGAAATCTTATCAGTGAACATTTTCCTAAAAAGTGTAGGGTAATATTCTGGAAAGGAAAACACGGGAAGGAGAATATTAATAGGTTCCCTAATTCCTAGTCTTATCCTGAGAAAAGACTTTACCCACTTATGATTAGCCTTGAGTGAGTCCTGGGTTCTAATGTTCAGTGAATGGGCAAAACTGCATTTAGCACCACAAAAAGCTTCTTATTTCAGGTATTTGTGGAGAAATGAAACACAAGAATTTTGAGGACTTACCTTATGTAGCATAAATGACCCATATACAATAGTTCCAGAAGCTTGCACTTTAATAATATCAATCTTCAGGGTTTCCTTTGCACTTTTTTTGATGTTGTCTGGAACCTCAATCTTTACATCACGACCAGCTTCAGATACCGTAGAGGCTTCATTTACTTCTAGGAGATGTTTATATTCCAAATAATTAGATATAGTAATGATTCTATTTCTGATGAATGTTTTCCTCAAGTTGTCGTTTAAAACCTTCACATGGAAGAACTTTTTCTCAGTAGCCACTGTAGCATGAAACATTTTTTTGGTCTCTTTTTCTGGTGACTCATATTCAAATCGCTTTCCTGCCTTCAGTACCATCACTACCATCGGGTCATTTCGGAGATTATTTGCTCTGGTGGTTACCCGAGAGCTGGCCGGTGGTTTGGGGTTCTGTGTACAATAGTGCAGGAGAACAAAGGAAAATTTTTGAGTGGGGAACACAAAACCACTATTCAGTGACCTCAGTCATAACCTGGAGCCCAACAACATTTACAGACGTTTAGAGCTGCGGCCAGGATGGACGGTTGCTGAACAAGGCAGCAGAGCATGTCCTGAACTGGTGTTATAGCCAGAGGATGTCACAGGGGAGACTGCATGTGTGAAAAGCAGAACATCTTGCGAAAGAATAATCCTTAAGAAGTAAAGCATAAGAGGAACATCAGAGCAGTGGATTCTGAGAGCTTTGTCATGAAATAATTTTAAAGAAATTTAAGGACAAATTAATAAATTGTAGTCTTACTCTTACCAGGTTAGAATTGGAGAGCATAAAAACAGACAAATAAAATTAAATAGCACTGAAAATGGAAAATGGTGCCCACTGCATACCATGACATGAAGAGTTTTCAGTTTTCAATTTTCAGTGTAGACAGGGCAATTTTGAGAGTGTAAGTTATATTCCTCTATCTAACATTCAGTACTGTTACAGCAGGTGGGAACACACATGGTCTGAAGCCTTCCTAATACCCTAACGTCAGTAGTTCGGGGTGGTGACGCTCTGGAGACTGCGACTTCGGCCACTGCAGCATTTTTCAATGTTAGGCTTTAGGAGGAGCTTGCTGTCAGAAACCGGGGATCAGGGTGATC
>NW_012152064.1:32275-33671 GCF_000956105.1 Propithecus coquereli
TTCTGAAAACTCATTAAATGAGTGACATCAATATCACTATTTTATTTAGATAATATTAGGCACAGCTGCTACTTTAACAACTCTGTCTATAGTTATGAAATTCAGTCAAAGGCTCAGTCAAAATTGTCTTTCAAATTTTATCTCTACATATCATATGGATACTCATAATATCATATGGAAAACTTAAACTTAACCTGTCCAAAAAAGAAGCCTTTTTTGTTCATTGGAACATGGTCTTCCTACTGTGTTCATAGGGTGTATTGAAGAATAAATGGAATAATAATATACATAAAAACATAACTTTCACTGTCAGCTTTACCCAGTAGATGCTCAATTAGCAGGAATATCATCATTGTCACTGTTATTTCACAGTCTATGCAAGGTTTATATGTATGCCCAGTCCACATATGTGTCATGATTCATGTTGACTGTTTTGTGGAAACCCCAGATAAAGTTATGGTGAATGGGGATAAAAATAATACCTTGTTTATTTCGCTATATAGTAATTTTAAACCAGAAATATCTCCATTGTTTTTTTCAAACCATTCTGTGCTCTTTGCTTTAGGGGAGTCATGACAAAAGATGCAAAAAATAAGAAAACCCTCTTTTTTGTTTTCAAAGAATGGATATGAAATCATATTACAAGCAATATATTCAGAATAACCCATGATATATATGAGCAAGGACTTCTTCCTCATTCTTCTAGTGAACTATAAAAGAAGTGATCAGACATTTTCTAGGCCTCCTGCGAAGGTACTGTATATCAAAGGAGAAATGAATGCATGAGATGGTTAAGTGTAGCAGACATAGGACCCCGAATGGAATTTGTAAGTTAAGGGTTTTTTTAGGTGCAGCCAAATTACTCCCATGGCTGTCGAAGTGGTCATGTTGCCTATTTAGAAAGATGGGACTTACGAAAACTTCACAAGCTCCCTTCCAAGCCAGAATGTAGGAGAAATAAGTTCCTTCCCAGAATGTTCCCCTGGGGTGTCCACTTATGTCTTTGAAGTAAGAGAGAAAAATGCGTCTGAGCTGTTAATGACTAGGCATGAATTCCATTCCTGGTCACCTAAACCAAGTTGGCTAAAAAGCAGAGACTGCTACCTTTGACCCTCAAATAAGATATGTAGAATTCATAGGGGAAAATAGGATTCTTAGACCTATCAACACCAACAAACGCATAAAGAAACTGAAAAACTACTACAAATTGCAAACCTCTTATATAGGTAGCCTGTCTTCAGCTAGTACATGTGGGGTAGTTGAGGAGGCTGCCATGTTGGTCAGAGTCTCTAATGTATTGCTGAAGAAAATTGCCAAAATATTTTTTGCTAACATGTAAAATGATTAGGCATTCTTCTTCACAAAATTTTCAATATGTACTTACTAATTATTATTA
>NW_012152064.1:37751-43454 GCF_000956105.1 Propithecus coquereli
ACTCAGAGAGAAACAATGAAACAATATATTGTATGATACCATTTTTGGAATAATCGTGTATGTACTTCCATACACGTGTATGTAGTTCACTTCCTTTGATTTCTGCATCTTGGTATATGGTATTCTTTCTGCCTACATTTTCCTGAGCTCCTAAGCTCCCCTCCAAATTCCATCACTTCTTTTTGTTACTACAATTTTTGGGCCTCACAATATATACCACATCTCTTTGGGTCAGACAATCCTTACTCTTCTTTCATTAGCTGTCCTGGTTTGTATCTTAGGACTTAGTTTTCACTTTTTCCTTGAGTAAATGTATTTATTGAGAGCTTCGTATGAGGCAGACACTGATCTAGGCTTTGGGATACACTGGTCCACACACTGACAAAGTAGCTCTAATCTTGGAACTCAGAGGAAGGTGGGAAAAGTAAACACTTTTTTTTTTTAAAGAGATGGGATCTTGCTCTTGCTCAGGCTGGTCTCGAACTCCTGACCTCGAGCAATCCTCCCTCCTCTCAGAGTGCTAGGATTACAGATGTGAGGCACTGCACCCAGCCTAGTAAGCACTTGTTAATTTCAGTTGTCATAAATAGTAGAAAAGAAAGAAAGCTCTTTCTACCACAGAGAGCACCATGAAGGAGTCACCAAGGTCACTGTGGTCTAAGTGAGCATTTCCTGAGGACAAGATATCAATGTTGGGATTTAAAGGAAGAGTAGGGTTGTCTATGTAAGAGTTCTCCAGATGAAAGTAACATGGTTTGTGAAAATCCTGCAGTGGAAAGGAGCACGGTGTTGGCCAAAGAAACTTGAACAGATTAGTGAGCAAAGGGAAGAGGTGTGAAAGACACGGGAGCAGTGGACAGTGACCCAACTGCTGTACCCCCTGTGCTTTTGTGGACCCTACACCTCTCTGTTCCTCCCCCAGACAACTCAGCACAGAAAACATTCTGCACTCAGAGACAACGTCAGGTTCATCAATATCCCTGTGGAAGCAAAAGCTTAACATGTTGTGAATTCTCAATATATACCTTTGATTAAGTTGCTAATTATTGATGCTATTTTAAAGTACAAGATCAGATAAGATTTCTGTATTTTTAGTAGAAGAAATTGAAGCAAAGGAGACCTGGAAGAGTGTACCTCAGTTGAGGAATTGCTGGATGCAGCTGATGAGGTCTGGGGAGGTGGGGGATGGCCCACGGCTGTGGACGCGCCGGCTCCTGCAGGAGAGGGCGGCTGAGTCTGCTCCTCCGAAACCTTACTCCTTTCACTCCCACTTTTTCCTTTGGTTGTGCTTTTTCTTTTCTGAAAATAGTTTGATTTTCCTGTTATTCCCTTTTAGTGTCAAATAAAGCAGAGCATCCTTTCATTCTGGGAAGTAGGCTTGTTATACCTATCAACGTGTTTCATGGAAACTTGACGGGGTTCTGTCCATCCCTGGCCAGTTGTAAGAGGTGGACATATATGGTTTCTTTAAACAAAGGAAGCAGGGAAAGATATACGAATCATTTCATTTCTCTAATTACCTCTGTTGAGGGAAGTGCTGACTTGGAAATAGGAAAGCTGGGGTTTTATAAACATGAGCAAATCATTTTCCTATCTGATTCTCAAATTACTACACCTCTATACCGGGGACAATGATATATTTAGTTTGTATATATTTACATTATAGTCACTACAGTTTTTAGCTGATTACCTTGTACAAAGAACAAGATCAATTACTAGATAACTTGCTGAATCTTAAACTTGGTGGGAAACTCTGATGACACAACTCTCCACTATAGAGATTGAGGGGAAGAGCCTGGCAGAGTTTCCTCTGTGGGATTTGAAACCCATTGCTCTTTCTCAATCTTACCTGAGGTCCAGGAGTCACCTCTGCTCCTTCAGATGTGAGACCCTTCCTTGTGGACGGGGCAGGTGTAGCAGGGCCCTCTTCTTTCTGCTTGCTCTTTTTTGAGAGGGTTGTTCCTTTTGCCGGTGTAGATTTGATTTTATTCACAACTAATGCAGAAAAAGGAAACATATAAACCCAGAGCTGATGGTCTCAGAGAGCTGAAGCAGTTTCCATCCTAATTCCTCTCGGCGCCTGCTGAGTGCTCAGCTGTGCTCCACCGCATTAGCCCAGCCCGGCCTCAAGGTGACTGACAGTCTCAACACAGGTCCCAGCACTGTCTCGGTTCCTCAGTGTTTCTCATATGCCTTCCCCGTGCACTGAGCACATCCTTCCTGTCCTCTGAACTGTGAGTGATCACTCCAGATCTTTCCCCATCCTGTTTTCCTATCATTTCCTTTTAAAACTCAAGGGTGCTCCTGATGTTGACTGCTTGGTCATGCTCTCCAGGTAATCTATTCAAATCACAAAACCAGTGGATGGAAATGTGATATAGGTTTGAGAGGTGAGATATGGAGATTTTGGACTTTGAGTTTTATATATGTATAAACATATACACCCACATATATTTTTAACTCAGTCATTTTATGACAGGGAAGAACTTCACGTTTGTTGCAGGTAGGCTTACGTTTAACTGCTGCCTCTTTTTTATGATGTGGGTTAATGATGAATTAAATAGTCTCAATAGGACAGATACATTAACATGGTTACATGTACATATTTCAGATATAAACGACACATTTTATTTTATTTTTTAATATATATATTTATTTCAGAATATTACGGGGGTAAAAATGTTTTGGTTACGTAAGTTGCTTTTGTACCGTTTGAGTCAAAGTTCTAAGTGTGTTCATCACCCATATAGTGTGCATTGTGCCTGTTATAAACAACAAATTTAAAAGTATTATTTTATCATTTTCTAACCTTACTAATGTACCACAAGTCTCAGTCTCTCATCAACTCCCTCGCATTCTAGTTCTTTCACTGCATCCCAAATATCCCCTCCAAAATACAACATTCTGCATTAGAATTGGAATGCTCTAAGTTGTTAACTTGTTGGCACGTGAAGTACAAACACTGCCAAGGCCACTGAGTCACAACTTGTGACAGGGATGTATCAACTATGTCCAAGGGCAGGTTCTAGTCAAGGTTGAGAAGGGTAGGGGACAGTGGCACAGAGGGAATGTTCCCTGTTCCCCGTTACCTTTTGACTTTTCATTATTAAGAGTTTTTGCAATGGGTTGCAGTGCTGGTATATCTTTGCAGAGTTGCATAAGTTTGTCCACACCGGCGTCACGTGGGAACTTGTCAACCATCAAGTTAGCAATCTGAACTTTGTCATATTTTTCTTGCATTTTGTTACTCAGGTTTAACGTACTGGCCAGTAAGAACTTCACCATTTTAAACTGATAATCACTGGTGTCCTCTAATACTTTAAGTAGAACAATTTTATAGCATTCATCTGTCATGTCTAAAGACATTGGTGAGCCTACAAGAGAAAAATGACATACAATGTCGCACACCTATACAGACAATTTAAACGACTGCTTATGCCTACTTGAGTGAGGAGCCCATATGAACGTGTTTTCCACGGATGTGTGTGACAAAGAGGGACTTAATGACCAGATATGCCACTGTGGACATTGGGTCGAGAACTGCTGCATTAGGAATGCCTATGAAATTCATCCTGTTTAATAAGGATAGTTGAGCTGTGTCCAGGTGGGTGTGGTAGAAGGAGGTGTGGAAACAGGCAATTGTTACAGTGCTTAGAGCATGGGCTGTGCAGTGCCAGAGTTTGTGGTTCCCCATCCCATCCTTCACTGGGTCTGGACCCCATCACTCAATGCCTGCCTGTTGATTTCTGACTCTTCTCACTCCCACTGTGACTAAGCTGGTTGTAGTGTAAATGGTCTGAAGCCTCCTACTTTATACAAATACCCTTCTGAGTATCCTAGCTGGAGTCCCAATCTGAGTCCCCTTGTCTCTTCCTTAGTCGGCTCTCATTAGCATCCTGTCTGCCTTGGTGTTGACCATGTCCTCGGTGCCCTTAATACTATGACTTTGCATCTTCGTGCTCTCTCCTGCAATGTCACACAGCATTTATTAGTTGAAATAATTTCATTAACTGCCTGATTGGATTTTTTTTAAGGCTTGATTTAACTCATGAATTCTTTCCCGGAGCCAGTTTTCTCTCCATAAGTCACGTTTTTATCCCACTACCCCACTGAAATCCTTTAATATTTCCCCATTTTTATTTCAAAAATTTCTTACTTTGAAAATGTCTCAGAAGACCTTGAATATCTGCATCTTTTCTACTTCCGATACTTTTGTATTCCTTATATCCTATGTTTCGGAAATATATAGCACACTTTTTATTTTCATGCTTCATGACATGGCTAATTCCTTTCTCACTGTCTGGAAAGCGATTCCTACATTTCTTTCTCTGACAACCTCCCGTACAACCTTTCGGTCTCACCAGAGTCCTTGTCTTCTGCAAGCTTCACCCAGAGTCCTAACATAAACCAGGTCCCACATGGACTCATCTGGACATATTTAGTACTGTGCACTTCCTTGTTGATGCACAGTGTATGGTATAAATTCCAATTATCTTTTTAAGTTAATGAACATTTTTAGAGTAAGAACCATGTCTTTGCATGTTTTGTATAATTGGGATATTTTAATTCCTGGCGCTGTTATTTGCTTCCTTCTTGAGAGAACATGAGCATCCTCAGATTGAAAAGGCTCACAGTCTGAAGAGATGATCCATACAAAGACACATTATAGTTAAACTGAAGAATATGACTACTCTGGAAGCCTTCAGAAATGAAGAATAGATCACTCACAGAGATTCAATAATCAGAATGAAACTGATTGTCAAAAATGAAACTGCCCATAGCAAGACAATGGGGTAATTTTTATATAATTCTGTCACCAAATCCCTTATCTATAGCAAAATAAAAAAAATTAAAAATGGAAAGTTTTGATTTTTTTGTGGACATGAAAGCATAATTTATTTGCAAAATAAAACCAAATGTGAGGTGACAGGAGGCTATGTATAATCTCAGTTTATTCCACTTAAATGTAAGTGTTCAAAGGTTTTGTTGTGAAATATTAATGCTTTTGATTTTGGAATAATGACTTAGATCCCACTGGAGTTTCTAGTGATGCAGTATTTAGAATACATGTATTAATAGCCTTTCTGAAGCCTCCAACTTCTGAGTTTCAAAAAATGTCTAATCCCTCAGGTATAGAAAAGGTGTTCTCCACTTGTTTGAGGAAAAAGTAATTTTGAAACTAGAATTTTAATCTAGACAAAGTGACATTCAAACATAAGAGTCTCAATAACTCTTTTCGGATGCTGAAGTTGTCAGTATTTTGCAAGGCAAAGACTTACACAAACACATCTATTGGAAGTAATATTCAACAAGAAAAAATAAATAACATTTTAAAATACTACTGAGCAAAAGATAAATAAGTGTGAAAAATGAACCTGATTATGCGTGTCTATGTCTTAAAAAGAAAAGCCTGAGGCAAGAGGAGAGAAACACAAAGTATACTAACATGGTGGAAGGAGAAGGAAGAATATGACAACTTACTAATGAATTTGTCTTTAGAGGGTGAGACTGAGGTACAAGTTAAAAAAATCAAGACAATGAGGAGTTTATAGAAGTATCATAAATTGAATATAGCAGTATACACTTAAAAGACCTAACCAGTGAAGTGACAACTTTCATCAAATTTGATTTAAGAGATTGACATATATGTTAACAAAAGATCACTTAAAGTTGAAAAAATTTAAAAAATTATCTTGAAAAGAC
>NW_012152064.1:44124-45300 GCF_000956105.1 Propithecus coquereli
AAAGGTAGCAATAGAAATCTTTTTCTAATTGACTCCACCACCTTGCCACCAGACAAAAAAAATCATTAACTTTCAGGAGGGTATAAAGTAATTCCAAAATGACTGAAATATTTCCTTAAATACCTGGTATAGAATGGAGGTAAAGTAAAAGTTATATGTACTTATGAAAATATTAAGACACCACTTATTGGAATACCAGTGATTGTGAAACTGAGAAATTTTGTACTATGTGTGCTTTTGTTCTCATGTTTTGTGAAATAGGAATAATACCATAAGATACAGCTCTATGCCCAGATGTGATTTTCACTTAATATATTCATGATCTTGTTCACACCACTCTCTTTTACCCAGGCCCCACCACAGTCACCAAATACCTGAGCACCCTCCAGCCAAGAGAACCAAAGCCTTTTTCCAAATTACAATATCAATCTGGTAGGAAATTAATTAGTAGGACTCAGAAAATTAATCTTAAAATCTTTAATGGTCAAAATGCATTTCTACTTTTTCAGGCCTCAGTTGTGATGGAATTAAATATGTCTACTATCTTTCTAAGTAAGTGAAGAATTAAAACCAAGCAACTGTAGTTTTCATTTTCCTGAGTACAGTTGACATCAGCCCTACTCCCCTCACCCAAACCTGGAAGAACCAATCCTGATTTTCTCTTCATGATCTTGTGCATTTTAAGGAAGAATGCAGATCTTCTCTACAAATAATACCCACAGGACTCACCTCTCTGGAAATTTCTTGAACAGTAGTCTAGATCTTGAGATGTTCAGAAATACAGGAATCAATGCTTGATTTGAGTAGAGAGATAAATCAGTAAAGCTCTCAGAAACTGAGCTGCAGGATTTTATAATCTCATGAAATTCTATGAAAATGAAATATTTCAAAAGACACAGGAAAAAAGCCCTGATTAGAGCCACTTGATAACTTGACTCATGCTGAGCAATGGCTTCAGGCAGAGAGGATTGTGAAACAACGTTGAGACTCCGCCTGTCAATGTTCTTAGTTTTCCATTCTCTTAGAGAAAATGAACAGCTTCCTTCCTGTAAAGATCTTTACCAAAATAAAAAGGGGAAGGGTAGAAAGTGGAGTGGGTGATGAGAAATTACTTAGTGGGTACAATGTATATTATTTGGGTGAGAGATACAATAAAATCCCTGACTTTACCGCTAT
>NW_012152064.1:45350-45916 GCF_000956105.1 Propithecus coquereli
ATGACCACATTGAAGTCTGGAACATTCTGGAAGCGTACTGAACTTTTTACCGGGAGGGGCCTGTGAAACTCTCTGTTCAGCAGTGTTTCTTCAGCCAGGGACAGGGGGTGCCCTCAGAAGTACTGTAACCTCACATGTCATATAAATAGTACCATCCAGCAGATGGTGCTGTAATCCACCATCTGCTCTGCAAGCAGAATGTGGCCATGAGTGCACTGAACAAGGAGCCTCAAAGACAGCTCATATAGACAATGATCTGAGGCCATCTAAGCAGCAGAAGGAAGCTGATTGTTTTAATGCAAACTAGGGTCACAGAGAGCACAGATGAAGTCTGGATTTAAAACCATATGAATAGGCCAGGCACGGTGGCTCATGCCTGTAATCCTAGCACTCTGGGAGGCTGAGGCGGGCGGATCGTTTGAGCTCAGGAGTTCGAGACCAGCCTGAGCAGGAGCGAGACCCCGTCTCTACCAAAAATAGAAAGAAATTAATCGGACAGCTAAAAATATATAGAAAAAAATTAGCCGGGCATAGTGGCGCGTGCCTGTAGTCCCAGCTACTCGGGA
>NW_012152064.1:47939-49711 GCF_000956105.1 Propithecus coquereli
GGGCATAGTGGCGCGTGCCTGTAGTCCCAGCTACTCGGGAGGCTGAGGCAGGAGGAACGCTTGAGCCCAGGAGTTTGAGGTTGCTGTGAGCTATGATGAATTGAGCTAGTCTTAAGGTATGTAGTAGAGAGGGATATGAGGGAGGTCAGAGAGGACCCAATCCAGAGGTCAGAGGGTAGAGGACACCTGGCAGGGATGACCATGTTTCAGGATGTTTTTCTGCCTCTTTACCTGTAATTATATCATGTGGGAAAATGTCTTCAGTTGAGACTCCAGCATACAACACACAAATTACTGACATCAATAAAGACAATTCAAAAAAGTGCTCCATACTCCCTACCCTCAGATGAAATTTTAGTAGATGAAGCAAAGAAATGTTTAAAAAGGTTCATTTTTCCTGACTCTGAGGCAGTGGCTGAACAATTGGTCATGGTCCATCACATAGCAAGCTACCTAACAGAACACACAAGAACACCTGATATGAGGAAAAATGTCTGGATAAACCTGCATGGCTCTTAATCATCTGGAATACGAATTCCCAACGTCATTCAAAGTCCTCAGGAAAATTTCCCACCAGAGTGATATCCTACCCAAGATATTGGCAAATTATTGTCTTGGGGACAATACTAACATGACCACCATTTGCTTTTTTAAATAAAGTTTTATCAAAACAAAGCTATGCTTACTCATTTATGCATTGTCAATGTCTGTGTCATGTTGGAACTGTGGAGCTGACAAGCTTCAGGAGAGTTCATCTGGCTGCACAGCCTTAAGACTTTACTACATGGCTCTTCATAGAAAACTTTTGTCAACTTGTACCCAGACATCAGTCTAGGAGACAGAAGAAAGACTCTACAGAGAATAGCAGATGTAGTAGAACAGCAATCACATCACGAAATCACAGTCAGAGATTTTAAGGCCCGTGGATAAAGGCTTATAATAAGGTTCGTGGTCTAAGAAAAAAAAAATGGAAATGGAGAGTATTAAAGCCCTTCTCCAGCTGACTATCCCTAAGGGCCAGAATAAAACCTATTAGTATGGGAGCCAGTTAGCAAAATTGATTTACGCATTCATGGAGTCATCAGCCACTTGAATAAGTGCCTCCTCCTTTGCCTTCTCAAGGAAAGAGGTGTGTCCTTCTCAGAAAATGGGAAAGGGTGACACAGTTTTAAATGTTGAACCGATTTCATACCCCTTAGAACACTTTTTCATAATGTCTTATGATTTATTAAATATTAATATGTTTAATTTTTAAATATTTTTAAAGTATTTTTGTATTTATTTTCACAAGGGAAATGGTCTTTTTTTCTTTTTGTATAATGTCTTTATTTGATTTTAATATTACACTAATACTGGCATTTCTAAAAGAATGTGTTTAAGATTGTTAATATTTTCTCCTCAGATATTTGATAGAAGTTATCATGTGTCTATTCCCAAAATTTTTACTGTAGACAGATTTTTTATTATGACATCCTTTTTTGTAATAGACACAGGAATATTTATTTGTTTTATTTCTTTATGAGACAGTTTTGGTAAGTCGTGTTTTATAGGAATTTTGTCTCTTAGATCTAAGTAACCAAACTTACTGGCATAATATTGTTTGTAATATTCTCTTATTATCTTTTTATTATTTGTATCATGTGTAGTGTCATTTGTTTACATTCCTGGTATTGGTCATTTATATTTTCCCTCCTTATTTTTCTTAATTAGTCTTAGTAGGCAGACTCTCTCTTAGGAGGATGCTTAGGGAAACCCCAATTCAAGAGGAGAGA
>NW_012152064.1:50926-61228 GCF_000956105.1 Propithecus coquereli
ATATTCTGAGAGATAATATCTCTCAATTATGTGCTTTTTTTTTTTTGTTTTTACAATAATCTTCCATTTCTCTCTTTATGACAAAAGGCAGCTTACTATTTTAACTTCTGGCCTCATTTTCCATATGCTTCCACATATACCAATGTTTCAATGTTGCAGAACTATTTATGTTGTTTCATACTTTTGAATATTTGTAGTGTATTTGAGTATTTGTAGGTGACATTTCTTTTATCAGTATTTTCAATGTCTTTACCTCACTAAACACAGTAGTATCTACTAGATATCGATTTCTCATGATGCAGTGGGGACTCTATTAAATAAAGTATATACATTATGCCACTTGATTTTCAAATCAAGCCTATGAGGCAGAGTGTCCCTATTTGAGAGAAGACTAGTCTTACTCCATTTGGGCTCATATAAAAAATATCATAGATTAGGTGGCTTAAATGACAGACGTTTCTCTCAGTTCTGGATACTGGGGCTTCCTAGATCAAGATGGTGGCCAGTTTGGTTTCTGGTGTGGGCCCTCTTCTAGGCTTGCAGATAGCCGTATTCCTGCTGGGTCCTCACCTGGTGGAAAGAAAGAAAGAGAGAAAGAAAGGAAAAGGAGCAGAGAGGAGAGGAGAGGAAAGGACAGAGAGAATTCTCTGATGCCTCTTCTTATAAGGGCACTACTCTCATTATGAGGACACCACCCTCATAACCTACTTCCCACCCAAAGGTACTATATTTTCAAATATCATCACATTGCATGTTAGGGCTTCACCATATGAATTTGGGCAACATAATCCTGTTTGTAGCAACCAATTAAGCTGTTTTTCCCATATTATCTGACTAGTGAATATTGGAGCTGGATTCAAACCAGATCTATCTTATTCCAAAGTCCATGTTCTTGACCACTAAGCAAAATTACTTCCCTGCCTTACTAATTTCTATAAATCTTTTATTATTTAGCCCACCATTCGTATCCTTTTAAGCTTATATGAATGCCATTTCCCTCATTAACTCTTAACAAAATGTTCTGCTTGCAGTATTAGCGCATGGGCATTGTATGGATTCTCATGCTTCCTGCTTGGGCTAGACTTTTTGGGTTCAAACACAGGAATTGGATTCTACCAAGCCTAAACCGTATTTTCTCTTTTGGAAAATTAATACTTGTGTATCCGACTCCCGCTTTAATGAAAGTATGAATTTCAGATGTCAGCCTTAATCTTTGGTTCATTGATACCAGTTGAAAGCAGGAGTTGAAGCTTAACTCCTTCCTCACCCTTGATATTGTGCTATTTTCTTTTCCCCACTGCATTTATGGTTTTTATATTTTTCTGTATTTCATAGATTGTGTCCTACTTAACATGTATTTTATGATTAAATTATATTATTATATGATGGAGTTATAAGATGATTACATTCGATAGATAAATTGAGTTAAGGAAGGTAGAGCACCTGCACCAAGCGTGAATGTGTTTAGGTAGTAAGTTAACTGATAGGAAAACTTCCTGCGGGACCAAGAATCACCCCCCATAACCTAAAACCAAAGAAACAGGCAGACAACTCCAGGTTGTTAGCTACTCAATGACTTATTCTGGAGATACTTACATATTTGGCAGTCTTAAGCAGGAGCAAGAGGAGGTAGATCTCCCTGTTTGCAATGCATGACTGTCTAATCTTTTATAATGTAAGAAGAATAGGGAAAGCAGGGATAACACACTTATCACTAATAGTGTGTTAAGCCCTCTGGTTGCTCTCCTAATCTATTTACTTCCTGCTTAAAGGGATTGTTTGAATTTCCTACAATCTGGTCCACATTCCTAAGGGGAGGGAGAATGTTTTGGGAAGTAGCGGTTAACTTGGCACCAGTAAACATTTTCCAGATGGACTGCAGCCTCCTACAGCTCACTTTGAGGTCAGTTCCCAGAACATATTTTCAACAGCAGTGGCATTCCTTCCTCTCCAATGTGAATGCTTCTCCCAACTAGTCTTTCCCTGTAATTTTGTAGTTTGTACTGAAGTTTTGTCTTCTTTTATTTTTACTTTTGCACAAAGCTATAAACTCCAGACAATTCCAGTAGCAGCAATTGTTTCTGTAGTTTTGGGGATAAGCTCTCCACTTTGGAGTGAAATAAAGATGAGACTCAGTGTTGCTGCAGAAGAGGAGAGTGAATTCGTATGTTAATCTCAGGGGTGATGTGGATCAGTTCCATCCTACTGTACACAGCTGGAGTTGGCATTATTAATCTCATCTTCATTGCATGGAACATGGAGAGTATATGAGTGAGTGACATTTCTGAATCGCTGTTCTCTGACCCTCGCTGGACAAAGCATACTTTCCTACTATTTCAGCTGTTTTGTGCTGCTGTAATGGAATAGCAGACTAGGTAATTTATACAGAACAGAAATTTATTTCTCACAATTCTAAAGGCTGGGACATTTAAGATCAAGGCACTATTATCTGGTGAGGCCTTCTTGCTGTGTCTTTGCAAGATGGGAAAGCAAAAAAAAAAAAAAAAAAAATTCACTCCCTCAAGCCCTTTTCTGAATGGCATGAATCCATTTGTGAAAGTGGAGCTCTAAAGATCTGAGCATGTCCCGTTAGGCCCCACCTCCCAACATTGTGACATTAAGAATTAACTTTCAACATGAGTTTTTGAGGGAAGAAAAAAACATTCAAACCATAGCACCTACTCCAGCTCTATCTCTGCTGTCTCCATGCTCTATTTGCTTATTTCATCTAAGATAGACCATTCTCCACGAAGCATCATTGAGAATCTTTACTAGATTGATAATTCCTTTACTCTGCTTTATTTCAGCACTTCCTCTTTTGCCTCTTAAGATTTCTGCTTGTATCATTTCACCCTAAAATAGGTCATGAGAATCTTTACTGTTGTCAATAGTGAACTCTGCATCCTAAATATCTATTTTTTAGAATTCTTACCTCACATTACTAAAATCTATGATTTACTCAGATTTACTCAATAAGGGAAAAAAGAATTAGAACTTATATTTCTTAACATTTTTGCTTGATTTGGGGTGTTGACATATTGAGAAGAGAAAAATAATTTGCAAGTAATGGAGAAGTGGTGTTTGAATTTTATTTCCTTTAATGTTTTAGATCAGGGCTTGAGAAACTTTGTTCCAAGGAAAGAAACTCCTAAGCAACCAAATAAATGTTTCTGTGTTCTTGGATGTTTCGAGTATCAGTGCTTGAGTGTAAGACAGGAAAATAAATACAGAATTATGGATATAGAAGATTGTAGAATGTTAGTGGAGCAAAAGCCTACTATTGTGGTCTGTCTTGTTTCTTAGCCAATGACAAGTGGCTAATGCTCCTTAGGCTAACAGAACCAAAAACTGATTTAGTCATCCAGGGGTGGGGAACGTATGGCCTGGGAGCCACACATGGCCTTCTGGATCCTTGACAGAATCCAAATTTTAAAGAACAAATCCTTTTTTTGTTTGTTTTTTGTTGAGACAGAGTCTCGCTCTGTCACCGTGTCTAGAGTTCAATGGCATCATCACAACTCACTGCTGCCTCAGACTCCTGGGCCCAAGCGATCCTCCTGCCTCAGCCTCCTGAGTAGGTGGGACTACAGGCATGTGCCACTACACCTGGTTAATTTTTCTATTTTTTGTAGAGATGAAGTCTTGCTCAGGCTAGTCTCAAACTCCTGGCCGCAAGTGATCCTCTCGCTTTGGCCTCCCAGAGTGCTAGGATTACAGGTTTGAAATAAAAGGATTTGTTCTGTGAAGTTTGGATTCACTTGAGGGGCCACACTTGGGGATCTGGAGGGCCACATGTGGCCTTGAGGTCACAGGTTCCCCACCTCTGCATGAGCATCATCAATTGGCAAAGAGATAAGTGATTACTCAGGGAGCAGAGACCAAGCTCCTCCAAGGAGTTTGGAATAGGGCAAGTTATTGCTTCTTAACATTATGGCAGTAATCTAAGTACTGTATGATTTTGTAATTGCAGAATATTATGGCATATCCAGAATAAAAGTATGCCCATAGTCTAAATAAATATTAGATGCACAATTAAATTATGGTGAAAAATAACTAATATCAGAAACATTAAAATAAATTGCATGTTTTGTAATAACTTAAGAGTTCAGTTACTTTCTGTTTCCATGTAGTACACCATGTTTTACTTCCTTTTTACAGTCTAGATTAGCCGGTGGGATGGAACCATAAGAAGCTGGATTACTCCTCCTGGGGATAGAAATTTGAAAGTTTCCTACCTTGATTATGTATGGTGTTATATCTATGGCATAATACCTTAAGTTGTGAAAAGCCCTCTCACCTTTTCTCCCTTTTGAAATTATTCCACAAGTAGAACTGTAATTCGATTACAATAATTTGTTCTGTTTTTCATCTACGCTATTTCTGGTTTGGAAATCCGTTTTGAAATTGTACAGTGAGGACATTTACTCTATCCATGCTCAAGTTACTCTGGCTCTTGATTAATCAAACCAAATGCATCAAGGGAATCTAGTAAGTGGAGATGCCCAGGGCAGAATTTGTAGAGAAGGAAGCTTAGACAGTAGATTCAACAAATATTCATTTAACAAGTGTTTATTAAATACCTACTGTGTGTCAGATACTATTCTAGGTCATAAGAGTATAGCAATGAACAGCAGGCAAAGTTCGTGCCTACAAGTCAGTTCCATTTCAGTAGACTGCCAATTAAAAAATAAACAAATAGCAACAGTGTGTATAAGACAATGTCAAGTATATAAGTGCAATCAGGAGCTGCAAATTGGCCAGGTACAGTGGCTCACACCTGTAATCCTAGCACTTTGGGAGGCCAAAGTGGGAGGATTGCTTAAGGTCAGGAGTCAAGACCAGTCTGAGTGAGATCCCATCTCTACAAAAATTAGGAAAATTAGCTGGGTGTGGTGGTGCACACCTGTAGTCCCAGCTACTAGGGAGGCTGAGGCAGGAGGATTGCTTGAGCCCAGGAGCTATGATGACATCACTGCACTCTAGCCCTGGGTGACAGAGGAAGACCCTGTACCCCCTGCCACATCCCCAGAAAATAACTGCAAATGATGTAAATTAATAGAGAACAATGGGATCATTTGCTGTTTTGCAGCATGTGCTCACTAAAGGTTGAGCTTAGAAGGGTATAATTGAGGAGAAATCTGAAGAGTGGGAGAGCAAGTGTGCAGATATTCTAGGTGAAGAGAGATAAATGATTAAGGCAAAAGAAAATGCTAACATTAATACTTCAGTTGTAACAGGGCTAGCTACCTTAGAAATCACAGTGAATAACACCAGCTTTATTTTTCTTTCTTTCTCTTTTTAAAACGAGGTCACTCCATACACTCTGTACAAGAAGGCAGCTGGCAAACAAAGAACAGAGAATGTGGATTCAGGGGACTTTGGATTAGTGTTTTGTATTGCCTTTTACTGGCTGTGTGGCTTTAGTTTGTTTATTCCACCTAAATTGTGATAATTGGGAGATTATAATAAATAGCAAGTGTCCTGTGTCAGGTATCTCATGCTGGGTACTTGCACCCAGGGTTGGGTAGTAATTATCATCTCATTTTATAGATAAGTTGGTGCTCCCTGAACTTTTTTTCCCTGTTCCCTCTTTCAGGCTCCACGTGAAAGCACATTGTAAACAGCGAGATGCTATCCAGTGGTTAGCTATTACGCATGGCGCGCCACGCTTCTCAAACTGCAGTGTGGGCATCCCTGGGGTCATGAAGACACCAGATAGATCCACATGTAGCTTCTTTTCTTTCATGGTTTGTTACGATTTTTTTTTTAAAGGAAAATTTGGAACATTTATGAGGAATTTTTTTTAACAAAACATGGTGCAAATCTTTAGCATTTTCTGTGTTCTTTTCATGTTTACAGATTTTTTAATTTTTCTTTTTTTTGCCAATTTATTTAAAAATATTAAAGAGGTACAAATGTTTTAGGTTATATGGATCACTTTGTAATCCTTGAGTCCTGGCTGTAGGTGTGCCTATCACCCAAATAGCGTTTATCGTACCCATTAGGTAGGTTTTTGCCCCTCCACTCCTCTCCCTTCACCCCTGGTTGATTTCCACTGAGTTTTATTTCCCTCTGTGGGCATGTGTGCTCATGTTGGCCTGTTCATCCTATTGGATAGTCCCTTATCGCTTTGTTCTACCTCTTGTTCCATTGTTTTATAAGAGCTCTGAGTCTTGTGAGTTTTTCGCTTTTAGGTGATTTTACGCCAGTGGGAATCTGTTGTGCTAATTTGTGGATAGTCCTGTATCCACAAGTAAGTATTTTGTGCAGGGCAAATTTGGTCATGGCAAATTCCCTCAGTGTTTGCTTGTCTAGAAAAGACTTAATTTCTCCATCGATTGTGAAACTTAGTTTTTCAGGATGCAAAATTCTAGGTTGGCATTTGTTCTGTTTAAGAAGATTAAAGACTGGGCGCCTATTCATTCTGGCTTATAAGGTTTCCTTTGATAAGTCCGCAGTTAGCCTGATGGGTTTTCCTGTGTAGCTTATTTGGTGCTTTCATCTTGCTGCTTGCAAATTATTTTCCTTCATTTTGATTTTGGCAGGTTGATTACTGTGTGTCTTAGAGATGACCTTCTTGCTACGAATTTTCCCAGTGTTTGATGTCCCTCTTTGTATCTATATGTCTGAATTTCTTGCAATATAAGGGAAGTTTTCCTCGATAATTTCCTCCAATAGGTTTTCCATGCTTTAGCTCTTTCTTCACCCACAAAGATCCCTATAATTCAAATGTTATTAATAGTTCACTTCACAGAGTCCCATATCTCTCTTACTGATTGTTCAGACTTTTTATATTCTTCTCTGCTTCTTTGAATGACTCAGTTATTTTGAGAGACTTATATTCAAGCTCTGAAATTCTTTCATCCCCTTGGTTTAGCCTTTTGTGGGTTTTCTGCAGTGTTTTGAAATTCTGTAAATGACTCCTTCATTTCTTTAAGTTCTATTATATCCTTTCTTATGTTATCTAGCTCTCTAGTGACTTTTTCTTTCTTTTTTTTTTTTATTGATTTCCTGAAAATTTTTTGGCTTCTTTTTGTTGGTTTTCAACTTTCTCTTCAATTCCATTCACCTTATTTGCCATCCATATTTTGAATCCATTTCTGTCAATTCTGCACTTTTCTTGTGTGTGGAGTCCAGTAGTGCATGTAGCTCCATTGTGATCCCTTGGGGGTGTCAAACTATTTTGGTTTTTTTCATGTTGCCGGGGTTCTTTTGCTGTTTTTTTCCTCATCTGGCTCCTCTTCTCTTGGCTCTGGGTTAATATGATTGCAGGGCACCTGCTCTCCTTTCCTGGGGATTCCCTTCATCCAAGTCCAAGAGTGATAGCTGCTCAGGACTGGGCTGTCCTAAGTGAAATGTTGGACCTTGGGGACGTTCTGCCAGCCCAGTAGTAGTGGTGGGGACTCAGTGGTGGGGTCTTGGTGTCCAGCACAACTCCAGCATCGCAGGGGTGAGTTGCAGGTCTGTTGGGAGCCGAGGACCTCCAGGGGCAGAGCCTCAGACTCGGGCACAGAGAGATCTTCAGAGCTGGCTCTGGGGATTTCGAGGGCAGAGCCACCCATATGGGGGGCTGTTCCACCAGCGTGGTGACTACTCATGCCCAGTCATGCAGGCAGGGGTTTGGCTCAGCAGTGCAGGAGCCGTGTAGGTGGGCCAGAGCTGCTGGTCAACCAAGTTTCTCCCCCAACACCTAGGACCCACTACAGGAGTCGCCCAGGCTTCCTAAGTGGTGCCGGTGGCTGCCCCGCTATTCAGTTCCCACATCAACGAGGAGGCGTACTCAGACCCCCAGTCACAGGGCATAACACATGGGGGTGTCTCTTCCCTCCTTGGCACAGCAAGGGTGATGCAAAGGCTACTACTGGAAGCCTGGGTTCTGAGTGGACCTTGCTCCATATGCCAGAGCAATAAGGATGGTGTCTCTTACAGAAACCTGGGATTGGCAAGTACAAGATCTCTGCTGCACCTGCTCTCTGGTGGAATATCTCTACACACACTCTGAGTTGCTCCCCAACCAGCCCAAAGGTCTGCCGTGGAGGAGGGAGACCCCTCACAGATGGAGCTGCCTCTAAATTTTGTTTCTCTCCTAAAAAAAAATGTCTCCTCAAGTTGCTTCTATCCTGCTGCCTTCCACCTCTTCCCAGAAGTGTGAATTGTACTGGGACCCACAGTTTAATCTCTGAGATGATGGGTGATGCTTATGAGTGAGGATTAGCCATACCCTGTTTAATTGAGTTGGTGGATGCCATAACGAGCTATTGAGTTGTTCTTCCTGTCAGTGGTTTATGCTTGTGGGAAAGAGCCAACTGCAGAGATGTTCTTTTGTGCCTATAATAAGTTCTAGTCTGTCAGGTATAGGCTTTGGGAGGGGCTCTGTAGCTCTGAGGGGATTGCTTGATCTCCCCCATAGCAGAGGTGGGTGGAGGAGTGAGGCTTGGTGTGGTTAGGTTGTGCAATCCGGGAAGGCTTTGCAGAGCCTTCATGGGGCTCTAAGGTCCCAACTGCTAGGGGGAGCCACTGGGGAGAGGGTCAAGGCAGGCTCTCCACACTGGGATGACTGATTTTAAGACTTTAAAGATTTTAAGTTCAACTCTAACAACAAAAATTATGCCATCTTTACACAATATTTGCCTGTGTGTGTGTGTGTGTGTGTGTGTAAGCATGGCTTCTGTCGCAAGATTTTTAGGAAGACTAAATGATACTTTGTAAGTGATGATATAAGCCATAGTGCTATACAGGTATATTCATAAATTGTTGGGCTGTATCTAAGGCACTTTACAGAAGGGACTATGTTGTGCACTGTATTTTCCTAGATTACCAAAAGTTAGAAAGTGTAGTTCTTAGGTTTGGCCACTACGTAATAGTAACTTCATGTAATGTGCCAAAGCAAACAACTGCTCTGTAGAAGAAATCAATCAAGTTCCCTCATAATTGAAAAACTCCATTCTTGGCCCACTTTGCATGTAGCAAATTTAATTGTGTCTCTGCTGCCCCTGACTATTATGGGAAAAAAAATCACCTTTCATTTTTTCTTCTGTAAGTTGCATCTTTCATTCCTTGTGGAAAGTTCTTTTCTTGTATAACCATTGTTATGTCTGCACACAGAGTGCTATATACTATTCTGCTTATGACTTCATCTCATGGAAGGAAGAGGAGATCTAGAGAAATCTTGGATGAAGACAGAGTCAATAATCATTAGATAGGCAAGATCAGAAGAGGGAAAGAGAGATTGAAAATACAAGGACACGTAAGGCTGGGGAAAGGAAGCTGAGAAAGAGTATGATCAAAGTCTGTAAAAGTCTTATAAGATAAAATAGAAGGTTGACAATAATAAATGAAATAATAAATGAAAATTTGCATCAATGATTAAGGAAAATGAGACGTATGTGATGGGCAGATATGCTTTTCCAAAAATATTTCTTTGGTACCACTATGTATGAAATGAAAAATGGCTAATGTGATATGGTAGAATGTTATGTTGAGATCCTTGACCTTTTTTCACTCTGTTTTCTCTCCTATACTGCCAACAGAGAAGGGAGACTTTATCTGAATATCTCTCTGAAACGAGTTTTATGGAACTAACTTAACCTTTGTGTTTTAGGAAAATCTTGGGACATAATAGAAAAACCACCCCCCAAACGGAGATGGAGTTGAGAGACCAAAGAATGACTAAGACAAGTCTAGCTTAGTGAGTTAGAGGAGTTTATTAGAGGTTACTTACTCAGGGTTTCTGCTCCTGGGCAGCACAGGAGCTTTTCCACAGCAGCTTTCTTGCTAGCAAAGTCTGTGTCTGCCCCCCGGTGATGTTGCTTTAAACCCTGTCCCAGTGAGTAAAGCAGAGCTCTTCCATTATAGCATTGCATGTTTCTATTTAACAAATCAAGCATGCACAGCACAATCATCACGTGCCTGTATATAACCCATGTTATGTTAATGATATTACAATTCTCCACTAGGTGAGGATTTTAGTATTACAATTAGTGACAGGGTATTATATAGGTCAGCTAAAGCGGTTCTAAGGCAGTCAGGACTGGTTTACACCAGTTGCCTCTACCTCAAGAAAGTGCTGAGGCACTTCTCTTGTGCCCAGTAACTATCTTTTGGCACTTGCTTAATCTATTTTGTAAGAATTTTGTTGCACACTCCAAGCCAGCATAGCACAGTGTTCTGTGGTGGGGAACTTGCATTTTCCCCTCACTTTGGAAGGTTAATTTCTTCCTTGAGTAAAGATACCTCTGTAATATATCTGACAGAGGGTCAACTACTTTCTGTTGTTTGAAATGTAGTAACACCTTGTCAGAT
>NW_012152064.1:62723-64403 GCF_000956105.1 Propithecus coquereli
AATAATTTTATTTGTATTAAAGTCAAAGTGATCACCTTGTTTCTTTAGCCTAGAACTGCTCAAGTTCTGTCAGAAACAGTATTGAATAATTTCTCTTGTCCTCTTCTGCCTGGGAGGATCTTAAATAATTAAATGTGGCCATCATGATACACAGCCTTGTTCAAATCATGACTGGAAGTTGACTTTTCATGATGAAATACAACTTGGCCATAGAGCTAGGGAACTGAAGCCAAATTTACAGCAGCATTAAGGAGGCATTGGTGAAGAGCCAGCATGTCATTCATTCATCTGCCCATTTATCCATTCCACTGAGTTCTTAATAGCTACAAGAAATTCTTTAAGGTTCTGCAGATAAAAGAGAGAATTAAAAGGAAATCCAAATTTTATACAGCTTATGCTTTAATTTTGAAGGCAGATATTTTTTCTTAACAGCAATTAATGCAATCAACTAAGTCCTCTAACTAAAAGGAAGATGGTCCTTTAAGAGTGTATTAGTTTCCAAGGGCTGCTGTAACAAAATACCACTAACTGGATGACTTAAGCAACAGGCGTTTGTTATCTCAATCTTCTGGAGGAATTAAGCCTGAGATCAAGATGGCAGTAAGATTGACTTCTCCTGAGGAATTATCTATTCTGTGCTTCTTTCTTAGCTTCTTTTTTGCTCCCTGGCTCGTGGATGCATCATTCTGTTCTTTACCTTCCTTTTTACAGGACATTTACATATATATACATACACATATATCTCCACATTTCCTTTTTTATAAGGACACTAGTCGTATTGAATTAGAAAATGATTACCCTAATGTCTTCATTTTAGCTTAATTAGTTGTATCTGTAATGACCCTCCATGCAAATAAGGTCACATTTTTAGGTACTAGGGGTGAGGGATTAAACATACGCACTTTGGGGGATACAATTCAGCCCACCGTAGTCCACTCTTGACCTCCATTAATTCATATCCCTATCAAACACAAAATGTATTCAACTCATCCCAACATCTCCCAAAGTCTTAACACATTCAGCAGAACTAACTAAGTCCAAAATCTCAACTAAATGTCATCCAAATAAATTCAGGTGAGATTCAGGATATGATTAATTCCACGGCAAAGGTCTTCTCCATCTGTGAACCTGAAAAACTAGAAAATATGTTACCTTCTTCCAAAATACTATGGTCCACAGGCATAGGATAGACATTTCATTCCAAAAGTTGGAAATCAGAAGGAAGAAAAGGAACACAGGTCCCTAATAAGTCCAAGGACTAGCAGGGTAAATTTTTTTAGATTATAAAGCTTAAGAATGATCTCCTTTGGCTCCATGCTCAGTGTACTTCAGTGCAAGCTGGCAGCATTCCAGCTGAGATGGTTGATTTATTCATCTGTCACACACCTAATCTCTTTATCAAGTGGTCTTCCACACACACCCTTGGTATTCTCCCCAGATGCCTTAGGAGTCATAGGTTTCAATCTCACTTCTGACAGAGTATATTTTCACTTTGGTCTAAAAAAAGCGTCAAAAAATTAAAGCTTAAGACTTGCTTTTTGTTTTGGGAAAGAAACACAAAATAGACAAAAATTTTACTAGACAAATTAAGAAAAAGGAGAACACTCAAATAGATACAATCATAAATGAAAGAGGAGACATTTCTGATGACATAGAAATAAAAAGGATCATAAGAGACTA
>NW_012152064.1:65733-69634 GCF_000956105.1 Propithecus coquereli
AAAAAAAATCCTAACATTCATATGAAACCACAAAAGAACCTGAATAGCCAATACAATCTTCAGACAAAAGAACAAAAGTGGGGACATCACACATCCTCATTTTAAAATATATTACAAATCTACAGTAATTAAAAAAGTATGGCACTGTCATAAAGACAGACATATAGAGCAATGGAAAAGAATAGAAAGCCCAGAAATAAACCCATGCATAAATGGTCAAGTGATTTTCAGCAATGGTACCAAGAATATACATGGGGAAAAGACTATTCTCTACAACAAAATGGTGTTGGGGAAACTGGATATCCACATGTAAAAGAATCAAATTAGATTCTTATCTTACACCATACACAAAAATCAACTCAAAAGTAAATTAAAGACTTAAATGTGGCTGAGCCCGGTGGCTCACGCCTGTAATCCTAGCACTCTGGAAAGTCAAGGTGGGAGGATTGTTTGAGATCAGGAATTTGAGACTAGCCTGAGCAAGAGCGAGACCATATCTCTACTAAAAATAGAAAGAAAAAAAAAATTAGCTGGGCATGGTGGTGCATGCCTGTAGTCCCAGCTACTCAGGGGGCTGAGGCAGGGGGATTGCTTGAGCCCAGGAGTCTGAGGTTGCTGTGAGCTAGGCTGACGCCACGGCACTCTAGTTGGGGCGACAGAGTGAGACTGTGTCTTAAAAAAATAAAAAGACTTAAATCTAAGACCTGAAAATATAAAACTTCTAGAAGAAAACATAGAGGAAAAGTTTACTAACATTAGTCTTGGCAATGATTTCTTGGATATGACTCTAGAGCATAATAAACGAAAGCAAAATAATGAAGTGGGACGACAATCAACTAAAAAGCTTCCGCATAGCAAAGCAAACAATCTACAGAGCAGAAAGGGAACATATGGAAAGGAAAAAAATTTGCAATTTATCTGATAAGAGGTTAATATGCAAAATAAATAAGGATTATCTACAACTCAATAGCAAATGAATAATTATAGCACAATTAAAAAATGGGCAAAGGACTTGAATAGAAATTTCTCCAAAAAAGACATACAAATGGCAAGCAGGTATATAAAAAGATGCTCAACGTCACTAATCATCAGGCAAATGCAAATCAAAACCACAATGTGATATCATCTTCTACCTGTTCAGATGGCTATTATAAGAAGAAACAAAACAAAACAAAACAAAACAAGTGTTGGTGAGTATGTAGGGAAATGGGAACCCTTGTATATTATTGTGGGAATGAAAATGGTATTGCCACTATGGCAAACAGTTATGATCCAACATTCCCCCTTCTTGGTATTTATCCAAAAAAACTGAAATCAGTATCCTGAAGAGATATCAATCACTTCCATGTTCATTGAAGCATTGCTGAAATGGCCAAGACGTGGAAATGACCTAAATGCTCCTTTGACAAATAAATGAGTAAAGAAAGTGTTGTATACATATAACGAAATATTATTTCTTCTTTTTTAAAAAAGGAAATTTTGTAATAGGTGACGACATGGATGAATCTTGAGGACATTATGCTGAATATAAGAAGCCAGTCAGAGACACATAAATATTGCATAAGGCCACTCATATAAGGTATATACAATGTGTAAGGTATATAAACACTGCATGAGTCCACTTACGTAAGGTATCTAACATAGTCAAAATCATAGAAGCAGAGAGTAGAATCATGGTTGCGGGCGGATGGAGGAAGGGGAAAATGGACATTGCTATTCAGTGGGTATAATTTCAGTTATCCAAGATGGATAAATTCTATAGATCTGCTATATAACATTGTGCTTGTAGTTAATTATACTGCATTGTAAATTTCACATTTAAGTAGATGATCTCTTGTGAAGTGTTCTTATCACAATAAACAAATAATACATGCCTCACTATGCAGTTTTTGAGAAATAACATTTCCAATAGAGTTGGCTGTGCCTCTTCTAATCATAAGGACATTCTAATACTCCAGAGATCCTCCCAAAGACAGGTTTCTGCCTCTTGCATACTTCAAAACCACTTGGAACAGACTAGTCTCTAAGATGTCTATGAGGGCAGATTAACATCTCTGTGACCTGTTCTATCCTCTTTGGTCAACACATTTCAAATGTAGGGAAGTACCAGCTTCTCACCTACTTGATTTTGATACCAAGGAGGAGCTGAGATGTAGGTTGAGGTGCAAAAAGATAAGATAGAGTGGGGTCAAGGCATTAAAGGATGAAGCTATTTAAGTGAAAACAAAACGAAGAAGCAAATTATATTGGGTGGAGGGTAATTTCTTATCTCATGTAGAGACAGACTGTCCTTAGAAATTACAAGTTCAGAGGGGAATCAGCATGATGTAAAGGAAAGCAAAGACACTGGGTGAAGCACCTAAATGACTCACTCTCTCATTCCTAATCGCCGTCACCTGCATACTAGCGAGCGGTCGTGGCTCATAAAGTAATATGAATATGAATATGTTAGAATAGCTCAGAATACAAACATCATTTGTATAGAAAGTTGTCATTTCCCCAGCGTCCATAAGTTAAATTTGAATTTACAGAGCATTTTAGCCATCTGTGACATCATCTCAGGATGGAATCTGTTTTCTAACTCGCTGAATCATGCTGTGATTTTGACCATTTAATCTCTCTAATCTTCAGTTTTCTCACTGTAATGAGGAAACAGGATTCTGCAGCTTCTAAACTTCCTTCAAAATCTGGTTTCCCCAAACAACCAAAACTAATAATATATTTGGAAACAAACAAAAAAATGTATAAAAGATCTTAGTCATGGCATATAAATCTAGCATGAAAGATGTAAGAGCAAAAACCAACTACTTTTATTCCTTGGATATTTGGATACAAACCGTAAAGGCGTAACTGTAATGCCTCTTTACCTTGGATTAATTAAACATAAATAGCTTTAGACCACTATAGTTCTCTGAGTTTATAAGGTTGTGATTTTGCATATTATTTCACTTTATTTTGTTTTAAGAATGAGAGTGAGGCTCTTTTCAGCTTTCTCCATCTGAGGTAGAATCCTGTCTTATTCATTCTTTAACTTTCACGTCACCTGTTCCTCGGACATTAGCACATCTACCCCAAACCGGAATAACAGGCCTGGATTCTAAATAGAGGCTATAAATGATCACAGAAGTGTCTCTGGGAAAGCGAATTTGACTTACTGTTCTGTTTTCTTTTTTCCTTAGGTAGGGCAAGTAGAAAGGAGAAAATGATCAACCTTCTAAAGCTGATATGAAGACTAAACGACACAAAATAACCGCAAATACCAAGTACCAAATGTGTGGTTGGTAAATACATCACAAATTTCAGTTTTTGCTATCTACTCTATCCATTCTACTGTAGAGTAAATTAAGTATTCTTTGGTTTGCCTAAGGAAGTGTTTTCCTGAGACAATTTTCTCATGGATCCCTATATGTGCAATGTGAGAACCAGGAAATATGATTTGAGAGCTACTGAAGAGCTACTGGTACTTGAAGAAATGAATGAAACCAGATATTCCACATCAGAGAGGGCCAGAAAATTCTTCTAACATACAAATGTCTGCATGCCCCATATGGCTGACAAATTACCCCTTTATGCCCTCTGGAGGAACCAATTCTGAAAACACATCCCTTGCTTTGGGCTAGAGCAATCCCTCCCGAGGACAGGGCTTAACAATTCAAGCACAGGCTGAGTATCACCCCTACCTGCCCCCTCAGCCTGGTTTCTGTGGGCAGGACACAGCTGGTTCATTCTCGACCAGGGGCCAACCCTGTGAAGATCACACCAAATGTAAGAGTCCAAACATTGTTTGAGGCCCTTGTGCCCCATCTTGGTTGGCAAGCCACAAACTATTTGTTTTTAAGCAACTCACAAATGGATTAAAGAGACTGCTGGGGAAGTACTCTTTTAGGAAAAAATGTTTATT
>NW_012152064.1:70919-94905 GCF_000956105.1 Propithecus coquereli
TCCAAAAAAGAAGAAATTTTTTGTTGCCTGGAACATGAACTTCCTTCTGTGTTCATAGGGTGTATTGAAGAATAAATGGAATGATGTACATTAAAACACAATTTTTGCTTCCAGCTTTACCCAGTAGATGCTCAATTAGCAGAAATATCACTATCGTCACTGTTATTTCACAGTCTATGCAAGGTTTGTATGTCTTCCCAGTCCACAGATGTATCATGATCATGTTGACCGTTTTGTGGAAATCCCAAATAAAATTATGGTGAATGGGAATAAAAATAATATCTTGCTTTTTCCCCATATAGTAATTTTTAACTAGCAATATCTCCATTTGTTTTGCAAACCATTCTGTGCTGTTTGTTTTAGGGGAGTCATGACAAAAGATATAAAAAATAAGAATAGTCTGCTTTTGGTTTTTGATACAAAAGTACAGAGAAATCATATTGTAAGCAATATTGTTGGGATAACTCAGATATATAAGAGCAAGGACTTCTTTCAGAGCTAGTGAATCATAGAAGAAGTGATCAGATATTTTCTAGGCCTCCTGCGAAGGTACTATATATCAAAGGAGAAATGAACGCGTGAGGTGGTTAAGTGTAGCAGACACAGGACCCTAGCTGGGATTCATGAGCTAAGGGTGATATAGGTGCAGCCAAATAACTCCTATGGCTGTAGAAATGGTCATGTTGCCTATTTAGAAAGATGGGACTTGCGAAAACTTCACATGCTCCCTTCTAAGCCAGAATGTAGGAGAAATAAGTTCCTTCCTAGAATGTTGTCTTTGGCTGTCCACTTATGTCTTTGAAGTAACAGAGAAAAATATGTCTGAGCTGTTAATGACTAGACATGAATTCCATTCCTGGTCACCGAAACCAAGTGGCTAAAAAGCAGAGACTGCTACTTTTGACTCTCAAATAAGATATATGGAATTTATAGAGGCAAATAGGATTCTTGGACCTATCAACACCAACAAACACATAAAGAAACTGAAAAACTACTACAAATTGCAAACCCCTGTATATAGGCATCCTGTCTTCAACTAGGACGTGTCGGGTGGTGGAGGAGGCTGCAGCCTGGGTCAGAGTGCAGCTTGGGCCTTGGGCCTTGAATCTAGATAAAAGACTGGTGATGAAATGCTCCCCTTGCCTTTCTCTCTAGCTTCTCCCCACTCACTCTAGATAACAGTCTCTGTGCCCTGGGCAGAGGTGAGCACACTGGTCACATCATGGCCAAACAAAGATAGACATGGATTTCATTTGAACAGAGAGATACACTCATTTGTGCACTGCTGTCTGCTTTTCCCCTGGACATGAAACCTGCAATTGGGACCTATTTTCTAGTAGGGTTGAAAAGCACTCGATTATTAGATTTTGATAAATATTATAAAGAAAATAAAGGGCTGTGTTCATGAAACATTGGCATGATATACTCTATTGCAGGAGGAGGGTTTCAATCAAGTTTTGTCTGAAGAAAGGATTTTGGTTGGCCCAGAAACATATAGGGCCAATGAAAAGATGAGAATAAAGGATTCTAAGCAAAGGAAGTACCATATGTTCAAAACACCTTATATGAGTAAGAGAAAGAATTTTGAACATCAACCCTAACTTATGGTCATTAGCTGTAGTGGAAAGTAGTGAAAGGAAACTGGAATGTAAGTTAAGAACATACATTTTATGTTGTATTCATCTCTCCTTGTCTGGAGGCCTCTCCTTACACTATATATTTGGACCAATGAAAGACAATAATCTTTTTGAAGACAGAAATGACTTCATGAATGCATACCTTGTGAATGCCGAAGGAGGTATTCCAGTGACATGTCCAATTACATACTGACAAATGATGAGAGGTGTAGTAAAATAACGAAATTACATTTAGTCAGAGATTAAAGGAGAATCTTTTCAAAACCCTGATCAACCCTTATGTTTGAGGGAGGCAAAAACAGTCGCAACAGGAAGGTGGTACCTCGTTTAAGAAACTGGTGTACGGTAATGCTGGATATAGCATGTAACCATAAGCACAGTGTACAGTTGGTGTGCTGCCTCTGACGCTTGATGATGATGTTTCTGCTCCTGGGACATCTTCTCCCTTCTGGAGTAATAAATTTGGGTGATTTAGTCTTTCATTTTATGATGGAAAGCAATAGTTTTGGGGGGCTGTTTTTATAAATGAATTGAATGTGATGCATTCTTTTTTTTTTCAAAATTCTTTTTTGTAGGATCTTTCCTCTGCTAATTTTCTGTGGATACTGGCATAAATTTAGTTTCCTTAACCATACAGATGACACATAGCACATACAGATAACGGTCAAACTGAGATGATTAAAATTACGTTGATCTTAGATTCTTGGCTCTACCTGTGTTGTAAAATGATGTGCAACAACATTGTCAAGCACATCCCTTGGGCTTATTTGTTGGTAGATGAGTTTCTCTTGTGATAAGCATAGAAATTCGTAGAATAAAGCCAGGCAAACTGAGGAACATTTACAAGCAATCCTTTCTCTTCAAATAAACAGCTTCCTGTCATGTGCTCTTCTGCCTCTAGTATACTCAGCTCTCCGTCTATTTGAGCAAAGTGATCTTTGTCTTGTAAGGGTTCTTTCATAGTAACAATATGAGGGACAATATGATGTACTGCTGGTTATATGAGGCAAACAGAAGAATTTTTTAGGATTCGTGGTCATAATCTCAGGGGTTCCAGATTCCACCTAGGGAATTTCTAGTAACTGGTTCTTTATGCCTCGTTTAACTGATATCAGGGAATGTCTATAATTGTTATATTTTCACTACTATTAATTGTAATAGTGAAAGCTCAGTTGTAAAATTTACATTTGATGTCAATTTGCCACAGTTTTCTCACTTCCAGCTTTCAGCAATCTAATTCCTTTGTACCACTTGTAATAAAAGTCGTGGGTGGGAGGGTCTGGAGGAGCCTGCTGCTGCACCCCAGCTCCCCGAGGAGAGCAGTCTCTGACCACTCTCCCGCATCTCCTACATTGGAGGCTGCAGACTTCAGGCCACTAAACAACGCCAAACCTGATAATGTCCATTCTGAAATACCTACACACACACACACACACATCTAAACATACTTCAGACAATTTAAAATCTGCTCTGTTATACTAGAAGGAACATTTTCCAAAACTGTGAACGTCAGTATTGTCATATGTGAAATGGGACAAACAGTATCATACTTACGGGGTTATAATGAAGAATAAGTTATATAATACACACAAATAATAAGTTTAGTAAATGCTCAACAGGCATAAATATAATTATTGCCCTTGTTAGTTCACGGTCTATTCAATGAAGGTTTGGATTTCTACCTGATCGACAGATTTTTAATGGCTTATGTTGTTTCTGTTGATGGATTCTCTGGATCAAGGTGAGGTGGAAATCACCTTCTTAAAAATATTTCTCTAAGTATGCCACACATAGTAATGCGATCTTATTGACAGGAGTGCCTTTTTTTGAGTTAGAAAATAAGCATTCATTTTGTTTGACATTTAATGCTACATAATTTGTAGCTGAGAAAACACTCACAATTTAAGAAAGAAAAGATTCCTAGCCTGCTTTTCTCTGAACCCATCCTCTACCCTCTTTAGCTTCATGGGTAAGGATAGTTCTGAATTCTCATGAACTCTTTCCTTTAAAATAGCTTTAGCACACAAGTCATTCATTCCTAAGCAATATGGCATTTAGTTTTTATTAGATTTAGAGTTTATGAAAATGTTATTATATTATTTAAAATTTACTGTGATTTGCTTCTTCCTACTACTATATGCCTAAGATGTATCTGTGATGCACCATTTGTATTTTATTTAATTTTAAGCCAGTATAATATTCCAAAAGTCATTTGCTCATTCACCTGTCATTGGGCATAGGTTCTTCCAAAATTTTGCTAGTGCATGTGATGCTATTGGGAATATTTTTATACTTTCTCCTTATATTCATAGGCACAATTGAAATTATAAGATTTGTATGATATGCATATATTAAGTTTTGAGATAATGCCAAATTGGTTTCTAAAGATTTGTACTTATTTGTATTTCCCTCAGCAGGGTTTCCCAGTGCATCACGTGATCATCAACATGGATGATGTGAGTAGTTTCACTTTTGTAATTTTGTGTTTACACATAGAACGATATTATGGCCCTATTAACACTCCCTGTTTACTTTTAAAGGTGACCCTCTTTTTGTGTTTTGAGTATTCATTTTTATTTTCTCTTTTGTAAAAATGCCTATTTTTTATTTTGTCATTCCTATTTGGTATGTAGGAATTCTACATATACTGTTCTTTTTTTTCTTTTTCAAAATCACTTAAAATATATACTTTCATCTTAGCAGGCGAATTTCGATGCTTGAAATAAAAAAAGGAAGAAAAAATAAAGAAATAAAATATTATGAGAAACAGAATAACATCAGAGAAAGGAAAACATAGGTGGTCAGAAGGTCATTAACTTAAGAAGATAAATCTTTGAATTTATGAGATGATGATTAATGCAGACAAACGAATGCATCAGTTACACAAAAGATTACCTACATCTATTTCTGTCATTATTTATCCTTCCCAGTTGTTTTCAGCACCAGTAAATTATTACATCACTTTAAACAAATCTTTGAGTGGCTAACAATTTAGAAATATAACTTGGGTTTTATTCCCACAGAGGGATGCCTCTCCTCCCATCACCCCTGGTCATTATTCATGCCATTCTAAATGCGGACATGTTAGAAGATATCGCAGAAAATAACAGTCTTCTGATTTTGAATCCAAAGTCATTATGTAACATGTCCTGTACAAAATCTTTTGAAGAACCCAAAATGAGTAAGGGAAAGGCCTTCCTTAGGAGATATTGAGTCATAGAGGGAGTGGTCAGCCCCACTTTATGGGCATATTATAGAGGTGGTGGGCAGCAAGGAATGGCTGCATGGCATGCTTAAGTGCATGAGGTCATGGAGACATTCGACTCTCCCTGGAATTCTTGTGTGGAACAGGGGATTTAAGTATAGCCAAATGATTCCTGTGGATACAGAAATGTCTGTGTCCCAAGTTTAGGTAGGTGGGAGCTGAAGGAACATCACACCTTCCCTTCCATTTCAGTTTATGTGAGAATGCATACTTGTCCTAGGGGCCATTTATGTTTCTGAAGTAGCAGAGAGAAAATGGATCTGAGCTGGTAATGATTAGGTATTGGCTTTATTCATGCTTTTCTTTCTGACAAGATGACAAAAACGCACTGCGGGCTAGCTGATCTTCTAGATAAAATCTGTAGATACTCCTGAGGGAAATATACAATACATATGAAACCTTTATCATGGACAAAATCTTTGCTAAATCCCGTGTTGAGTAGAGCAAGACTTGCCAGCTCCTCTAGTGAGTGATAAAGAAACTAGTCAGACAGACACCGTTTGCACAGTTGGTGGCTAGACACTCCAGAACAAACGGCTGCATGGCATGTTTAGGCTTAAGATCCTCCTGGCATTCCTGTGCTCCAGGGAGTTCAGGTATAAACTACACCTGTAGAAGGGATTGTGATTCATACTTTGGCAGGCAAGGCTTAGAAATTCTAACATAACCATTTCCAAGAAATATGAGTAAGAAAAGCATAGTAACCTGGAAATTTCCACTTAAGTCATTGAAGTGGCAGAGAGAATATGAATCTGAGGTTGCAACGACTGGGCAAGGGCTCCAGCCTTCGCCATTTGTGCCGAGATGACAAAAAGGTACAGGCTACTGATTCCATCCCTCAAATAAAACCTGTAAAAACTATCGAGGAAACTATGGTTTATTGAAACTAACAAACAACTGCAACAATAACAAAAAAAAAACAAAATTGAGATCCCTTGTACATAGGAAGCCTCTCTTCCAGGGTGTATATGTGGCAGGGGAGGTGTCTGCCTCTGAGTCGGAATGCAGCCTGAGGCTTGAGTGAGAAGCAATTACAGAAAGTATTGATTTAATTCTCTTGCTTTCCCTTTAAATTCCTGCCCTTTCACCTCAGATATGGGCTTCAGAGTCCTGAGTTCAGGGATCTTTCATGGGACAGGACAAGGTGATCTGGGACAGGGGTTGATGGCACAGCAGGAACTGACTTTGCCCCTTGTGCTCTGTTGCCTGGGGTAGAGAACCTACCATCTGAGCTTACGGTCTAGAAGGAAGAAAATCACTCCTTCATTCCAGTTGATTACGTGCTATAAGGAAAGTAAAGGCATCTGGGAAAGCACGTAAGGAAGACCTGCGAGAACACACAATGGGAGGGTCTAGTCTATTCTGAAAGGTGGGTACCAGTGAGGGCTTGCCACAGGGAGGGATATGGGCTGGCAGGTGTGCAGAGCTGGGTTAGGGAAGAGACTAGAGAAAGCGATCCCAGCAAAGGAAGTCATAACTATGTCAAAGCTCCTGATTTGGGAGAGAGCATGGATTGTTTAGAATAAAACCTGCAGTATGGTCATGAACAAAGAGACAGTGTGAAGGGAAACTGGAATAGAGATGATGAACACAATCTTGTATTCGTCTTTCCTCCTCTGGCTACAGCAAAACACATGCAGAACATGACATTATCGATTTGGAAATTTCTATAAATAAATTACTGACATTGGTATAACTATACTCCTAATCTAAAGCCACATATCATCATTAATGTTTCAAGTTTTAGAATTCAATGAGGCTGGATATGACTCCTGACTCTGACTCTAACTTTGAGAACTTGGAAAGATTTTTAAGCTCTGTGCACCTCAACCTTATTTTATATGAATTGGAGCAGAGAATATCATCCTCCTTAGTATTGTCAAGAATGAATTAGAGAAAGTACATAAGAAACAGATATTTTAGAACAAGTCCCTATTAAGTGCTCAAAAAGCAGAAATATAATATTGTCATTGCTGTTCCATGTTCTATGCTGGGGTTTGCTCTGGTGCAAACTTATTTCCTGTGCTGTGCTGACTCTGTTAAGGGGAACGCCCAGATGAAGCTGATATGAGAGACATCTTTTAAAATAAACTTTTCGATTCACTTCTGTGAAAGAAGTAGTTTAACCTTATTGACAAGAGGACCTGTAAAAGGAAAGGATGGGAGAGCTCATCAGATCTGGTAGTTCTGTCTCAGTGAGAATTTGCCAGAAGAAAAACTTTAGCTTGGCACATGAAATTTGAGGAAATTTGTGCCAATAATGAGATGAGGGGAGTGGATTCCCAACAAGGAAATAGCTTATGTGAAGATATGTAACACTGGAAGGAATTTGGAGGCTTGGAAATAAATTCAGAAGTATTATCTGTAAGCAAGGGGGAAAAGGGTGAAAGAAATTGGAATGCAGAGTGTTAATACACTCTATTCTTCATCTACACTTGTCTGACCTCTTCCCCTCCCCTTTCTTTACAGCTGCACCAACACGAGAGAATAACCCTCTCGAGGTCAGCAATCATTTCATGAATGCACACTTTTTAAATAGCAAAGGACTATGACCTGCTAAAATTTCAGTGTATGAATTTGATAAATGTATTAGTGATTTAATTTCATAAAGGGATGTACACAGCTAGGGCTGAGAGGAGAAGCTCTTTCAACATTCTGATGATTCCTGTAATTATAGTTGGGAGACATGTGGAATGGGACTGAGAAAATTGTACCTCAAGTAAGAAAGTGCTGAATGGGGCTGCTGGAGGCATCTGAGGAGTCTGGGGATGGCTCTGAGTCAGGGGTGCACCGGCCTCTGAATGTTTTGGAGCCTCGCTCTGTTCCTTGGAAGGTTTCGTGGTCTTCAAATCAGATTTTTTCTGGTTTGCTTTTGTCTTTACCTGAAATTATTCATTGTTCTGTTTAATTGTTTGCAATATTACATGAAACACAGCATCTTTTCATTTTTGAGAATATCATCCTTTATTAGGTTCTAATAGATGTTAGTTACCTCCAAACATAGCCTGTCTCTAATGTATTGCTGCAGGAAATAGCCAAAATATTTTTTGCTAACATGTAAAATGATAAGGCATTCTTCTGCATAAAATGTTTCAATATTTACTTACCGATTTTTTTTACAATGAAAATTCCATTTCTGTCTTTATGACAAAAGCCACCTCAGTAGAGTTTGCTTTTTATCTCTCTACCATCAATTTCCCACACCTTTCAACATATACCACAGTTGTACAGAACACATGCTTTCTTACAATTTTGATTTTTCGTATGTGATATTTTCTCTGCAAATGTCTGTCTTTACCTTGTTAAGAACAATAGTAAGTAGTGAATGTTGATTTCTCATAATGTACAAGGCACGGAGATAAGAAACATACATCCATAATCTCATGAATTATCAAAGCATCTGATGAGAAACATGTAAGCTACTTCCCCAATATCATGCAGCAAATCAGCCAGATGTAGATCAAGTCTATGCTACTCCAAATCCCTTGCGTTTTTTTTTATCACTGTGTGAAATTAGTACCCCCCCTCCTAATTTCTTCAAGTATTTTAGCATTTAGCACACGTTTCAAATCCTGTTGAAGCCTATAATGAATGCTATTCTCTTAAAATATTTTAATAAGTTTCTCTACTGAAATATGAGTACAAGGCATCATCTATTTTCTCATGTTTTCGGCTTGACTCTATGAGTTCAAAGGCACTTATACGGATTTTGCAAAACTGAGAGAAAATAATTTCCTCTTTGGAAAACTCATTCTCACCTGAATAAAACTATGTATTTCAGAAATCAGCTTTGATATCCCGTTATTTTTTCTCAGTCGAAAGCAGAATAGTTGAAGTTTATCTCCTTCTTCACAGGGAATATCGTGACATTTTCCTTTCCCCACTACTTCCATTTTTTCTTCATTATACTGAATTTCATAGATTGTGTTGTTCTTATTTACTGTTTTCTGGAACAGAAAATTAATATCCAATTCTTGAGAACACAGTCAATAACTATCATACATAAGAGAACATACCTTATGTATGATATAAGGTTAAAACAAGTTGCGGGACAGCAAGTGCTGGTACTATACAAATACACATGTGCCTTAGGCCAAGATTTCTCAGTGAGTTCTTCCTTATTGTCATATTCTAGGTATTTCTCTGACAGCTCTAGAACAGTGGGTTATTTTCCAAATTTCTACTGCTTTCACCTCCAGGACAGCTATGATTCCCAAAGCACCTTTATCCAGAGGAATCTGAAATCCTCGGGAGGCTTTTTTGACCACTTCCCCTATGCAAAAAGGATGGCCATCTGCTACATCTATGTATTCAGTAGCTTGTGAGAGATCTGTAATAAAATGGAAGGTTCTAGTAACTCCCTAATTACCTTTTCTACCTTCTCCATTTACTGAATCTTCTCCCCCTCCTGAGCTCAGGTCGTTGAGCTCAAACTTTCCACTTTCTTGTTCACCAAGGCTGTAACTCTTCAAATCTAGAATTGGGTTCGTAACAATAATCACTTTAAGAGTGTGGACAGAAAATAATGCATGGGATATATGGGTTTTTGCTAGAAAACAATTAAATATATTGTGTTGTGAGCTGTTGATCATATGAGAAATTACTTGAATCAATATCAGGTTACAGATTCTTTTTTTTTGGTCTGAATGTCTTATGGTAAACCACTCTGTGCTTTTTGTTTAATTGACATATCTAAATGGCAAGTTTAGATCACCTGAATTTCTAAGTATCACCTAAATTCAGACTTCTCAATTGTTCAATATCTTTTTGATGAATGAGTCTCATTTGGTTAGAACATCATCCTAACTTGTTGACTGCCTTTGTTTTCTAGGCATAATCAGGCGATTCATTACTTGCTCTGACTGTAAAAAACAGAACTCAAGTCTCAAAGGGCAATACTTCATCCAAAATGAAAATAGAATGATTATTGCTACAGCTGAGGTAATAATAAAAAATATATTTAGGCTGGGCTCAGTGGCTCATGCCTATAATCCTTGCACTCTGGGAGGCCAAGGCAGGAGAATCGCTTGAGCTCAGGAGTTGGAGATCAGCCTGAGCGAGAGCTGTTTCTCCTAAAAACAGAAAAAATGAGCTGGGCATTACGGCACTTGCCTGTAGTCCCAGTTACTGGGGAGGCTCAGGAGGATCGCTTGAGCCCATGAGTTTGAGGTTGTTGTGAGCTAGGCTGGGCAACAGAGCAAGACTTTGTTTAAAAACAAACAGAAAAACAAACAAACAAATAAATTTAGTAGAATATGTAGATAGATCTAGATCCCACGCCATCCTTAATCATTGTAGCTTAAAATAATACATAGTTCATTGCCTATGAAATCTCAAGGATTCTCAGTGAACATTTTCCTAAAAAGTGCAGGTAACATTTTGGGAAGGAAAACGTAGGAAGGAAAATATTAATAGTTTCCCTAATTCCCAGTCTTATCCTGAGAAAAGACTTTATCCACTTATCATCAGTGTTGAGAGAATCCTGGCTTCTAAAGTTCAGTGAATAGGCAAAACTGCATTTAGCACCACAAAAGGCTTTTAATTTCGGGTATTGGTGGAGCCATGAAACAAAAGAATTTTGAAGACTTACCTTACATAGTGTATATAATCCATATACAATAGTTCCAGAAGCTTGTCTTTGAAGAATATGAATCGGCAGGGTTTTCTTTGCTGTGTTTATGATGTTGTTTGGAACCTCAATCTTTTGGTCAGGACCAGCTTCAGATACAGAGGAGGCTTCATTCACCTCCAGGAGATGGTCATATTCAAAATAATCTGATATGGTAATGATTCTCTTTCTGGTGAATATTTTCTTCAAGTTGATGTTTAAAACCTTCATATGAAAGAACTGTTTCTCCGTAGCCACTGTAGCATGAAACATTTTTTTGGTCTCCTTTTCTGAGGACTCATATGCAAACGGATCTGCTGCATTCAGTACCATCACCACCATCGGGCCCTTTTGGAGATTAGGTTTTCTAGGGGTGACCTGAGACTTGGCCGGTGGTTTTGGGTTCTGTGTGCACAGGAAAACAAAGGAAAATTTTTGAGTGGGGAACACAGAACCACTACTCAGTGACCTCAGTCATAACCTGGAGCCCAACAACATTTACAGGTGTTTAGAGCTGTGGCCAGGATGGAGGGTCGCTGAACAGGGAAGAGAGGATGTGCTGAACTGTTATCATAGCCAGAGGATGTCATGGAGCAGATTGCATGTGTGAAAAGCAGGGAAGCTTTTTGTGAAACAATAATCCTTAAGAAGTAAAGCATAAGAGGAACATCAGAGCAGTGGATTCTGAGAGCATTACCATGAAGTACTTTTAAAGAAAGTTAAGGACAAAATAATAAATTGTAGTCTAACTCTTACCAGCTTAGAGCATGAGAGCACAACTATAAACAAATAAAATTAAATAGCACTGAAAATGGAAAACGGTGTCCACTGCAAACCACAGACATGAAGAGTTTTCAGTTATCACCAGTGTAGACAGGGCAATTTTGAGAGTGTAAGTCATATTCCTCTATCTAACATTCAGTCCTGTTACAGCAGGTGGGGACACGCATGGCCTAAAGCCTTCCTAATACCCTAACGTCAGTAGGTTCAGGGTAGTGACACTCTGGAGACTGCGACTTCCACCAGCGCAACATTTCTCTCAATGTTGGGTTCTAGGAGGAGCTCGCTGTCAGAAACCTGGGATCAGGGTGATTTGTCTTTAATATCCTTTCTCTGTAACATCCTGATCTCCTAAATTTGCAGCAGAACACTTTAAATGAAGAGGTGGTTTAGTCAACAAGAAGAACTGTGGGGGCCATGGGTGGGGCTCATCCACAATCCAGCAGGCTGTGGGATGCTCTGGCCTGGGACACCATACACAGTGATCACCTGTGGTGATTGGACTTTACTGGATGTGACTTCTCATGAACATGACCAGTTCAGCCTAATGCATGAAAGTCCTTTCCCCAATGCAAGTTAATCAATAACAGTAGACTCATACATGAGAATATTAATAACTACACTAATATGCAACCTTATAAGGAGTCATTTGAATACAAGGCATACATGAGAATACTAATAGTAACAGAAATATACAAACTTATAAGGAGTCACATGAATAGAGGACATACATGAAGGGAATTGTACAGCTACTCAGAGAGAAATAATGAGACAATATATTGTATGATACTATTTTCAGCATAATTGTGAATGTACTTCCATAGGAGAAAATAAGAGGGTATAGAAAAAAAATGTAGCATAATATGGATGGTCTAATTTCTGGTAATTTAAATTTAAATATTTTCTATTTGATTTTGTGGTTGTCTTCATTTTGCAATTCTTTTCTGAAATAATCTTGTGTTAAAATAAAAATCTATTGTAAGAAAAAGAAATAGAGCCTGTTTCAATTGTGGCTGATGTTTTTCGTTCATCACTTGTGGCCCATTGTAGACTATCCATTTGATTGTGTGTCATAGAAATATAAGTCACTCATTTTTGGAATAAAGCTCAATGGAATTTCAATTAGTTATTAGACTGTCCCTGATGTATGCATACAGGAAAGGCTGGCCTATCCAAACGTGAGAAGGGGATAACTTCAGAAGTATTATCAGAAATGTGTAATTATAAAGTGTAGTTCACTTCCTTTCATTTGTACATCTTGGTATGTGGTGTTCTTTCAGCTTTAGATTTTCCTAAACTCCTCAACTCCACCTGCCTGTTTTATCACTTCTTTTTGTTTTTACAACCCTTGGGCCTCACAATAGATACCATGTCTCTTTGGGTCAGATGATCCTTATTTGTTCTTTCATTAGCTGTTCTGATTCATATCTTAGGACTTAGTTTTCACTTTTTCATTGAGTAATGTATTTACTGAGAGCTTCCTATGAGGGAGACACTGATCTAGGCTTTGGGATACACTGGTCCACAGACCGACAAAGTAGCCCTAATCTTGGAACTCAGAGTAAGTGGGAAATATAAACATTTCTTAATTTCAGTTGTCAGAAATAGTAGAAAAGAAAGAAGGAAGTTTCTACCACAGAGAGCATCATGACGGTTTCACCAAGGTCACTGTGGTCTAAGTGAGCATTTCCTGAGAACAAGAGATCAGTGTTTGGGATCTAGAGGGTGAGTAGAGTTGGCCAGGTAAGAGTCTTCCAGGTGAAAGTAACATGGCATGTGAAAATCCTGAAGTAGAAAGGAGCATGGTGTTGGTCAAAAAAACTTGAACAAATTGGTGAGCGAGGGAAGAGCTGTGGAAGGGATGGGAGCAGTGGACAGTGACCTAACTGTTGTACCCCTCTGTACTGTTACGGACCCTACACCATAGGGGACAACTCAGCATAGAAAACTTTCTGCACCGAGACATAATGTCAGGTTCATCAATATCCCTTTGGAAGCAAAAGCTTAAAACGTAGTGAATTCTCAATACATACATTTGATTAACTTGTTAATTATTGATGCCATTTTAAAGTAGAAGCTGAAATCAGATTTTTGCGCTTTTAGTAGAAGAAATTGAAGCAAAGGGGACCAGGAAGAGCATACCTCAGCTAGGGAAGCGTTGAATGGAGCCGATGAGGTCTGGGGTGGTGGGGGTTGGCACATGGCTGTGGACGTGTCGGCTCCTGCAGGACAGGGAGGCTGAGTCTGCTTCTCCGACACCTTACTCCTTTTGGTCCCATCCTTTTCTTTGGCTGTGTTTTTTCTTTTCTGAAAGTAGTTTGATTTTCCTGTTATTCAATTTCTGTGTCAAACGAAGTAGGGCACTTTTTCATTCTGGGAAGCAGGCTTATTATACCTATCGATGTGTTTCATGGCAACTTGACGGGGTTCTGTCCCTCCCGGCCAGTTGTAAGAGGTGGACATATATGGTTTCTTTAAACAAAGGAAGCAGAGACAGATATACAAATCATTTCATTTCTCTAATTACCTCTGTTCATGAATGTGCCGACTTGGAAGTAGAAAAACTAGGGTTTTATAAAATCGGGTAAAGCATTTACCTATCTGATTCTCAAGTTAACACTCCTCTACTGGAGACGAAGATACATTTAGGATATATATATATATGTATATATTTATATATTTTTTTATATTTACATTTACATTATGTTTACTAAAGTTTTGGCATGCTATCTTGCACAAAGAAGATTATCAATTATTGGGCGTTTTGCTGAATCTTAAACTTGATGGGAAACTCATGAAGCCATCGCTGTTTGATGGAGAGCTTGAGTGGAAGTGCTTAGCAGAGTTTCCTCCGTGGGACTTGAAACCTGTTCCCCTTCCTCAATCTTACCTGAGGTCCAGGAGTCACCTTTGCTCCTTCATGTGTGAAAACTTTGCTTGTGGAAGGGGCAGGTGTAGAAGGACTGTCTTCTTTCTGCTTGCTCTTTTTTGAGGGGGTTGTTCCTTTTTCTGGTGTGGATTTAACTTTTTTTGCAACTATTGCAGAAAGAAAAGGACATGTAAATCCAGAGCTGATGGTCTCAGAGAGCTGAAGCAGTTTCTATACTAATCCCTCCCAGCTCCTGCTGGAGGCTCAGGTTTACTCCACTGCATTAGCCACCCTGGCCTAAAGGTGACCAGCAGTCACAGCACAGGTACAAGCACTGTCTCATGCTCCCCAGCGCTTCCTGTGCACCACCCACCCCCACATCTCGTGCACTGAGCACATCATCCTTCTTGTCCTCTGAACTCTATTTGATTAGTCAAGACCTTTCCCCATCCTATTCTCCTATCATTTCCTTTTAAAAATTCAAGGTGCTCATGATGCTGACCACTTGGTTGTGTTCTGCAGATAATCTATTCAAATTACAGAAACCAGTGAATGGAAATGTGGTACAGGTTTGTGAGGGGAGATATGGTGATTTTAGACTTTGACTTTTTAAAATATGTATATATATGTATACATATATATATTACTTTTTTAAATTCAGTGACTTTACAACAGGAAAGTTTTTGATATTTCTTAGAGGTAGAGTTACATTTAAGTACTACCTCTTTTTTATTATAAGGGGTGATGATGGGTTAAATAGTCTCAATGAAGCAGATATGTTTTTGGTTAAATGTACATATTTCCAATATACACTGCAAATTTTAAAATTTTATTTTGTCATTACCTGGTCTTTCTAATGTATGGAAGTCTCAGTCTCTCATCAACTCCCTCTCACTTTTGATTTTTCAAAATACACCCTCCAAAATACAACAATCTACACTAGAATTGGAATGCTCTAAGTTGTTAACTTGTTGGCATGTGAGGCACCAACACTGCCAAGGCTACAATCACAAATTGTGATAGGGATGTATCCACTGTGTCCAAGGTGAGGTTCTAGTCCAGGCTGAGAAGGGTTGGGGAGAGTGGCAGGGAGGTGGTGTTCCCTGTTTCCTGTTACCTTTTGACTTTTCCTCTTTAAGAGTTTTAACAAGTCCTTGGAATGCTGGTATATCTTTGCAGAGGTGTATAAGTTTGTCCACACCGGCATCACGTGGGAACTTTTTTACCATCAAGTTAGCAATCTTAACTTCGTCATACTCTTCTTGCATTTTTTCATTCAGCTTTAAAGTATCGGACAGTAAGAACTTAATCCTTTTAAACTGTTCAACGTTGATTTCATCTAATACTTTAAGTAGAATAATCTTCCCGCGTTGATTTCTCATCTCTAAAGACATGGGTGAGCATACAAGAGAAAAATGGCATATAATGTTACACATGTATACAGACAATTTAAATGACTGCTTATGCCTCCCTGAGTGAGGAGCCCATATGAAACTGTTTTCCATGGATGTGTGTGACAAAAAGGGATTTAATGACCAGATACGTCACTGTGGACATTGGGTCGTGAGCTGCCACATTAGGGATGTGCATGAAATTCATCCTGTTTAATGAGTGAGGATGGTTGAGTTGAGTCGAGGTGTGTGTAGTGGAAGGAGGTCTTGAAACACGGAATTGCTAGACTTAAGTGTATGGGCTGTGCAGTGCCAGAGTTTCTGGTTCCTCATTCCATCCTTCGTTGGAGCTGGAGCCCATCACCCAGTGTCTGCCTGTTGGTTACTGACTCTTCCCACTCCCACTGTGACTAAACTGGTTTCTGTTTAAATGGTCTGCAGCCTCCTACTTTATAAGAATATCCTTCTGAGTTCTAAGCTGGGGTCTTAATCTGAGTCCCCTTGTCTCTTGGACAGTCAGCTCTCATTAGCACCCTGTCTCCCTTGGTCTGGGACTGTCTTCTGTGCCTTCCATGCCCTTAATACCACCACTTTGCTGAACATCTTCATGCTTCCTCATATAGGGACACAGCACTTACTGGCTGGAATTATTTCATTAGCTGTTTAATATTTTTTTAGGCTTGATTTATCTAATTTGTTCTTTTCACAGAGCCAGTTGTCTCTCTATAAGCCACGTTTTTATCCCACTGAAATCCTTCCGTATTTCCCCATGTTCATTTCAAAATTTTTTTTACTCCTAAAATGTCTCAGAAGACCTTGAATGTCTGCATCTTTTTTACTTCTGGTACTTTTGTATTTCTTATATCCTACGCTTTGTAAATGTACAACGCACTTTGCATTTTCATGCTTCGTGATGTGGCTAATTCCTTTCTCACTGTCTGGAAAGCCATTCTTACATTCCTTTCTCTGACCACCTCCCGTACAACCTTTCAGTCTCACCGGAGGCTTTGTCTTCTGCAAGCTTCACCCAGAGTCCTAACATAGACCAGGTCCCACATGGACTCATTGGACGTACTTAGCACTTTGTGCACTTCCTTGACAAAACTCAGTGCATGGTATGGATTCCAATTTCCTTTTTAAAATCACAAATATTTTTAGTTTAAGAGTCATGTCTTTGTGTACCTTTTGTATAATTGGGGTATTTTATTAATAATTCTTGGCATTGTTATTTGCTTCCTCTTGAGAGAACATGAGCATCCTCAGATTGAAAAGGCTCATAGAATGAAGAGAGAATCCATACAAAGACATATTATAGTGAAACTGAAGAATGTTAGATACAAAATGACTACTCTAGAAGCCTCCAGAAATGGAGAATAGATCACCCACAAAGATTCAAGAATCGGATTGAAACTGATTCTTCCTAATAAAACTGCCAACAGCAGGACAATGGAGTAATTTTTATATAATGCTGATTCAAAATCCCTTGTCTATTGCAAAACCACCAAAATTTAAAAATGGTAAGTTTTGATTTTTTTGTCACTATGAGAACACAAATTATTTGCAAATTAGAAAATGTGATGTGGCAGAAGGCTATATATAATATTTATTTCTTTCACTTAAATATCAAAGTTCATATGTTTTGTTGTGAAATATTAGTGCTTTTGATTTTAGAAAAATAAATCAAATACCAGTGGAGTTTCCAGTAATACAGTATTTAGAATATAAGCATTAAATAGCTTTTCTGAATGCTCCAAATTCTGAATTTCAAAAAATGTCTAATCCCACAGGTATAGAAAAGGTGTTATCCACTTGTTTTAAGGAAAAAGTAATTTCGAAACTAGAATTTTAATCTACACAAAATGACATTCAAACATCTTCTCTGATACTGAAGGCCCAGGTATTTTTGCAAGAGAAAGACTAACATGAACACATATATTGGAAGTAATATTCAGCAAGAAAACAATAAATAAAATTAATAAATAATGCAGACCAAAAGATAAGTAAGTGGGAAAAACAAACTTGATTATGTATGCCTATGTCTTAAAAAGAAAAGCCCGATCAGAGAGAAGAGAAACAGAAAGTATGCTAACATGGTGGAAGGAGGAAGGAAAAAGAATATGACAATTTACTAATGAATTTGTCTTAGAGGGTGAGATAGAGGTATAAATTAAAAAAAGCAAGACAAGCAGGAGACTATAGAAGTGCCATAAATTGAATATAGCAGATAGATAATATCAGTACCTACTTAAAAGACCTAACCAGGTACATGAAAACTTTCATCAAATTTGATTTAAGAAATCCACATATATGTTGTTAGCAAACAAGTACTTAAAGGTGAAGAAATTTTTAAAAAATCTTGCAAAGAGTAACTGAACGAAAGCCAGTTTATCTATGTTAGTATAACACTAAATAGATTTTGAGAAAAAAAGTAATTTGAGATACCAAATAATGATAAAAGGTTCAATTCATAGGAAAATACATGTTTTAATTATGAATTTATCTAATAATGATAAATATATGTTATTTGTTATTATCTTATAGTCCTTCATGTCCTATAATTAGTATTAGTCCTATAATTAGTATTATATATTTCTCTCCATATCACACAGACATGCACACACACCCCTACACACATGTATATTTATATATGTGTGTACATGTTTGTATACATGTACACATGATTCAAATACATATAATATTCATTATATATATGTATGTGTGAGTATATCTATTATATACTATATATGAATTTGAGAGAATGACAAAGTAACACCATTTTATGATAGGACAACAGTACGTATATCTCTCAATTACTAAATGAACAAGAAAAAGATGGTAAAGATATAAAAAATTGAGCAGCATGATTAATAAATTAACAAGATTTATCTAACATTTATACAATTCGGAAATCAACGTTTAAAATATCACATTCTATTCAAGCACACATATAACAAATATTGTACAAAGGTATATAAAGTCTTTTAAAAATTCCAAAAGTTTGCAGTTGAGATTTTTCTTGGTTGAACCCCCTACCTTGCCAAAAGACAAAAAAAGTAACTAACTTTCAAGAAGGCATAAACTAATAAGAAATGACAGAAATATTGTCTTGAACACTTGTGGTAGAAGGGAGCTAAAGTAAATTAAACATACTTATGAAAATATTAACATACCATTTATTGGACTATCTGTGCTTGGGAAACAGAAATTTTCTACTCTGAGTGTTCATTGGTTCTCATGTTTTGTAAAATTGGAATAATACCATAAGATACAGCTTTATGTTCAGATGTGATTTTTACTTAATATTATTTCATGATATTGTTCACACCACTATCTTGCCTTTTACCCAGGCCCCACCACAGCCACTGAGTTCCTGAGCACCCTCCAGCAAAGACAACCAAAGCCTTTTTCCAAATTACAACTTATGTTAATAGACACTCAGAAAATTAACTTTAAAATCTGCAATAGTCAAAATGCATTTCCACTTTTTCAGCCCTCAGTTGTGATGGAATTGAAAAATATCTACTATCTTTCTAAGTAAATGAAGGATTAGAATCAAGCAACTGCAGTTTTCATTTTCCTGAGTACAGCTGACATCGGCCCTACTCCCCTCCCCCCATAGCTGGAAGAACCAATCCTGATATTCTCCTTGTGATCTAGTGGATTTCAAGGAAGAACCCAGATCTTCTCTACAAGAAATACCCACAGAACTCACCTCACTGGAAATTTCAACAGTAATCTAGATTTTGAAGTCTTCAGAAATGCAGGAATCAATGCTTGTTTTGAATAGAGAGCTAAATCAGTAAAGCTCTCAGAAACTGAGCTGCAGGATGTTACAATCTCCTGAAATGCTAAGAAAATGAAGTATTTCTAAAGACAACAAGGGAAAAAAAGGCCCTGGTTAGAGTCACTTGATAACTTGACTAGTGCTGGCTGTCTCATATTGTGCAATGGCTCCAGGCAGAGAGGAGTTGTGAAACAGTGTTGAGACTCCTCCCCTCAATGTTTTTAGCTTTCGATTCTGATTTTTTTCGTCAGGGAAAATGACCAGCTTCCTTCCTGTAATAAATTATCTTTACCAAAATAAAAAGAGGGAGAGCAAAGAGGGGAGTGCATGATTAGAAATGACTTAATGGGTACAATATACATTATTTGGGTGATAGGTACAATAAAAGCCCTGAATTCACCACTATGCAACCTATCCATGTGAAAAAAATACACGTATCATTCATTAATTTGTATAAAAAATAATTTTTTTTACAAATGTCAATAGCTGAAAGAATTTCCTACATTAGAACTTTCTTATAGAGCAGTCTCACACGTGGGTCATTAGAGACTTATATTCCCTTGAATGAGGCTCAAACGTAAGAGAAACAAAACGAGCCACCCAGCCAGGTCTCCCTCCTTTCCTTCACAGTGAATGGAGAGGCCGGAGGAGATCTCGGTAGAAGCATCTACTGCTACCGGTACTTGACTGCATCTCCTGGATGGGGGAATGTCTGCTATGAAATCACTATTGATTTAAATACTACCTGAAACATTCACCCAGTTATTAGTTGACAAACCCGGGACTTGCCAGATCAGAAAATCATTATGAGCATGTAAATCCTTCCTCCAATATATGTAAGGGAGTTTGATACTAACTGTCCCCTTGCCTATGACTAGGCAACTTTACCTCAATGATTAAATTCCTGATCGCTCTTGCTTTCTGCATTACTAATGGATAAAAATATGTGGATAGTAGGCTCATATCATGAAAACATTGAAGCTTGGAAATTTCTGGAAGTGTACTGATTTTCTAGCAGGGTAAGGAGCCTGATAAACACTTCGATTAGCAGTGTTTTTTTTCTTGTAAGGATACTGAGCGCCCTTCAGCGTACTGCAACTCCCAGATGTCAAATAAATGGCACCAGCCAGCAGATAGTGTTGTGTTAACCCACCATCTGAAATGCAAACAGGATGTGGCCATGACTGAACAAAGGGGCCCAAAGACATCTGCAGGTGAGAAAACAGAATTTCTACTTTTTTTCTCTTTTTGGCTTCTTAGTTGAGACACTCTTTTAAAAACAAGTCTAATTAACCAAAGAAAAACATGCAAATGTGTATTAATGCCTGCTGTACTCATTACATGGAAGAGGCCTTAGTTTAAAAGTATTAACATTTCTCTCTCCAGGCAGTCACTTAGTGGCCTTGTTCAAATAGTATTCAACAAAGAGCCAGAAATCCATGTAGTGACAAGACAAAGGAGAGAGCAATATCAATATCTTCTAAAAGGTGGGAAAATGTGAGGAAACAGTAAAGTCTGTTCCCAGATTCCTCGGGTGCCTGGTGCTGCCTTCTCTGGGCTGATGAGCCAGTGCTGTCCCTAGTAAGGATGGCTTTATGTCCTGCATCATGAAAGCAGAGGCTGAGGCAGAGTGTCCCTCTGTGTTTTCAGTGTCTTTAACTTAAAAATGCTCAATGTTTTGGGGAGAAATATTTTGGTTTCCTTCACAGACAACACAGACAAATGATGTGAGGCCACACACGGAGCAGAATAAAGCTGATTGCCTCATTGTAAAGTAGAGTCACGGCAGAAGAGTTGAAGTCTGCATGTGAAACCTTATGAATATCTTTTCCAAAGCAGGAGTAAGTCAAGAACAAGCAAGGAGGATCTTTGGAGTGATGGTCACCAGCGTTTTTGGATATTCATAGTTTCCTTTTACAGGCTTTAGGTTGCTGTTAATAAGAATGTACCGAGGTGGTCTTAAGGTACTTGGCAGGAGGGTATTAGGGAGGTTAGAGAGGAACCAATCCAGAGGTCAGAGGGTGGGGACATATGGCAGGAATGACTGTGTTTCAGGACATTTTTCTGCCTCTTTACCTGTAATCTTTTCATGTGTGGTAATGTCCTCAGTTGGGACTTTAGCATACAACACACAAATTGCTATGACCAATAAAGACAATTCAAAAAAATGCTCCATAATCCATATTGTGCAGATGAAATTTTAATAGATGAAGCAAAGAAATGCTAAAAAAAAATGGGCATTTTTCCTGACTCTGAGGTAGTGGCCAATTACTCATTTGTGCTATCACACAGAAAGCTCACTAATAGAACATTCAGGAACACCTAACATGAGGAAAAATGTGCGGATAAGTCTATATGACTCTTTAACATCTGAAGTACTAATTCCCAGTGTCATTCAAGGTCCCTGGGAAAATTTCCCACCATAGTGATGTCCTATCCAAGATATTGGCAAATTACTGTCTATGGGAACAATGCTAACAAACCCACCGTCCGCTTTTGTAAATAGAGTTTTATTGAGACACAGCTATATTTACTCACTTATGCACTGTCTATATCTGTGCTATGGTGCATCGGTGGAGTTGACAAGCTGCAGCTGAGTTCATCTGGCTGCAGAGCCTGAAGATTTTACTATATGGCTCTTCATAGAAAACTTTTGTCAACCAGTACCCAGCCGTCCGTCCAGGAGACAGCAGAAAGATTCGAAGGAGAAAAGCAAGAGTAGTAGAAGAGCAATCACATCAAGAAACCATAGTCAGAGCTTTTAAAGTCCATTGTAGGCCCATGGATAAAGGCTTTTGAGAAGGTTTGTGGTCTCTGAGAGGAAAATGTAAATGGAGAGTGTTAAAGTCCTTCACCAACTGATTATCCATAAAGGTAAGAATGAAACCTAATTAGTACGGGAGCTTCAGTTGGCAAAATTGATTTACACATTTATAGAGTCATTAGCCGCTTGCACAAGGAAATAGGTGTTTCCTGCTCAAGAAACAGGAAAGGGTGATTGCATTTTAAATGTTAAACCAATCTTATATCCTTGAAATAAAATATACTTTTTCATAATGCATTAGCATTTATTTACATATTGATAGGTTTATTTTTAAATTATTTAAAAATGTTTTCACATTTATTTCTGTGAGGGAATTGTTCTTTATTCATTTTGTGTAATATCTTTATTTAATTTTTGTATCAACTGTTGACTGCATTTCTCATAGAGTATGTTTAGGATTGTTAATATTTTCTCTTCAGATATCTGATAGAATTTATCAAGTATCTATTCCCAAAACTTTCATTATGGAAAGATTTTTGGTTATGAATTCATTTTCTTTAATAGATATAGGCATATTCAGATGTTTTATTTTTTTATGAGACAGTTTTGGTAAGTTGTGCATTACAGGAATTTCATCCATTATGTCTAAGTAACTAAATTTCCTGTCATAACATTGCTCACAATATTCTTTTATTATCCTTTTAATATATGTATTATCTGTAGTGTCTTTTTTTACATTCCTGTTATTGGTCATTTATATTATCTTTTCTCATTTTTCTTGATTAGTCTTGGTAGCATAAAAAATATTTTTTGTAGACTAAATTTTTTTTTTAGTAGACCAAATAATTTTAAAAATTAATCAGAGACTGAAATTCTCAGGTGCAGGAAGCTCAGATAACATCAGGCATGATAAATATTAAAGGATCATATCTGAGCACATCATATGCAAAGTGCAGGAAAAAAAGAAAAAGGGAAATCTTGTTAGGAGTCAGAGAAAAGTAAAACACTTTATTATACAGAAATGATTTCAAGAATTACTATGGACTTCCTGTTGGAAACATTGCAAGCAGGAAGAAGATGAAGAGGGTAGAGTGAAATATTTAAAAGATTGAAAGAAAAGATATACCAGCCCAGAATTCTGAGTCCAGAAGAATTACCATTGAAAAGTGAAGGAGAAATAAAGATGTTTCAGACATGAAAAAACTATGAATTTGTTGTCACCAGGCAAGCCCTGCAAGACATGTTAAATCTTTGGGGAAAGGAAAAGTGAATTAGGTTAGAAATTTAGATCTACATGGAGAAAAGAAGAGCATCAGAGAAGGCATAGATGAAGATAAATTTCAAAAAGTTTTCATATTATTAATTGATTTAAAAGATAACTGTTTCATTAAAGTAATAATAGGAACAATGTGTTCAATAGTTAAAACATACAGATTAATGATACAAGTGATGCAAATGTCATATGGAAAGAGATGAAAAAATTGGGAATTCTCGGTTAGAAGGTACCTGTATTATATGTGAAGCAATACAGTCTTGTTTGAAGGTAGATTTAGATAACTTAAAATATATTTTGGAAACATTCAGGCAACTATTAAAACATTTAATAAGAAGTATAGTTCATATGCTAAGAGAGGAAAGAAAAAGAAATCATGAAATCATCAGTTAAAACTATAAAAGGCAGAAAAAGAGGGGACAAAGAAACAAAGAACAAATGCAACAAATAGAAGACAGTTATGAAAATGGTAGATGTTAATTTAAACTATATCAATAACCATGGAAGAGCCCTGATTTGTAGCATTTGCCAATTGCAATGGTGTAAATATCACCACTTCTGTTGATTTTATGTCAAATGTTAAACAACCAGCTAGAAAAATTACTGAATATTTAA
>NW_012152064.1:95980-105956 GCF_000956105.1 Propithecus coquereli
AGCGAAACTACTTCCTGCCTTACTAATTTCTATAAATATTTTATTATTTAGAAAAACATTTATGTCCTTTTAAGCTTACATGACTGTCACATCCTCCATTAACTCTTAATGAAATTCTCCACTTACAATATTAGCACAAGAGCATTGTTTGGATTCACAAACTTCCTGCTGAACATGTGTGGTGAACCCTTCATAATGCCCTGTTGTCAGTAGCTTTAGGCTTGCAGTGCTCTGGAGGGTGTCGTTTATACCATGGCAGCATTTTTTGCTGTCAGGCCTCTAGCAGGGAGCATGCTGACAGAAACTCAGAGATCAGGGTGGCTTGTCTTTAATATCCTTTCTCTGTAACATCCTGGTCCCTTGGATTGCATCAGAGCACTTTAAATGAAGGGGAGGTTATTTAATCTATAAGAAAAAGTGCTAAAGGCATGGGTAGGGCTCATCCACAAACCATCAGGTCCTGGGGTGCTCTGGCCTGGGGTACCATACACAGTGATCACCTGTGGGTGGTTAGACTTCATTTGACTTCTTAGCAAGGTGACCAGTTCAGCCCTACATAGCAAAGTCCTTTCTCCAGTTCATGCTAATCAGTTAATCAGATTCATACATGAGAATATTAATAGGAAAAGTGATATTCAACCTTTCAAGGAACCAAATGAACACAGGACCTACATGAAAGGAATTATAAAAATACTCAGAGAGACATAATAAGACAATATATTGTATGATATGATTTTCAGAAAAATTATGTATATTCTTACATAAGAGAAAATTGAAGAGTATATAGAGAAAATGCAGCATATGGATTTTGGAATTTCTAGTAGTTTAAAATTAATTATTTTCAGTTGGATTGGCTGTTTGCATTTAGTACTTTTTTTCTGAAATAATCTTGTATTAAGTAAAAATGTAGTATAAGTAAAAAGAATAGATCATGTCCCATTTGTGGCTGATGCTATGGTTTTACTTGTGGCCATGTATTGTCTATCCCTTTCTTTATATAATGAAGTAATATAAATCATTCATTTTTGGTATAAAGCTCATTGGAGTTCAACTAGTTATTACACTGCACCTGATGCATGCATACCGCAAAGGCTGGCCGCAAAATAGATGCCACCTCCTTGACTGACGATCCCTATTTGTTCTGTCCTTAGCTGTGCTGATTCATATCTTAGGGCTTAGTTTTCATTGAGTAGATATATTCACTGGGAGCTTCCTATGAGGCAGACACTGAACTAGGCTCTGGAATACTCTGGTCCACTGACTGACAAAGTAGGCCTAATCTTGGAACTCAGAGGAAGGTGGGGAAGATAAACATTGATGAACTAAACTTGTCCTAAGTAGCTGGGGAAAAAAAAAGAAAGAAAGGAAAGAAAGAAATTTCTACCAAAGAGAGCACCATGAAAATTTTGCCTGGGTAAGTGGTGTCTATGTGAAGATTCCCTGAGGTCATGATATCAATATGGGATCCACAGGCTTGATAGGTTGGGTCAGGTAAGAGTCTTTCAGGTAGAGGAAACATAGTATGTCAAAATTATGAAGAAGAAAGGAGTATGGCGTGCTGGAAGAGATTACTTCGCAAAGGGAAGAGGCTTTAAAGAAATGAGAGCAGTAGACAGTGAACCCACTGCTGTATACACCTGTGCCCTTATGGACTGTACATCTCTCTCTCCCTCACCTGGATCAACACAAGACAAAAAACTTTATGTCCTCAGAAATAATGTCAACATCATCAAGTGTCCTGGTGGAAGCAAAACATTAAAATGTAGTGAATGCTCAATATAGACATTTGATTAACTGTTAGTATTATTTTTAAATTATGGATAAAATTGTGTACATTTGTTATGTACAACGTTATGTTTTGAAGTATATATTTACTGTGGAATGATTAAATCTAGCTGATTAACATTTTCCTTGGAAACTGAAGGGAGGGCTGCTAATCTTTGGCTAGTTGTAAGATAGACATAGATGGTTTCATTTAAAAAAATGTGGAAGAGAAAGTTATGTGTATCTTTCCTCTAATTACCTCTGTGGTGAGAGGTGACTCCCTTAGAATTGGGGAAAGTCGATTTTTGTAAAATGACTATGTTTGTGCTAGGTTTGAATATGTCCCCCAAAGTCCCTATATTGGAAACATAATCCCCAAATTTATATACTGAGGATATTTGGAGGTCGGGCCTTTTGTCTTTCATCAAGTTGGCAATCTTAATTCTGTCATATTTATCTTGTATTTTTCTAGTCAGTTTTGAACCATAGGTCAGTAAGGACATAATTATTCAAAAATCATAATCATCGATGGCTTCTAATCCTTTCAGCAGAACAATTGTCTTATATTCATTCACCATCTCTCAGGTTGTAGACGAGCCTACAAAAATATGGCACACAGTGTTACACACATATACAGACAATTTAAGAAACAAGATATGACTATGTGAGTGGCCCATATGAAAATGTTGTACATGGATGTGTGCGACAAAGAGAAACTTAATGACTACACGTGTCACTGTGGAGATTGGCTTGAGAACTGCTGCATTAGGAATATCTGTGAAATTCTTCCCTTTTAATGAGGACAGTTGAGTTGGGTGCAGGTGGGTGTGTTGGTGGAAGGTGTGGAAACAGGCAGTTGTTGCAGTGTTTAGAGTATGGTCTGTGCTGTATCAAAGCCCCTGGTTGCTCCTCTGATCCATTATTGGGCCTGGAGCTCATCCCTCAATGCCTGTCTCTTGGCTCCTGACTCTTCCGACACCCACTGTGACTGAACTGCCTATTTGTAAATGGGCTGCAGCCTCCCACATTTTGCGAGTAACTTTCTGCTAAGGCACTACAGTTCTGTGCTTGGGTCCCGACACTAATCCCTTTGGCTCTTCCCTAATCAGCTCTCGCTAGCATCCTGTCTCTCTTGGTTTTATGAGCTGAATTGTGTACCCCCTAAATTTTTATGTTGAAATCTTATACCTGAACATGTGACTGTATTTGGAGATACGATCTTTAAAGAGGTAATTAAGGCTAAAAGAGGTCAGTAGGGTGAGTCCTTCTGCAACATCTCCAGTATCTTTATAAGAAGAGGAGACTAGGTCACAGACACACACCAAGGAAGGACCACATGAGGATACAGGGAGAACTTGGCTATCTACAAGCCAAGGAGGAGCCCTAAGAAAAAAATCAATCCTGCTGATACCTCAGTCTTGGACTTCTACCCTCCAGAACTGTGAGAAAATAAATTTCTGATGTTTAAGTCACTCAGACTATGGTACTTTGCTATGAAAGCTTGAGCAAACTAATACACTTGCTGGACCACGTTCTCTGTGTCCTATATCGTATTCCAGCACAGAAGCACAGCATTTATTGACCAGGCTTCTTTCCATGGTTGCTTTGCTTTCTTCCTTCCAGGCTTAAGTTGTCTAATCAGTTCTTCTTTAGAGCCAGTTCTTTATATAAAGCCATGGTTTTACCCTGCTTGATAACCTTCAATAGTCCTTCAGTTTTTTTAGGAAAAATTTCTTGCTCCTTAGTTTGGCGTGGAAGGCCTTATATAGTCTCTCCCTATTACATTTTGCACTTCCCATTTCTTATACTTAAGTTCAAAAAATATACAGCCCACCTTGCTTTCTCAGGTCTTCTATATTGAAAGGTAGAAAGAGATAATACATAGTCTACGTTAACCCAATAAAATTTAATTTAAAATTACACAAATATGCAAATATATTCAGCTGAAACCAGTCATGGAAAACCTTGCATTGAATATTTTTACATAGAATCAGTCATCCCCTATATCCATGTAGGATTGTTTGTAGGACTCCCCCACAGATAGCAAAATCCCCACAGATGCTGCAAGTCCCTTGTATAAAGTGGTGTATGCACAATGAGTGCGATGCGCACCATCCGGGGAACGGACAAGCTTGAAGCTCGGACTTGGAGGGGGAGCAGGGGTAAGGGCAACATACGTAACCTAAACATCTGTACCCCCATAATATGCTGAAATAAATAAAAAAAAAAAAACAAGGAAAGTTAAAAAAAAAAAAGAAATTATCTGTTCCAGAATTTTCATTTGCCTTTCTTCTGAGTCTCTCTACCTCTTCACTTATCAGATCATATTTGCCTTTAATTAATTGAGAACATATTATTTCATATTTTTGCATATATTTTTGATACTACTCTAAAGACTTTGCAAAATATAATACTGTGCTGTTCCAGTATTAATTTATACTAGATGCTCCCTCTATTTTTTCCCTTGTAGATGGGTCACAATTTTCTCTTTCTCTGCAAGTCTGTAATCCCTAATTGTGTACTGAACATTAACAATGTTCCCTGTAGAGACCTTGGATTATTTCACAATCTTTGAAGAGTTTGCCATTATTGTTGTTGCTGTTGCTATTTTCACGACATTTCAAATACTAGGTTTTGAAATGCCACTCATACTTGTAGTCTTGCTTTTATGGTTTTCTATGCTGAGTTTGTGTAAATCCTAAGATGGTTCCTGTGCCCCTTTATTTTGACAGGACTCAGATTCTCTGTTCTCTCAGAGTCATGATGAGACTTGGTTTTAGGCTTTGCTAGGAGGGGTCTAGAGTAGTCCCTAGTCTACTACGTAACCTTTATTCCTAAGCTGCAACCTCTGTTTGGCTAGGAAGGTTTGCCTGGTGCAAAAACTGTGTGTCTATTCTGGCAACCTCCGATGTCCCCCAGGGTTTCATGCTATGTCACCTTCTAAATGTGCAACCCAGGACTCAGCAGAAGAATGGGGCTTCCCTCTTTCTATTCCCTTCTCTCCAGATTCCAGCTATTTAGATGCTATAAAATTGATCTGCCCCTCCTTGTCCCAGTGTGACTGCCGTGCTATGCTGTGACAAATGCTCTCTGGCCTGCAGTCAGAAATTCCTCCCAGGCAGAGAAGTCGGGAAATTGTGGAACTTCCCTCCTGAATTCGCCTCTTACAGGGATTTTATCCTTGTGCTGCCTATTGTTCGAAGCTGTCACCTCATGTTATTTTATTGAGTCATGTTGTTGCTTATGGTGGATATGCTGCTTCGAAATTATGAACAACAGAAGATAGTAATTATGTATTTTAAATATTGTTTTTAGATATTTAATTTCTTTAGATGATACTGTCATTTAGAGTAGATTTCAGTCACTCTTCATTACTTTTTGCTCCATGTATATAGCTATTGAGTAACTTTTGTCTAGTATCCACACACTTAAAATGTGAGAATTTGAAAATATACTTGTAATACTAACCATGAGATGCATCTACGAATCAAATGGATAGGATATGAGAATCCACAACAACTAGGAATGGGAAGCTTCTTACACATATTGGTAGCTTTATGCAAATCACCAATGGTGTTCCTTTCAGAGAGACAAATTACCCAAATATTCTCCTTCTCAGGGGATATAACTGCCTAACAGAATTATTTTCTGTGCACCCTTTCTGAGGGTACAGAACTTATTCTTTGAGACATGGGTTGTATAAACTTAGGCATGACCCTAATTGGAGCTTTATTCAGGAAATCACAATGAAGACTCCAGTGTTGATGAGGCTCTGTGTGCCCCACCCTGTGTACCCTGCTCTGTGTGCCTCCCATTGCCCAAAGTACCCTGTCTTAAGTGGCTCGCTATTGAACTTAAGAGAACATAACTGTCACTTTTGGGGAACAAGGTCCTTTAAAATTTTTTATTTTTACTTTTTTGCATTCGGAATGTCATAGATGCAAAGTTCTTAGAAAATACAGAAGAGTATAAAAAGAAAATTTTATTTTAGAAAGTAACCTAATCTACAACTCAGGTATAAAAGCTCTTAATATACTAGGATATATCTTCTGAATCTGTTACTTAAATGAAAGTCTTAACTTTTCTGCAAATCACTGTTACCGAAAACCTAATTGATTTGGAAGAGGTTGTATGTTTCAACTTTCAGATTTCAATTAAAATTCATTGATACTTTCATGTTTTTCTTGGTCTTAATGACCTGAAAGGAGAGAGAAGAAAGACACAATAAGATGTCAGGTATTGAAATGAATCTCTGCTCATAATGCTCCCATCACCCACAATGTCTGCCCCTGCCATTGGCTACAGTGTTCTTCTCTTTTCTTCTCAAAGGTCACTGTTTCTCTCTTTGCCATCCCCTTTAATGCATTACCATATTTTGAGTCCTCCTCTGGACACGAACTGGAGCCTGAACAGAGACAATTCCTCATGGGCACATTAGAACAGAGCAGGGGTTTCATAAAGGGATCAAGACAGAACCATAGGAGAAAGGCAATAGCTTATTTGTCCAGTGCAACACATTAAGGGCAGATCCAAGTCAGGCAGAATATTGGCAGGTGGATATAATCGGTAAGAATTTTTCATGATGTAACTGCTGCTGCTTAGATTAGGATACAGGTATTATTGAATTGAGGAATTTGAGATGTGGAAAATTGATGTTCATGTGTATTTCCATGTGTTTGATTATGTTAATATTTCCAATTTAACTTTGCATTTAAATTCAGCTTTGACTCATGTTCTCAAGACTCCCATTGTGAGTCTCTGTGCTTGTTATGAGTGTGGTTTTTGGTATGAGATATTTAGCATGATGTCATGTAGAGCAGACTACATCTTTATTTTACGGGCTAGAAATTTCTTTTCAGTAAAGGATGGCACCTTTTTATATAGATGCAGTTATTCAAAGACACTAGGGCACCCTTGGTTATTTTTGTTTGGCATGAGGAGTATTGAATGTCTTTCTCTCTAAACTTTTTTTTTCATGCTTGTTATACACATTTTCAGTTTTCCTTTCACTCTTTTGTTCACTTATTTTCATTCTCATTTGTAGTATCCTTTCCCTCTGGCTACTCCTAAATAGACAAAAGTCCTTTCCATGGCTTCACTCTCATGTGTCTGATCTAATCTTGCCTAAAAAATCTGTATTCTTCAACCAGACAGCCTAGACTGCAATCTCAGTTCTCCCACTAGCTGGTTGTGTCAATTAGGGCAAATATTTATCCTTTATGAGGATTAGTATCTATATCTAGGACAAAGGAATAATAACTGTACATTCATCATTGTCTCTTGTATGGATTAGTTGAGCTGAGATACTTACGGTACTTAGAATATTTCTTAACATACAGTGAATGTTCAGTGTTTTCTGTTAGTATAAATGTACATGCTATTATATTACTTTACATTTAGATAATATCACCCGAACCCATAACTTAAACAAGCATCTCTAAACTGACACATACATGTCCAGTACAAAATTACTTTTTGTTTCAGATCTGTATATTCAGATCGGCATATCCCCATATTTATGAATAGGTATCTCAAATTCCTCCTGCCCAAAACAGAAGATGTTTTCAATCCCTGGATCATGTTCTTCTCAGACATTCTCAGTGTTAGTGAAGCATCACCATTTATCCTGCATAATATCCTTGAATCATCCTTGAATGTTCCTTGAATCTTTTCTATTTCTCACCATCATCATATAATTAGTCACAAAGTCATGAACACCTACCTTCAAAAAAATTATTTCCCCCATTAACACATCCTTGTTTGTTTGTATTTCTCCTTCTTAGATTTCTGAAATAGTCTTCTGTGGTATCCTGGTTAACTAGCTGCCCAATTTGGTAAAAGTTCTGATTTATAACATCTGCAGATTTTGGTGTTGTAAATACTTCCACCATGGCTGATTTCAAACTATCAAAGGTTTAACAAACGGCTCATACAATTCCTAAATATTTAACAATAAAATCTACTTCGTAGGGATGTGAGTGAACTCCAGCACACAACTTCTAATTGATATCTCTGCCACAAGCTTAATCTTTCTTTGATGCAACCCTATAATTACCAGAATATTTTTTGCTACAATGTCAAACTTATCAGGCATTCTTCTGCATAAAATTTTCATTTTTTTCATATATTTTAACAATGAAGTTTCCATTAATTTATTTCTGACAATGACTACACTTTCTGGCTCTTTTTTAATCTTCGGGCCTCATTGTCCCACAGTCTTCTACATTTAATTTCAGTTGTGCAGAACTCATAATGCCGTTTTTTACTTTTGGAATTTTTATGTGTTATTTCCTTTGCCTAAAATTTTCCCAATGTCTTTACCTTGATAAAAAAAAAATAGTTCGTACTGCAGATCAATTTCTCATGTTCTCATGCTTCTCTCAGGTTATGAGATAAGTAAATACATGCATTGTCTCAAATAACTTTTAAGCCACTCACATAATGTGGAGACTTCCAGTACTTTAGAAGAGCAATTAAAATACTACTTCAGTGTCAGACAACTAGTGAGTGCCAAAGCCAGGATTCAAATCAAGTCTGTCTTATTCGAAGCTCTTGTTCTTGATGGTTGTGTTAAATTATTTTACTGCCCCACTGGTTTATACAAATTTTAAATCAATTAGCACAAGTATCATATCTTTTCTATAGCTATCTGAATGCCCTTTCCTCAATATCTTTTTTAAAATCCTCCACTGACAAATGAGCACAAGAGCATTGTTTAGGTTCTCCTTCTACCTGCTGGTCTGGCTATGTAACATGTGAGGAATCTGGTGTTCCCAAAGCCCAAATGAAATTATTTGCCTCTTTGGCAAAATAATATCCCTCTATCCAGTTCTCACCTTGATGAGACTGTGAATTCCACACATCAATTTCAGCTTATAGTCAATTGTTCTCAGTGGAAAGCAGTAGAGTCGAAGTTTATCTCCTTCGTCACACTTGATATCGTGCCATTTTCCATTCCCCACTACCTCCATGCTTCCTGTATTGTCTTGTATTTCATATATTGTGTTTGTCTTGTTCACTTTTTTCTGCAAAAGAAGATTAACATCCACCTTCTGAGAACACCGTTAGTGCCACACATATGAGAGAAAGCCTCATACCATACAAATAACAATAATGGAAGGTACAGATATAAATGTAGGTTGGTCTAGGTCATCTCAGACCACGCTTTTTATTGTCTTGCTTTTTAAAGCTTTTCCTGCTTTAGGTATTTTTTGGCCTGCAATTCTAGAACAACGAATATCTCCCTATTTTTCTCTTGCTCCAACCTTTAGGTCAGCTGAGGTTGTATGAAGCACCTGGATACAGAGAAATCAAAATTTTTTTGTTGGACTTCATGGCTCCTAGTCCTATAAAGAAACAAAGGAACACCTGCCACAGTTATTCATTCAGTAAGTTGTGAGGAATTTTATAGGAAAAAACTTCTATAACTCAGTCATTCTTTTCAACCTTCCTCATAACTCACTCTTTCCTGGTATCTTGTCCCACTGACCTAGATCCTTTAATTCACCCTCTATAGAGTCTCCCACAACTAAGCTATTACTCACCTATTCTATAGTTGCATTTAAAGCAAGATCTCTTTAAGGGAGAAAGTATGGAGGTAAAATGGGCTACCTTAGAAGACATGTATATAGGGTTATGAAGCAGTCAATCCTATGAAATGTTAGTTGTGTTCATAGCAGTTTGTAATTTTTTTGTGAGGAGGGAGAGATTGAATATCATCCTAGCAAGCGCCTTGAATTTGGACATGGACATATCAGTAAAAGTCTATGCTTTTTAATTATTATTTTTATAAATGATGATTATATCACATTATTATCATTTATAAATGGTTAGATTACCTTACCTTATGTGTAACCTGGAAATCAATACCTCTCAGTTCTTCAATACTATCTTCATAAATAAATGAATAAATAAATAAGATAGAGCAGAGAGCACAAATGTTTAGATTGTATGGATACCTGTTGGATGTATTTGCATTTAGGACAATGACAGCCAATTTATTTATTACTCTGATTACATGTCACAACCAGAATTCAACCTTGGTAGGGAAAAACATTATTCAAAATAAATTTATTAAAATTCACCATAAAATTATGAGCTCCAATTTGGAAAGAGTTCAAAGAGTAGAAGTTATTGGCATGTACCTATTGATCTATAGACCCTATACTATCCTAGCTCATTATGGCTGAGAACAGATAATCATAACTGCCAA
>NW_012152064.1:109466-111429 GCF_000956105.1 Propithecus coquereli
TCTTTAAGGGAGTCTATATCTTTGACCAATTCCATTAATTTGTCCACACAGGCAGCACCTGGGAACTTTTCTACCATCAGATCAGAAATCCTAATTCTGTTATAATCATCTTGCATTTTTCTTGTCAGTTGTAAGTCATCGGCCAGTAAGGATTTAACTACTCCAAAGTGATAATCATTCATGTTCTCTAATCCTGTCAGCAGAACAATTTTCTTGTATTCACTCATAATTATTCAAGTTCTAGCTCTACCTACAAGAGAAAAATGACATACAGTGTTGCACATTTATGCAGACAATGTAAAATATGAGTTACGCCCATGTGAGTGGCCCATGCCAGTAATTGTCCTTGGATGTGTATGAGAAAGAGAGTCTAAATTACCAGATGTGTCACTATGAAAAATGGATCAATACTTGATGTATTAGGAAATTCAAAGATGTTCTACCCTTATAATGTTGATAGTTGAATTTGGTCAAAGATGGTGTGGTGGAAGAATGTTTGGAAACAGGTAATTGTTGCACGTTTAGAGTATGCGCTTTGTGATGTCAAAATCCTTCCTTCCTCTTTTCATCTTTTATTGGGGCTGGGACCCATCCCCCAATGCCTGCTTCGTGGTTCCTGACTCTTCCCACAGCCACTGTGAACGAAGTGGCCTATGTGTAAATGGGCTGCAGCCTCCTGCCTTATACGAATAACCTTCTGTCATAGCACTACAGCTCCATGCTGGGTACCAGCCCTAGTACACTTGGCTCTTCCCTAATCAGCTCTAATTAGCATCCTGTCTCTCTGGGGCTTGGGCTTGGAGCTTGTTCTGTGTCTTACCTGTCCATATCACTGTCGTTTTGCTGGCCTTCTATATGCTCCCTAGTGTAGAAATGTGGCATTTATATTTTGGCTTTGATTCCATTACAGTCAATTACTTTCCTTTTACTAGGGCTTACTTTTACTAAATAGTTCTTTCAGTCAACCAGGTAGGTTTGTTTTTATAAATGCATGGCTTTATCTGTCTTGAAATCCTTCAGTAAGTTTCCATTTTCTTTGGTAAAAATTCCTGCTCGTTTCCATGACTTGAAGGGCTTTGAATAAACTGTATTTTTTTCTGTTAGTTTTGTATTTATTATGTTTTATGCTCTAGTAATATATAGCATCTTTCCTAGTCAGTTCTTGTTATTGTTTATTCCTTTCCTGCTGTGTGAAAAATGATTCCCACTTTTTCTCTTCTGATTACTTCCCTACAGCCTTCAATGCTCAAGGGAGGATTGAGGTCCTGGAAGCTATTATGGTCCTCAGTTTCACTTATCTGGACATCTTCAATACCTGCTGTACTTCCTTGATGACCCTCTCAGTGGATGGCATGGATTTCAAGTTTCTATTTAAATTTATGAGTTCCTTTAGTTTGCAGAACACATGTTTGTGCAACTTTTATATAATTAGCATGTTCGAATTCTTTGACTTTGAATTATTCCTTTTTGAGAGAACGTGAGTGTTCCCAGATTGATTAGGCTCATCAAATTAAGAAAAACTCCATGCTAGCACACATTGTAGTAAGATTGAAGAATAGTAAAAACAAAGTAAAAATACTGAAAACTTACAAAATTATCAAGTAAAACACTTACAGTGATTGAAGAATCTTATTGAACAGTTGGTAGCAGGTCAAGAGAGTAATTTTTATATAGTACTAGTCAAAAATGTTATGCCTGAAATTTTAAAACTTAAGAAATTAAAAAAATGAAAAGTTTTTTGTGGATTGGGGTGTTGCAGTGTTGGGAAGAGATTGGAGCTAGCAGGAAAGTGCAGCTGCAAACTATATTTGCAAAATATCCATAGAATATATACAAAGGGAAATAGAAGGAAACCAAAATATGTCATTTCATAAAAATCAACACAAGGAAGGCAGTAAGGGAGGAAACGAGGAGCAAAATAGCTATAAAACGTACAGAAAATAAATAACAAAATGGCAATAAT
>NW_012152064.1:111479-115399 GCF_000956105.1 Propithecus coquereli
TTATTCGAAGCTCTTGTTCTTGATGGTTGTGTTAAATTATTTTACTGCCCCACTGGTTTATACAAATTTTAAATCAATTAGCACAAGTATCATATCTTTTCTATAGCTATCTGAATGCCCTTTCCTCAATATCTTTTTTAAAATCCTCCACTGACAAATGAGCACAAGAGCATTGTTTAGGTTCTCCTTCTACCTGCTGGTCTGGCTATGCAACATGTGAGGAATCTGGTGTTCCCAAAGCCCAAATGAAATTATTTGCCTCTTTGGCAAAATAATATCCCTCTATCCAGTTCTCACCTTGATGAGACTGTGAATTCCACACATCAATTTCAGCTTATAGTCAATTGTTCTCAGTGGAAAGCAGTAGAGTCGAAGTTTATCTCCTTCGTCACACTTGATATCGTGCCATTTTCCATTCCCCACTACCTCCATGCTTCCTGTATTGTCTTGTATTTCATATATTGTGTTTGTCTTGTTCACTTTTTTCTGCAAAAGAAGATTAACATCCACCTTCTGAGAACACCGTTAGTGCCACACATATGAGAGAAAGCCTCATACCATACAAATAACAATAATGGAAGGTACAGATATAAATGTAGGTTGGTCTAGGTCATCTCAGACCACGCTTTTTATTGTCTTGCTTTTTAAAGCTTTTCCTGCTTTAGGTATTTTTTGGCCTGCAATTCTAGAACAACGAATATCTCCCTATTTTTCTCTTGCTCCAACCTTTAGGTCAGCTGAGGTTGTATGAAGCACCTGGATACAGAGAAATCAAAATTTTTTTGTTGGACTTCATGGCTCCTAGTCCTATAAAGAAACAAAGGAACACCTGCCACAGTTATTCATTCAGTAAGTTGTGAGGAATTTTATAGGAAAAAACTTCTATAACTCAGTCATTCTTTTCAACCTTCCTCATAACTCACTCTTTCCTGGTATCTTGTCCCACTGACCTAGATCCTTTAATTCACCCTCTATAGAGTCTCCCACAACTAAGCTATTACTCACCTATTCTATAGTTGCATTTAAAGCAAGATCTCTTTAAGGGAGAAAGTATGGAGGTAAAATGGGCTACCTTAGAAGACATGTATATAGGGTTATGAAGCAGTCAATCCTATGAAATGTTAGTTGTGTTCATAGCAGTTTGTAATTTTTTTGTGAGGAGGGAGAGATTGAATATCATCCTAGCAAGCGCCTTGAATTTGGACATGGACATATCAGTAAAAGTCTATGCTTTTTAATTATTATTTTTATAAATGATGATTATATCACATTATTATCATTTATAAATGGTTAGATTACCTTACCTTATGTGTAACCTGGAAATCAATACCTCTCAGTTCTTCAATACTATCTTCATAAATAAATGAATAAATAAATAAGATAGAGCAGAGAGCACAAATGTTTAGATTGTATGGATACCTGTTGGATGTATTTGCATTTAGGACAATGACAGCCAATTTATTTATTACTCTGATTACATGTCACAACCAGAATTCAACCTTGGTAGGGAAAAACATTATTCAAAATAAATTTATTAAAATTCACCATAAAATTATGAGCTCCAATTTGGAAAGAGTTCAAAGAGTAGAAGTTATTGGCATGTACCTATTGATCTATAGACCCTATACTATCCTAGCTCATTATGGCTGAGAACAGATAATCATAACTGCCAACATTTCTTATTAATTTTTTTTCAAAGCACTTGCATGTATTTTGGAGTAGGAAGGTTAATGGATAACCTAGTCCTATTTCCTATTGCGTGTACAAACTCATGAATGTCTCTAGTCAAGATAAAATCTTGGGTTCTACTATTCAATCAGTAAGCAGAGTCTGGTAAATTAAGACATTTAATTCTAGGTACTGGTAAAAAAATGAAAAAAAACAATTTTAAGAGATTACCTTTTGTAACTTAAACAACCCATACACTATTATTGTTCCAGATGCTTGTTTGAGAAGATAATCGATTTTGGGAGTTTTGATCGCTCTTCTGATAATGCTGTTTGGGACCTCGAACTTTTGATTGAGCCCAACTTCAGACACCGATGATGCTTCACTTATCTCCAGGATTCCATTACATTCAAGGTAATCAGATATGGTAATGACCTTCAGTTTTACGAATTTGTCTTTCAAGTTGATGTTGAAAACCTTCACTTGGAAAAACTGACTCTTACTAGCCACTGTAGCATGGAACATTTTGTTTTTTCCTTCCTCAGGGGACTCATATTCAAATGGCTTTGTTGCTTTCAGTACCATCACTGTTATTGGGCCTTTTTGGAGAACACTTCTTCTGGCAGCCACCTGACGTTGTGCCTGAGTTTTCTGATTCTGTGTTGGAAAGACACAGGAAAATAAAATTACTAGTTTGAGCAGGGAATACAAAGTCACTTTCCTGCGAGGGAAACCTCAGTCACAACATTGGGCCCAACAACTTTCATGGTTATTTGGAGTTGAGGCTAGTAGGCTAGAGAGAAACTACTGGACAGAAATGACAGGCTAGTGAGCTGGCAGAGTTTAGCTAGTGAAAGGACAAGGCTCAACAACCTCGGAAGTTAGAAAACCTTCACTGATGCAAATAATGTTCCTGAAAAACACAATCTTGTTCAAGACAACATAGAGTAGTGGATGATGAAAGCATTGTTATGAGGTGATTTAAAAGAAAGATTAGAATGTAATAATAAATCCAAATATACCCTCTACCCACTTAAATGACCAAAAGCAATCAAAAGAGTGTAAAAACAACTTGGGTAGCATTGAAAATGGAGAATGGTGCTCACCACAAGCCTGAAACAGTAAGGATTTCCAATTATCATTACTGTACCCTTTGCAATTTTGAAAGTCTGACTCTTTTATCTATTTCCCCAAAATAGTGCTCTGTTATGAGTGTGAGAAAGACAGGGGCTGGCTCAACATGTAAGTAGGCTCTGGTAGAGGATCTCTGGTTAGAACCATGTCCTCAACTGTGTATACACAGCGTTTCATGATGGCTGGAATAATAGCAAAAAAGAGAGAACAGGGTTTTTTTTTTTTTATGTAATCTTTTTTTCTTCACGGTGGACTGGTCTATCTGAGTTACAGAAGAATAATTTTATGAAAAGAAGGTTGCTTGATCTGTAATAGGAAGTGTGGGGAGGAAAGACAGGGCATGAATTTACATAAACTAGTATAAGGAGCCGAGCTATCTACCTCCATAGAACAGAAGTGCTTAGAGTGGTCTGTCCTGATGTATTACACACAACAATCACCTGTGGGTGATTGGACTTTACTTGGATGTGGCTTCTCAACAATGTGAACAATTTGCCGTAACACAGGAAACACTATTCCCAAAGCAAATCAGTAACAAAAAGAGTTACACGTTAGAGTCACAATAGTAACTGCAGAATGCACTGGTACTGTGCTGAAGAAAATTTGGAGAAGAGAAACAGAAAGACTATACCTGAGTCGAGGAAGTGTTGGATGGAGTTGATGATGAGATCTGGGGAGGTAAGGCATGGCCTGTTGCTGCAGGTATGCTGGCTCCTGGAGGAAAAGGAGGCTGACTCTGCTCTTGGGATGCCTTATTCTTTTTGGCTCCAGTGCTTTCTTGGATTGTGATTTTTCTTTTCTGAAAGTTAATTTAATTTTCCTGTTAATGAGGTTCAGTATCAAAAGAAGCAGAGCATGTTTTCATCACTATAGAGGACATTTTATTTATATTGGATGTGATGCCCTTGGAAATTACAGGGAATTCTAACTTATCACTTGAAATTATGGCCAGTGAGTAATAATGGATATAAATTGTTGCATTAAAAAGAAGATGAATGATTTTAACAGACATGTTAAACTATCTCTTCAAACTACCTCTGTGGTACGTTGGGAAGAGCACTACATTTGGAATTTAAATGATCTAGATTTGCATAAGCATGGGAAAGCTATATTTCAAA
>NW_012152064.1:116119-118995 GCF_000956105.1 Propithecus coquereli
GCCAACATTTGTTGTTTTGGGACTTTTTGATAAAAGTCATTCTCACTGGAGTTAAGTGATATCTCATTATGGTTTTGATTTGCATTTCCCTGATCATTAGAGATATTGAGCATTTTTTCATTTGTTTGTTGGCCATTAGTCTGTCTTCTTTTGAAAAGTTTCTGTTCACGTACTTTGCCCACTTTTTGATAGGGTTGTTTAATTTTTTCTTGCTGATTTTCCTGAGTACTATATAGATTCTAATTATCAGCCCTGTATTGGATATGTAGCATTTGAATATTTTCTCCCATTCTGTAGGTTGTTTGCTCTTGTGACAGTTTCCTTGGCTTTGGAGAAGTTTTTTAATTTGATCAGGTTCCATATATTTATTTTTGTTGTTGCTGTGATTGCCTTTGGGGTCTTCTTCACAAATTCTCTCCCTAGGCCAGTATCCATAAGAGTTCTTCCAACATTTTCTTGTAGAATTCTTACAGTTTTATGCCTTAGGTTTAAGTCTTTTATCCATCTTGAGTTGATTTTTGTCCTATTTTTACAATGGGGATGTTGATATATGTATGTCACAGAAATTTTTATTACATTTTTTACAGTGCTCACTCTTTGCCTAGCACAAAGATGACTCATAATTACTCAATTACGTTAATATAAACTGTGCTGGAATATTAATGAAGAACCAAGTGCCATATCAAATTTGCTTCTGTGGAACTTCAATCCTGCTCCTCTTTGTCAAGCTTACCTGAGGTCCAGGAATCTTCTCTGCTCCTTCAGATGTCAGAGCATTACTTGTGGTGGGTGCAGGTGTAGCAGGACCCACTTTTTCCCGATTTCTCTTTTTCACTGGAGTTCTTCCTTTTGCTCTGATTTTCCTGGAAACTGAAGAAAGAAAGAAAAAAAGGCACAGTAAACCCAGAGCTGCTGGTCTAAGACAGCTGAAGTAGTCTCGGTACTATTTCGTCTTAGCTCCTGCGGAGGGCTCAGGTGTGCTTTAGTCTCCCTCCACCGCACTAGCCCAGCCTGGCCTCAAGGTGACCAGCAGTCACAGGACAGGCACAAACACTGTCTCATGCTCCTCAGTGCTTCCCATACTCCTCCCCTGTGCACTGAGCACCTCCTTCCCATTGTCTGAACTCCAAGGGTCAATCAAACCCTTTCCCAATCCTTTTCTCTTATCATTTCCTTTTAAAACTCTAAAGCTTTTATGATGCTGACAGGCTGATCATTTTCTATGGAAGATCTGTTCAAATTACAGAAATAAGTGAAACAAAATATGACTTGCATTGTGATGCAACAAAGTAATGATAATGGCTTTGGAATTAATGAAAAGTTCAGCCCAGTGATTTAATAAGTGGGAATGTTCTACACATATCATGATATAACAAGTTGCTTCATTAATCAGTTATATATAAATGTTTCAAAAATAAACCACAAATTTTCATGTTGTTTGGTCATTTTCCAATGTTTCTAATGTACTGGAAACATCAGTCTGTCATCAACTTCGTCTGTCTTTTGTTCCTTATCACCTATAAGGATAAGGAACCCCAGATACATTCTCCAAAATACATCAATCTTGTTTGCGAGAAACAGAATGCTCTAAGTTGTCAAATGGTTGGCCTTTCAGGTGCCAACATTGTCATGGCTACTGAGTCATAAATTGGGAAATATCAACTTTGACCAAGCTGGGGTTCTACTCAGGACTGGGGAGACTCAGGGCAAAGCGGTTGGTCATGTGTGGGATTTTCCCTATTACCTTTTAACTTCTCTTTCCGAAGCTTGTCAGCAAGATCTTTAAGGGAGTCTATATCTTTGACCAATTCCATTAATTTGTCCACACAGGCAGCACCTGGGAACTTTTCTACCATCAGATCAGAAATCCTAATTCTGTTATAATCATCTTGCATTTTTCTTGTCAGTTGTAAGTCATCGGCCAGTAAGGATTTAACTACTCCAAAGTGATAATCATTCATGTTCTCTAATCCTGTCAGCAGAACAATTTTCTTGTATTCACTCATAATTATTCAAGTTCTAGCTCTACCTACAAGAGAAAAATGACATACAGTGTTGCACATTTATGCAGACAATGTAAAATATGAGTTACGCCCATGTGAGTGGCCCATGCCAGTAATTGTCCTTGGATGTGTATGAGAAAGAGAGTCTAAATTACCAGATGTGTCACTATGAAAAATGGATCAATACTTGATGTATTAGGAAATTCAAAGATGTTCTACCCTTATAATGTTGATAGTTGAATTTGGTCAAAGATGGTGTGGTGGAAGAATGTTTGGAAACAGGTAATTGTTGCACGTTTAGAGTATGCGCTTTGTGATGTCAAAATCCTTCCTTCCTCTTTTCATCTTTTATTGGGGCTGGGACCCATCCCCCAATGCCTGCTTCGTGGTTCCTGACTCTTCCCACAGCCACTGTGAACGAAGTGGCCTATGTGTAAATGGGCTGCAGCCTCCTGCCTTATACGAATAACCTTCTGTCATAGCACTACAGCTCCATGCTGGGTACCAGCCCTAGTACACTTGGCTCTTCCCTAATCAGCTCTAATTAGCATCCTGTCTCTCTGGGGCTTGGGCTTGGAGCTTGTTCTGTGTCTTACCTGTCCATATCACTGTCGTTTTGCTGGCCTTCTATATGCTCCCTAGTGTAGAAATGTGGCATTTATATTTTGGCTTTGATTCCATTACAGTCAATTACTTTCCTTTTACTAGGGCTTACTTTTACTAAATAGTTCTTTCAGTCAACCAGGTAGGTTTGTTTTTATAAATGCATGGCTTTATCTGTCTTGAAATCCTTCAGTAAGTTTCCATTTTCTTTGGTAAAAATTCCTGCTCGTTTCCATGACTTGAAGGGCTTTGAATAAACTGTATTTTTTT
>NW_012152064.1:120335-120899 GCF_000956105.1 Propithecus coquereli
AGTAGAATACACATTTTTCATAAGAAAACATGGAAAGTTTTCCAGTGTATACCATACATTAGGAAACAGAACAAGTGTTAATAGATTGTAAGTTTAAAATCATACAAAATATCTTTTTTGATTGCAGTGGGATGAAACTAGAAATCAGTAGTAGAAGGAAAACTGGAAAATCCATGAATATGTGAATTTAAACAACACACTCTTAAGCAACAGGGCATATTCACACCTAATGGGTGCGGTGCACACTGTCTGGGGGATGGACATGCTTGAAGCTCTGACTCAGGTGGGGCAAAGGCAATATTTGTAACCTAAACTTTTGTACCCCCATAATATGCTGAAATAAAAATAAATAAAGAAAAAAAAAGAATCACAAGGCACATTCAAAAATATATTTAGAGAAATTAAATGAAAACACAATTTTACATTTTACTGAACACAGAGAAAACAGTGGTAAGAGAGTAATTTATAGATGTGAACACATTAAAAAAGAAGACAGATCTCGAATCAATAACTTACGTTTACAACTTAAGGAACCTGAAAAATTAGAACTACCTAAACCCAAAG
>NW_012152064.1:124535-126296 GCF_000956105.1 Propithecus coquereli
TTGCAAAGGTGTGGAAACAACCCAAGTGCCCATCAATACATGAATGGATTAATAAAACATGATATATATATATACACACACACACACACACACACACACACACACACACACACCATGGAATACTACCCAACTACAAAAAACAATGATGATCTAGCACTTCTTATATTATCCTGGATAGAGATTGAGCCCATCCTTCAAAGTGAGGTATCACAAGGATGGAAAAACATGTACCATATGTACTCCTCATCAAATTGGTACTAACTGATCAACACTAAGGCGTTCACATGGTAGTAATACTCATTGGGTGCCGGTCAGGTGGGGAGGGTGGGGGGAGTGGTAAACCTACAACTAATGGAAGCGGAACTCACTGTATGGGGGAGGGACACACTTGTAGCCCTGGCTTGGGTGGGGCAAACATATGACATGTAACAAAAATGTTTGTACTCCCATAATATCCTGAAAAAAATAAATAAATAAATTAAAAAATAAAGTACATCAATGATCTAATATAAGAACTTAAACTATAAAATTCTCAGAAGAAAACATAAGTGAAAGTCTTCATGACTTTGGATTTGGCAATTGTTTGTTATATATAATACCAGCAGCATTGGCCACGAAAGAATAAAATAGAAAAATTAAACCACGTCAAAATTTTAGATTGCTTTGCATCAAAGTGCATAATCAACAAAGTAAAAAAGGAGCCTAGAGAATGAGAGAAAATATTCACAAATCATATATCTGTTAAGGGCTTAATAACCAAAATATATAGAGAACTCCTACAACTCAGTAACAACAACAAAACCCAAATAATCTGATTAAAAATGTGACAGCAGTACAAGTGTCCATCGATGGATGAGTGTGTACACAAAACGTGGTACGTACAAGTAGTGGATTATTATTGCACAGTAGGAAGAAAGGAAATTCTGAGACATGGTGCATTACAACATGGATTAGCCTTGAGGACATTATGTTAAATGAAATAAGCCAGTCACAAAAGACAAATGTATGATTAAACACATTCGAAGTGCTTGGAGTATTCAAATTCATAGAGACATAAAGTAGAATGATGTTTTTCAAGATCTAGGGGGAAAGGGAATGGGGAAATTGTTGGTAAACGGGTAGAGTTTCCTTTTTGAAGATGAAAAAGCATTCTTGAGATTGGTTGCACAATATGAATGTACTTACTACTATTGAACTGTACACTTAAAATGATTAAGATGATAAATTTTATGTTACATATATCTGATCATGCTTAAAACAAAACAAAACAATTCATATATTAGGGGCTCCAGAAGTTTTGCAATACAAAGACCCACAGCTTTTGTGGAAGAACTATTCATAATGAAAATAAATAAATTTCAGACATGTTGGAGGACAAAAGTAAAGAAAGAGTGAACAAATACCGTAATTGGGGTTCTCGCTGTCTCAGAAATAAGCACAGCCAGAGCCAAAGAGAAGAAAACAGGAAGTATGTGAACATACTGATACAGCTAGAGTTGTAGGTTGAGGGATCAGAACACATGACAGTTTGCTGAGGGACTTGACGTTAAGGAGAATATAAATTAAAAAAATTAAGAAACTTGACAAGAATGAAGAAGCAAGAAACATAATAAATTTTAAAAATTGAAATGAAGATGGAGGAATTAAATAAAAATATGACAGCTGTCCAGAAAGTATCCAGCCATTGTTAATATATTAAATAATTTTTTGTATTACATGGCTTAAATACTTTCTGGACTGCCCTTCATATATATACATTTT
>NW_012152064.1:126376-128263 GCF_000956105.1 Propithecus coquereli
ATTACAACAAATTTTACAGAAATAGCGAATGCTATGAACAATTGCATGCCAATAGGTTTGATAACCTAGATGAAATGGATAAATTCAAAGAAAAATACAACCCACCAATTGTGGATAATGAAGAAATAGAAAATCTGAACAGGCACATGACTAGCAATGAGGTTGAATCAGAAATAAAAAGCCTCTCAACAAAGAAAAGTCCAGGCTGGATGGTTTTGCTGGTGAAGTCTACCAAACATTTAAAAAAGAATTAAAACCAATTTTCCTCAAACTCATCCACAAAATTGAAAAGGAGGAAATATTTCCAAACTCATTTTATGAGCCAGCATGACCCTAATAAAAAAAAAGCCAGACAGAGGTATAAGAAGAAATGAAAAGTACTAATATCCCTGATCCATATTGATACAAACATTTTTGACAAAATACTAGTAAACATACTTCAATAGCACATTAAATAGATTTATGCACCATGATGCAGTGGGTTTATTTTCATAATGCAAAAATGATTCCCCTTATGAAAATCAATTAGGATAAGACACCACATTAACACAATGAAAGACAAAAACACATGCTCATCTCAAATGATGCTAAAAAACTGACAAAATTCAACATAATTTCTTCATAAAAACACTCAACAGGCTAGAATAAGAGGAAACTACTTCAACATAATAAAGCACATATACAAAAAGCCCATAGCTAATACTATTTTCACTGATAAAAGACGGAAAGCATTTCTCCTGTTCCTGAAAGATAAGGAAAGTGACAAGGATGCTTGTTTTCTTCACTTCTATTTGAGAGAGTACTGGAAGTCCAAGCCACAATTATGCAAGAAAAAGAGATAAAAAACAGTTAAATAAGAAAGGAGGAAGTAAAATTATCTCTCTTCACAGGTGATATAATCTTATCTGTGGAAACCCCCAAAGATTTCACAAAAAACTTAGAATTAATAAACAAATTCAGCAAAGTTGAAGAATACATGATCAACACACATGCAAATCAGTTGTGTTTCCATACAGTAACAATGAACAATCCAAAAAGAAAATGAAAAAAGCAATTCCATTTACAATAGCTTCAAAAGTAGTAAAACACTTAGGAATAAATTAAGCAAAGGAGCTGAATGCCTTGCCACTGAAAATTGCATAACATTAAGAAATAATTAAAGAAGACACACACATATGGAAAGCTGTCTGTGTTCATGGGCTGAAAGACTTGATATTTTAAGGTGTCAATAGCAAAAGGATCTACAGATGCAATGCAATCTGCATCAAAATTTCAACAGTGTTTTTTAAATAAATACAAACATTCATGTTAAAATTCATGTAGAATTTCAAGGGACTGCAAATACCCACACAATCTTGAAAAAGAAGAGCAAATATGGAGGTTTCAGACTTCCTGATTTCAAAGCTTATTACAAAGCTACAGTAGTCAAAACGGTGTGGTACTAATATGAAGACAGATATACAAACCAATGGAATAGAATGGAGGACACAGAGATAAACCCTCACATATTTGGTCAAATGATTTTTGACATGGGTGTCAAAATCATTTAATCAGGAAAGGACAGTCATTTCAAAAATGGTGTTGGACAATAACATATTCACATACAAAAACGAAGTTGGACCTTTACCTATGTCATATACAAAAATTAACTAAAAGTAGAACAATGATCTGCAAATTAGTACAACTCCTATGGAAAGTAATTTGGAGATACCTCAAAGAGCTAAAAATAGAAATACCATTTGATCCAGCAATCCCACTATTAGGCATCTATCCAAAGGAAAAAAAAAAACAGTCTATAATAAAGACATCTGCATTGAAATGTTTATAGCAGCACAATTCACAGTTGCAAAGGTGTGGAAACAACCCAAGTGCCCATCAATACATGAA
>NW_012152064.1:135808-137660 GCF_000956105.1 Propithecus coquereli
AAACCCACAGCCAACATCATTCTGAACAGGGAAAAATTAAAAGCATTCACACTTAGAACTGGAACCAGACAAGGTTGCCCTCTATCACCTCTTCTATTCAGCATAGTGCTGGAAGTCCTAGCCAGAGCAATCAGACAAGAGAATGAAATCAAGGCATCCAAATGAGGGCTGACGAGGTCAAACTATCACTCTTTGATGATGATATGATCTTATATATAGAAAATCCCCAAAATTCTGCCATGAGACTACTGGAATTGATGAACAAATTCAGCAAAGTCTCAGGTTACAAAATCAATGTATACAAATGAGTAGCATTCCCATACACCAACAACAGTCAAACTGAGAACCAAATCAAAGACTCAATACCTTTCAGAGTAGCAAGAAAGAAAATCACATACCTAAGAATATATTTAACTAAGGAGGTGAAAGACCTCTATAGGGAGAACTACAAAACACTGAGGAAGGAAATAGCAGGAGATGTAAGCAGTAGGAAAATCATACCATACTCATGGATTAGAAGAATCAACATTGTTAAAATGTCCATGCTACCCTAAGTGATCTACAGATTCAGTGCAATCCCTATTAAAATACCAAAATCATTTCTTGCATATGTAGAAAAAATAATTCTATGCTTCATAGAAGATCCTGTATAGCAAAAGCAACCTTAAGCAAAAAGAACAAATTGAAATACATCAATTTACCAGACTTCAAGCTATACTACAAGGTTATAGTAACAAAACAGCATGGTACTGGTACAAGAACAGAGCCATAGAGCAACGGAATAGAACCGAAGACTCAGATATAAAACCATCCTCATATAGCCATCCGATCTTTCACAAAGCAGACAAAAACATACAATGAGTAAAAGAAGCCTTATTCAACAAATGGTGCTGGGAAAATTGGATAGCCACATGTAGAAGATTGAAACAGGATCTGTACCTCTCACCTCTTACAAAAATCAACTCATGAGTGATAACAGACTTAAACCTAAGGCAGGAAACCATAAGAATTTTAGAAGAATATATTGTAAAAATTCTTATAGACATTGGCCTGGGGGAAGAATTTATGAAGAAGACCCTAAAGGCAATGACAGCAACAACAAAAATAAATGAATGGGACCTGATCAAATTAAAAAGCTTCTGCACAGCCAAGGAAACTATCATCAGAGGGAATAGACAACCTACAGAATGGGGGAAAATATTCTCATGCTACACATCTGATAAACTAGAATCTATATAGAACTCAGGAAAATCAGGAAGAAAAAATCAAACAACCCCATTAAAAAGTGAGCAAAGTACATGAACAGAAAGTTTTCAAAAGAAGACAGACTAATGGCCAACAAACAAATGAAAAAATGCTCAACAGCTCTAATCATTAGAGAAATGCAAATCAAAACCACAATGAGATACCACTTAACTCCAGTGAGAATGGCTTTTATCAAAAGGTCCCAAAACAACAAATGTCAGTGTCAATGTGCAGAGATAGCAATACTCATACACTGCTGGTGGGACTGCAAACTAGCACAACCTCTATGTAAATTAATATGGAGATACCTCAAAAAATTCAAAGTAGAACTACCATTTGACTCAGCAATTCCACTACTGGGTATTTACACAAATAAAAAAAAGACATTCTATAAAGAAGACATCTGCACTAGAACGTTCATAGTAGGTGCTCCTCTCATTCCCCTAACCTAGACATGAACACCAGATCTATCATTTTTTCTGTAATCCTGGACTAGTCACCTAGCTTTTATGAGTTTCAGTTTCCTGATTTATACATTTTATAGCCACTTTAGTGGGCAATTAATAAATAGTATTACTAATATTACTACTAATGTTGGTTATAAATA
>NW_012152064.1:137710-140018 GCF_000956105.1 Propithecus coquereli
TCCTACAAAATTGTTTTTGTTTAAACAGTATCTGAAGAATTCACTCAATTAATAACAGAAACACGTAGAGCCTGACAGAGTCAGAAAGTCATTATGAAGATGTAAATCCTTACTCAAATAATTCAAAAGAGTTGGGCACTAGCTGCCATCTTGAGTATGACTAGGCTGCCTTACCTTGATGATTAAATTCTTGATTACACTCACTTTCTGCATTATTCATGGGTAGTACGCTTGTATCATCATGGAAACCTTTAAAATTTTGGAAGAGCACTGAACCTCTGAAAGGGCAGGGGGCCTGATAAACCCTGTGTACTGTGGGTTTCCTCAATGATCGTCAGTGGATGCACTGCAGACTAGCATAACCATGAGGTGTCAGGTAAGTGGCAACCTGCAGAAGGTATCGTAGTGAGCCACCAGCTGATCTGCAAGCAGGGTGTGGCTGGGACTAGAAAATGGATCCCAAAAGATAGCTAATAGGGTCAAATGATCGGAGGCCATCTACAGAGAAAGGGAAAGCTGATTGTCTAAATCCAAACCAACAGCATTCAGAGAGTGGAAGTTTTGATTTGGAAACTGAATAACCCCACCTAAGTAGGAGTAAGTCAGAAAAAGGCAACTAGGATCTGAAGTGACAGCCACGAACATTTGCGGGTTTTCGTTTTCCTTTTCACATTTTAGTTTCCTGCTTATGCTGATTCACTGAGTAGATATTAAGGTAAAGGGTAAAGGAGAACACAAGGAAAGTTTGTAGGGAGCCTTAGTTCATTGTCTGGGGACTAGAGGAGCTCACGGCAGAAATGAACATGATTCAGGACAACTTTATGGCCTTTCTTTAGAAAGAAATACTCTCTGTGGAAATACCTTCTGTTGGTTCTCTAGCAGACAATGCACAAATTGCTGACTCAAACAAAGACAATTCAGAGCAATGATCCCATCTCCAAATGTGCAGTTGGAATTTTAACAGATGGGCTAAAGTAATGCTCAATATTGTGCCATTTTACTGACATATAGGCAGTGGCCAAATAATTGGTGACTTGGGCCACCAAATGGAGAGTTCAAAAATAGAAAATATGAGAACTTCTCACTCGCAAGATGCCTAGGTAAACCATGTGTGGACTCTTATCATCTCAAGTTCTAAACCTCGAGATCTTTCAAAATCTTCATGGAAGAACCCTTACCAGATATCCTAACAAATTGGTCTAGATCATGCCAAAAGTCTCCTAGGAGGAAGAATGAGAGCAAGTGGAAGAGCACACATCTTCTTTGAAGTTTATATTAGACCCAGGGATAAGGCATAGATATTAAGTGCAGTAGTCTCAGAAAACAAATAGAAAAGGAGGGTATTTTTTGATATTCAAATTAAAAGCCTTTCCCCATCTCCTTATCAATAAGGGCCAGAACAACCCCTTTCAGTGGGGAGCCTGAGCTGGCCAGTCTCTTTATATATTCACCTAGTCATCAGTCACCTGAACAATATGTTTCCTCTGTTTTCCTTCTCAAGAAAAAACAGTTTTTTGTTCATACATAGTTGTTATCTGGGAGTATGACCAAGGCTATGATTCATTCAAGTTATGTTTTTATTCTCAGCGAAATCCTATACTATCTTTAAATTCTGTTTTTATTTCTTATTTTTGATTAGGTTACTTATTTCTGTAAATGCTCTCAAAGATTCTTATATCCTAAAATAAAATCCCTGTATTAATTTCCTACTGCTGCAGTAACAAATTACCACCAAATTAGTGGCTTAAAAATAGAGAAATTTAGAATTTTTGCATCTATATTCATAAAGGGTATTGATCTGTAATTTTCTTTTTTTGTTGAGTCCCTTTCTAGCTTTGGTATCAGGGTGATGTTGCTTCATAAAATATGTTGGGGAGGATTGCTTCCTTCTCAATGTTATGGAACAATTTCTGCAGTATAGGCACAAGTTCTTTGTAGATCTGGTAAAATTTGAGTGCGAAACCATCTGGTCTAGGAATTTTTTTTTGTAAGATTTTTTATTGTTGCTTCAAATTTGGTCTTTGATATTGATCTGTTCAGGAATTCTATTTCTTGCTGATTGAGCCTAGGGAAATTGTGTGTTTCTAAGAATTTGTCCATTTGTCCTCTACAATTTCAAGTTTCTTTGTGTAGAGATTTTATAGTATTCATAGATGATATTTTATATTTTCAAGGTATCAGTTGTAATTTCTCCTTTTTCATTCCCAATTGAACTTATTAGAGTCCTTTCTTTTCTGCTTCTGTTTAATCTAGTGAGAGATGCATCAATTTTGTTTATCTTTTCAAAGAACCAACTTTTAAAATTAAT
>NW_012152064.1:140068-141884 GCF_000956105.1 Propithecus coquereli
CACACATATTGTATATATTTATATATGTATATTCTATGTAAAATTATATGATAGAAATCAAAGAAACTACAATGAGAAATTGAAAAAATCACTTAGACTTGTAGATTTTACCTCTCTCTCAATTACTGAAAGGACAAGGTGAAAAATAGCTAAGGTTTAGAAGGTTTGTCCAACGTAATTAACAGGCTTAATTAAGAAGCTGTATCTTACTTAAATAGGATTCTGAATCCAAATTTCATAAACTCTTCTCAAACAAGCACAAAATACATAGAAAATATTCATCATGTATCAGACCATGCAAAAGTCAGAATATATCCCAAAGCAGCCAATCTATTTAATTGACCCTCCCTGCCTCTTCATTATACCTCGCCACCAAAAAGTTCATTATCCTTGAATGAGTAAAGCATAGATCATCAGAAAAAGACAGAAAAAATTTTTCAGACACCTGTTATAAAATGAAGCATAAAATAAAAAGAAATTGATTCATGACAAAGTAAAGAAGCCTATTTTTGAGTAACTTTTGTTGCAGAATGGAGAAATTATTTATTGTGTGGATATGTGTATGCTTTTAAAAATTGGTATTAAAACTACATAAGAAAGCTTTATAGTCTGATTTATTTTTACCAAATATTATTCTATGATATTCTCACATGACTTTCTTGTCTTTAACCCAGGCCCCAATCCCCATCATCAAGTTTCCTATTCATCCTCCAGCCAACAAAACCCAAGATCTCTAAATATCAACTTTCGTCAATAGACACCTGGGAATGAATTTTAAAACTTGGTATAGTCAAAATGCATTTCTCTTTGCTCATACCCCAGTTGTGGTAGAATGAAAGATGTCTGTTTTCAAGATAGATAGTAATTCAATTCTTACTTTTCTGAATATGGTTGCTATAGCTCTTCTTCTCCCAGACAATCCCAAAGTTAATTCTCCACAGTGATGATGAGGTTACCAACTAGGTACCCAGATCTTTCTCTAAAGAAATTCCCAGAGATCTCACCTTAATGGTTACCTCCTCCACAATAGTCTTCAGAAATGCTGGAATCACTGCCTTGTTTAAGCTAAAAGATATGTCTGTAAAGCTTTGCAGAAATTACATTGCAGAATGTTATAATCTCATAAAGAGTTGAGAAATGAAGTGTTTTGAAAGATAAACAAAGAACAATGGCATTGGTTAGAGTCACTCTAAAGCCCGACTGTTGATAGCCTTCTCACACTGTGCTAACTCCTAACAAGAAAGAAGTTATGTAATTATGAAACAATTTCGAGGTTACACCTATCAGCCTTTGTAGCGTTCTATTTCACTTGTCACCAGAACTGGACAGTTCCTGTCTGTAAATAGTGATTTCGGCCACAAGGAAAAACAGTAGCAAACAATAGTGTTCCTTCTTTGCTTTTTTGACTTACAAATATCAGTGACTGAAAGGAGTTTCAATATTAGAACTTTCTTATCCAGCTCACTTAAAGATGTGGGTCATTAGAAACCTGTTGCTCCTTGAATGAGCCTCTGTTATATATCAGATGGGGAAGGTGGGACCTCAAGACTTCTCCCTCTTTTCCTGTGCACAGAGTGGGTGTGGTGGGGGCAGGCTTTGGTAGAGGTGTTTAACTGCTACCAGAACTTGATTTCATCTCCTGGATGGAGGCCACTCTCCTACAAAATTGTTTTTGTTTAAACAGTATCTGAAGAATTCACTCAATTAATAACAGAAACACGTAGAGCCTGACAGAGTCAGAAAGTCATTATGAAGATGTAAATCCTTACTCAAATAATTCAAAAGAGTTGGGCACTAGCTGCCATCTTGAGTATGA
>NW_012152064.1:147192-148909 GCF_000956105.1 Propithecus coquereli
ATTATTGTGATTTCCTCTATTTGTCACATTATTTTAGATGTACTTGATATCATTTTTCTAACCTCTAAATCACGTATTTTAAAATAATATACTACATACTAACATAGCACATTAAAAATGTTTAGGCGAATATGATTTTAAAATTACTTATAATTCTCTTACTTCAAAATTATTCATTTATTCCATTTCTAATTTCTAGTAAACATATGATGTTTTTTCAAATATTAGCAACGATACCATGAATTTTTGAACATGTCGAATCCTACTTTTTTTCACTTAAGTTTTTACCATTGATAGTTTTAGATATCATCTTTGTCCCCAAATCTGAATTACTTGATGGAAGTATCAGGACTTGTTTTGTTCTCTCACTCTATTTCTGATACAGAAATAAATGCTAAATAAGCACTCTCTACTGGACAGGTGGTAACATGGGAGAGAAGAAAGAAAACTCTTGGCTAGGCAAGGACTACATGTGGAAGCCTGAATCCTTTTGTATTCCGCACTAACTGATTCTAGATCATCTCTGATTCCTATGCTCAGGTATTGATGTCACATTGATAGCCTTCTGAGGGATAGTGTGTGGGTATTGTAATCTACACAGTTAATGGCAAACCATCCAGCTATACAAGTGGACAATACAAATGATAAGGAAAGTCTGTCTCAGAGTCTGGCTTACAAAAAACAATGTAGAAATACCAATAAGATGTGATATATGGAAGAATAAAAACAAGTGTCAAAGTGGCCGCACTGAGGGCAGCACAATTATTCATTTGAAGAGTCTGTATAAATGGCTAATCTATACATCCATGAAATAAAAATGAAAATAAAGTGTGTTTAGGACTGTGGGAGATGCAGTAATTTAATGAAGGGCTATTGCAACTATCCATCTTGGAGAAAGGTCAGGTATTTCACAGGAAACGTGATGTAGGCTCAGTTCTCGTTAAGATTGAATGAGATGCTCAGATTGTCCAAGCACTCAAGAAACTCTTCCAATCCTGAAGTTACTTTGGAACTCTCAGAAGCAATTATCTTCCTTTCCTGTGGCTCACAAATCTTCAGCTCCTGCAGGAAGCATTTCTAATTTGATACGAGAACATACAATGTTTTCCTTCCATTTAATGTGATCTTCTTGTTAATCTTCTATGGTTACCTCCTTATCTTAAATTTAATTTAGCAACTGCCTTGTACCAACGTCTGATTCTGAAAAATGGAGGTACATTTGGATCTATGAATGATTCAAATACCTTACTTCCAACAAATAAATGCTATTATTCCATTATATATCTGGACTCCATATCCATCCAAGAACAGACTCAAAGATAGTACATGGCTGAGATCAGAGCTCAGATGCTAATATCAGGACTTTTGATGAAAATATTGAGGATGTGGATAGAAATAAAAGTGATCAGGAAAAAGTGGATTAGTCTCATGAGAATGGCCTGTGTAATAGTAACGGTGGTGGTGATGTAAGTAACGGAAAATCCTCTTAAACATGATTGTTATGAGCCTGCAGAGTCATTATAGTGATGGCATTTTGTTGTTTACAGTCACAAAAGTGAAAAATAATGTTAAAGTTTTATAGGTAGTTTATTCAGTTCTTTAACTCACTTAGTGAACAAGTCACAAAATCTTTTTAAACTTTTCCCAGACACTGATCAGCTGCAGGAGAAATGGGGCTCAAGAACTCATCCGGAATCTTCTCAGATAAACCTTAACC
>NW_012152064.1:148959-152580 GCF_000956105.1 Propithecus coquereli
TTCTCTCCTCATAAAAAGCTATATGAGATATGCAAAACTTCTAGTGGTCCAGAATAGTCAATGCCCCTGGGATTGAATTCTAAAACCTGACAGTGAGGGCTGCAGAGTTGAGAAAAGTCATTTGAGAAATAGAGCTGGTCTTCTTCCCTTCCCTGTGCCCAACCTCCTGCCCCAGAGGAGCCCTTACTGAAAGCTTGACACACTTAGCAACTGCAGGGAACACGCAGCAGGGAGCCCCTGGGAGTCCAGCATTTCCAGGAACATGAAATATAAGTAGGACAGTGTCCTGGGACAGAAAGGATGCTGAGGAGGATGCTATGAGTTTTAATGTCATCAAAACAGTCAGGTAATGGGCAGGGGTGGTGCAGAAAAGATGAGAATAGCTGAAGAAGAGAATTAGTTAAGGGCTTTGATCTTTGCTGTATTAGGCCTATTAGAATGTGGGAGGAAAATTCAGGTGATGTAGGTATTGATGCCCCTCAAAACCCTTAACCATTTTCTAGTAACTTTAGGGAAACAAATTATTTGTGTCTTAAGAGTCTTAGAAAACCACTGTTTAAATCTTTACTTTAGAGAACAGGAAGCTGAGGTTACAAAAAAAGTGGTCTACATGACGTGAATTGCCAGGTAGTGGTAGAGCAAAGTCCCACAGCCAAATCCCTGATTTCGGAGAAGGCCCTTTTCTAATATACTACAGGCCTTCTTGCTTGGGGGTCCTGACCTCAGGGTTTTCCATGTTGAGAATTCCTGGCACATGTCTCCTTTGGGGGTCATTTTTTAAAAGGCACAGAGTATCTTCTGCGTAAATTTTCATCAGGTGCCAGGGCCTGAGATGTCCGAGATTGTTCTCAGAGCTTGTGCATTTCTTTCATTTCCCATTTCTTCTACTTCTAGTCCTTACCAGAATGGCCTATGAACTCTGAGAGGCTTCTTGAAAGAAGCCTCGACGGTCACTTTCAGGAGATCTTTCTTCCCTTCTCCACAGCCCAGTATTGCTGATTATTTTATCATTGGAAACTGTAGGAGGAACAGCGGTAGGAATTTTCTCTCTCTCCTGTTATTTGATGGTGGAGCAGAAGATAAATCCAGTTGCCTCAGTATCTGGAGCCCAAGAATACAACATAGAAAAGGATTAAACTGGGATCAGGAGCCTTGGTTTCTAGTTCCAGCCCTGTCACTAACAGACTATGACATGGGACCAACCATTTCTGCCTTTGGGGCTGCAGCTCCTGCATTTCAAAGTGAGGAGCATTGATTAAACAATGTCCAAGTTCCTTTAAGGCGCTCACATTTGATTTCTTGGTACTAGGAAAATGTTCTGAATCAAGGAAAAAGCTTGAAGTAGTTCATATGCTCTCCTTACCCCTTTACTCTAGGAATCATGGATCATGTCAACCATACCTGGACCCAGAGTTTCATCCTTGCTGGTTTCACTACCCCTGGGACCTTACGACCTCTTGCTTTCTTGGGGACCCTGTGCATCTATCTCCTTACTCTTGCAGGGAACATGTTCATTATTGTCCTGGTTCAGGCAGATTCTGGACTGTCCACACCCATGTATTTCTTTATCAGTGTCCTCTCTTTTGTAGAGGTCTGGTATGTCAGCACCACAGTGCCCACACTGCTGCATACCTTGCTCCATGGGTGTTCACCCATCTCGTCAGCTGTGTGCTTTATCCAGCTATATGTCTTCCATTCCTTGGGCATGACTGAATGCTACCTGTTGGGTGTCATGGCACTGGACCGCTACCTTGCCATCTGCCGCCCTCTCCACTACCATGCACTCATGAGCAGACAGGTCCAGTTATGGCTAGCTGGGGCCACTTGGGTGGCTGGCTTCTCAGCTGCGCTTGTGCCAGCCAGCCTCACTGCCACTCTGCCTTTCTGCTTGAAGAAGGTGGCCCATTACTTTTGTGACTTGGCACCACTAATGCGGTTGGCATGTGTGTACACAGGCTGGTATGCTCGAGTCCATGGGGCAGTGATTGGTTTAGCCACGGGGTGCAACTTTGTGCTCATTTTGGGACTCTACGGAGGCATCCTGAAAGCAGTGCTGAAGCTGCCCTCAGCTGCCAGTCGTGCCAAGGCCTTTTCCACCTGTTCCTCCCACGTGACTGTGGTGGCACTATTCTATGCTTCTGCCTTCACAGTATATGTAGGCTCACCTGGGAGTCGGCCCGAGGGCACAGACAAGCTTATTGCCTTGGTGTATGCCCTATTTACTCCTTTTCTCAACCCCATCATCTATAGCCTTCGCAACAAGGAGGTGAAGGAAGCTGTGAGGAGGGTCACTGACAGGATTGGGACTATTTTGAGGGAACACTGATGCTCTCATTTGTTATAACCCAGCTTCTTGGTAACTGTGAGAATCAGCTGGTTGGTTAGTCAATTATCTGGACAGACAAACATGCTACACATACCCCCTCCTGGATTAATCAGAGCTGAAAGATGTAGAAAGAAAGGAGTTATGCTCTGATTCCACCCCATTCTAATGGGGAAGAAATGCCACAAAGGAGGAAAAAACTGATACAGAGCAAGCAGTTTAGCTGAATTTATGACTTAGAGAAACAGTGCAGTACTGAAAGAAAAAAGTCAAACTAAAGCTAGGAGTGGCAGCTTTACCCAAGATAGGATTCCTGGAGAAAGGGTAAGGAGGTGGAAAACAAGGTTGGCAACAAGGAGACTGAAATTATAGTTTGTGTAGTTTCAGATGTGGAGCAGTAAGCCATGGGCAGAAATCTTATCAGTTTGTGGAATCCAGTGATTCCAGGTTGTCAAGGGAACAAAAGTACTTAATGGAGGAAAGAACTGTCAGGGAAGGTGGCTGAGAGCTAGAGATAATAATTTACTTTCTTATGGGGCAAGAGAAGCGTATTGGAGATGAGGGTGTTGTCAGAGTTCTCTTCCAATATCAAGGAATGCACCGTAAAAATGATCTGGAGCATATGTAAAAAAAAAAAGACGCAGCAAACAAACAAATGAAAAACTTTGCAAATTTTACATATAAAGTACACATACAAAGTAGAATTGAGAGTAAAAATAGGAAGTGGGGTAAAAGCTCTGATCATATCCTGTCACCTCTTTTCTCTCCAGCTCCCCTGTCATTTCCTCTGCTGAGCAGAATTTTAAAATTAATTAAGTTCAACCTCGATACTTTAATGATGTGTGAATTGAGGGCCAAGTGCCCGTTAAAGGATAATTATTGAAAAAAACAGGAGCAAAAGCTTTGCAGAGACTAGGTATTGCATGGGTCTTTAATATTTTCCATTTTTCTCATTCTTATATATTTCACTGGTGAAAATCACATCAATTACTTTTTGTATATCTGCCCTATGCCAGAAACAGTAATAGCTATTTTCAAATGTTTTTAATTTAATCTCCATAATATCCTGCTGAAGAAGGAGAAATATCCCGATATTTACACAGTAAAATTAGAAAGATTGTTGGACTTACTGTAAAGAGACATGAATTCAACCAAAGACCCACTACAACTGGCTGGGTGAACTTGGCAAGTCTTCTTCAGCCTCATTCTGTCTGCAAAATAAGAGGATGGCAGGGAGGTGACAGCCCCCATTCCTTCCTGCTTAGGGAGTTTTGATTCTATGTCTACAAGACTTCTTA
>NW_012152064.1:152818-154886 GCF_000956105.1 Propithecus coquereli
TTAAATAACACATACTAAGTGTTCAGTAAATAAGTTAGCCTCATCCTCCCAGAGATAGGACAGTGTGGTGGCTAGAGCACGTAGTTTGAAGGCTTTCTGCTTGTGTTCAAACATTAATTCTGCCCTTTACGAGTTGTGTGATTTATGCGATACACTTACCTTCCCCCGTACCTCAGTTTCTTTATATGCAAAATGGGGATAATAATAGAACTTTAAACACTATTTAAATATTAATCATTATTACTTCAAAATTTTTCCACATCCACTTCTGTAGTGGAATGCTTACTTTTACACAGATCTCACATTTTTATTATGCGTGGAGTCAGTAGACTTGTAACACTCCAGATGAAGCCCCTCCTTTTAAACTAAGTGTCCAAAGTAATCTTTGCATAACCTGAACAGCGTTTCCTGCTTTCATGCTGTTTCCCTAAATGCTGGGTGCAATACTTCATCCTGTTGGCCTGTCAAGACTATTGCTTTTGGGCCACTATCCCTTCTCTCCTTTTATACCTCACTTCACTCAGACTATTCTTTTTGTAGGAATGGTTGTGGGCACAACAAAAACTCCATTTTTCCCTGTGGTGGCAGCACTAAAGAAGGGCTCAAAACTGCTTGTCCTTGAAATGGCTTGGGTTACATTAATTAATAGCTCTGTGGGTCGTCATAGTAATAATAACTATAATTATTGTAACATAATAAAATAATTAATAATATCTGTGGAAGGTGTAGTGTGCGGTGCTCATGGGCCACTTACGATCCTGTTTTGGAGACGTAAGTAGTCATCTAACAACTCAAGGCAGCCCATACCTCACTATTGATTTCTACTACAGTGCTTGGTATTCACTCATATTTGAACAAATGAATGAATGAATGAATTCTTAAGAGTCAAATAAGTATGATAGAGATTGAGTGCCCCTCCTATAACTCCACCAGGAGGTAATCTCTTAGATCCATTCATAACTCCAAACTCCCCTTGCCTTTTATTCTACAATCATTTCCTGTCTTGAAACCTCATCAGGTTTTTCCCTTTAGAATACAGAGCTTAGGTCATCCGTAGTGCCGAGCTTCTCAGCAGAAATAAATAACAGATGTGCTGTGTCACTGAGTTTCCACCCCTAACGTATACACCTTGAATGGTCAGATAGGGCCTAAGGCAATTGGAGTCCCTCTAGTGGTCGCCTCTGGCAGTAAACAGACTTTCTGTTCACCTTAGTGTGCCCTACAAATTTATCAGTTTTTACAAGTGCTATGGTATGAAGAAAAGCTATTTGAGAAGCAGCGCCTTAGCATGTGACATATTAGAATAATTGCCCAAGGTAAGGCCTAACTTTTGCCCACTTCTTCCATTGTGACATCTAGGTAGTGACTTTGGTAGGACGGACAATAAGAAGCTGGGTCTAAAAGGCAGCATAATAAAACCATTTACTCTGTACTAGCATTAAAGCTAACATGTCATGTGGGATGTATACAGTTTATGGTCCAAACTCAAGTATATCAGAGAGCCAAAGGAGATGCTATAATATTAATGTACCCTGGAACATCATATATATAAACCAGAGCTGTCTTGCGCAAACAAGGACATATGACCACAATATATCACTTCGCTTACATAGTTTCTTTTTTTTTAATGGCTTATTTGCTTCAAAAATAATATACCTAAAGGGATCAAAAAAAAAGCAAACTAAACAGATTTACCTAAGAAGTCGTGCCCCAATTCCTCAGTTCCTCTTTACTTCACACCTCACCTTTAATCATTTTTCCCTGAGATTACAGTGTTTCTATAAGCGAAATACAGAAGATATAAATATTTTATAATCCCTCATTCGTATGCATAAGGCACCAAAGTATAGAATTTGTTCTATCATCACTTTCATTTTTCTTAACAAGAAATCTTGGAGATACTCCCATTTTCTTGCAGAGAGTACCATCTCATTTTTAAAAATAGTTCCATAGTATTTCATTGTGTGTTTAATTTAACTAACCCTCTCTTGAAGGACTCTTGTGTTGATTCGAGTCTTTGGCCATTAAAATCAGAGCTACGATGAATACTTTGTATATACATCACTTC
>NW_012152064.1:154936-155901 GCF_000956105.1 Propithecus coquereli
CTTTCAGCAATTGATATACTACTAAAATCCTATCACGAGGTGATCACTTTTGATCTCACCATCAGGGTTGCATACAAGCTCTAGTCCTCCTGTGTGCTTTATTGCAAAGATATTTTCAGTTACCTTTAGATTCCATAAAGCATTTTTTTGTTTTTTTGAAAGACTTTATTTTTTAGAGCAGTTTTATGTTCCCAGCAAAGTTGAACAGAAATTACAGAATTCTCATATACCTCCCACCCCCACCCCGACACCTCTACCACCACCATTAACATCCTTGCACCAGAGTGGTACATTTGTTACAATCAATGAACATGTGGCCAATGTTGACACACTTTTATTACCCAAAGTCCATAATTTACATTAAGGTTCACTCTAGGTGTTGTACCTTCCGCAGGTTCAGACAAATGTATTATGACATGTATCCACCATTATATTATCAAACAGAGTAATTTCACTGCCCTAAAAATCGTCACTTTTCCATCTGTTCCTCCCCTTCTCCCAAATCCATGGCAATCACTGATCCCTTTACTGTCTCCATACTTTTGCCCTTTTAGAATGACAATTAGTTGGAATTATGCAGTATGTAGCCTTTTCAAATGAACTTCTTTTATACAAAGATACACATTTTAAGTTTCTTCCATGTCTTTTCATGGCTTGATAGCTTATTTATTTTAGGGTTCAATAATGTTCCATTGTGTGGATGTACCACAGCTTATTTTTTGGCCTGCTGAAGGACATTTGGTTGCTTCCACATTTTGGCAATTATAAATAAAGTTGCCGTAATCATCTGTGTGCAGGTTTATTGTGTGTGCATATGTTTCAGCTTCCTTGGATAAACACCAATGTTCACAATTGCTGGAATATATAATGACAATGTGTTTAGTTTTATATTAACAATAAACTATCAATATATATACAGTTTCTGTTGTTTATTCACCACTCACTCTGTGGAGGTTTGTTACAAC
>NW_012152064.1:155951-156862 GCF_000956105.1 Propithecus coquereli
TCACCCCAACTCACAGTTACTACACCGGAAAAAAGAGATTGAGAAGGAAACTCAGCTTCCACAACATCTTGGGTTCCCTGGTAGGAGACTATCTCTGTCTCAACCCACAGGAAGTATTTTGAGTATCCACAGAAAGAAAATTTCCTGAGGATAGTTCCAGCAGGGAGGTGGAACTAACATCTCCAGCCCAGGAAACTCGACTTTGTATCTCAAAAGACATGCCAAATCAAACTTGCTGTTGAATGACACCACACTGTAGAATGTATGTTTCACGGGCCCCCTGGGCATGAACCCCTAGCTATCCTTCCCACAGTTCCTGAGTATCCCCTTTGACATCTCCCACATCCTGAAAGGGCATTGCTCCCAACATTTGCTAGAGATGAGGGAAACCTGGGCTTACATTGCCATCTAGTGCTGAAAAGGAGACAGTGACCTAGCAAAAAACATGCAAAAGGTAAAATTGTGAAGAAATCTCTAAGGAAACCTATGCGTTAAAAAAAAAAAAAAAAAAAGACAAAAAACAAGCCAGACAGAGAAGATTGGAATAAATCTTTCAATGTGAAGACACAGACATACATCTGTAAAAAAAAAAAAAAAAAAAAAAGACAAAAAACAAGCCAGACAGAGAAGATTGGAATAAATCTTTCAATGTGAAGACATAGACATACATCTGTAAGAAATAAGAGCAAACAGGGAACCATGACCTCCTCAAATAAGCAAAACAAGGAGTCAGTGACTAACCCCAAAGAGACTGTGATAGATAAGATTCCCAATCATAAATTCAAAGTAGTAGTTTTAAGAAAACTGAGTGTTCTCCAAAAAAACAAAGAAAATCAATTCAGAAATTTATTAGACAAACTAAGAGATTGATATAATAATGAAAAGCGAACAGAAATCCTGAAACTGGGGAA
>NW_012152064.1:156912-158858 GCF_000956105.1 Propithecus coquereli
TCTCTTGCTCCATTTCTAACACAGAATAAATGTTAAGTGAGCATTGTACTGGAAGGGGATGTCATGAGAAGAAAATAAACAATTCCCATAGCTAAGTAAGGCCTATAATTGGAACACTCCAATTTTTATTTTATCTTGGTACTACTTTTAATTTGCAAACCCCTCAGTCCTCATTATATACAATGGTAAAATTTATCATATGTTTCTGCATTGATTTTGGTTTATGTGTAATTTTCTTACAAATAGGCGTTTGTGCCACTTTGATTATTTTCTGAAGGCAAGCACATAGCCATTATAATATGCTCTTTTAAGGCCAGGCTAGGATGATATACAACTGGGCACTACAAAGCAAGGGGGAGGTCTGTCAGAATATGTCTTATAAAATCTATAAATAAAGCTGCAAATCAGAAATATTTTGGTATTTGGAACTATGAGGGATGCAGTAATTTTGTCAAATGGCAGATGCAACCAGTCATCTTACAGAAAGGTCAGGTGTTTCAGATAAAGTGGAATCTAGGCCTAAGACTGAAAAAAACTGAATGGGAACCTCTAATTGCCAAGCATCTGAGAATTTTTTATTCAAGGAGAGATTTTTCCAATATTGAGTTTACATTACTTACTAAAGTAAACCTCCCAAAACCAAATATTATTTTTTTTTCCTGTTGTTTAAACAATTTAAGCACTTGCAGGAATATTTTCCAGGTTGATCTGAAGAGACTCAGTTGTTTCCTCTAAATTCATACGACCTGCATGCAAATCTTTCCTGATTAATGTTCTGACATCCAACTTAATTTTGCTATTATCTTGCTTTTGCCTCTTATTTTTAACATTAAAAACATCTACATATGATGCAAATCCATTACTCTCCAATGGATTAATACATTCGATCTATGATTTATATGTCCTCTATATCCATCCAGTACATGTTTATATATAGTGCCCAGTTGAGGTCAGAGTTCATATGCTGACTATAGGACATTTATGAAGATGGTGCTAAGAGAGATAAAAATGAAAGGGATGATGAAAAACTGGATAAGCATTATGTGAATGTCCCATATTCTAATAATATGGTGGTGGAGTAAAATTATACTAATGGTGTTGGTTTAGAATAGCACTTGGCACATAGCAGGTATTCGACAATGATCAAATCAGTGAATAAATGATGGTGTGGCTGGTGGAGGTAGTGGTGGGGTGATTGTCATGGAGACAGAAATAGTCAAAGCAGAAGTGACAGTGCTGCTGATCTTTCCATACCCTGGTAGGGTTAGTAATGGACAGACTGACGATCGATCCTTTCCTGGTCATCTATATGACCTTATCCGGATGGAGTGAAGATGAAGCTGATTGAGAAGTTTCCCCGTAAAACAATTCTTAAGATAAAACTCACTTCTGATGTGCTCAAGGAGTTATTCTCCATGTATGCATGAGGATATGCAGGTTGGATCTTCTCTCCTCATAAAAAGCTATATGAGATATGCAAAACTTCTAGTGGTCCAGAATAGTCAATGCCCCTGGGATTGAATTCTAAAACCTGACAGTGAGGGCTGCAGAGTTGAGAAAAGTCATTTGAGAAATAGAGCTGGTCTTCTTCCCTTCCCTGTGCCCAACCTCCTGCCCCAGAGGAGCCCTTACTGAAAGCTTGGCACACTTAGCAACTGCAGGGAACACGCAGCAGGGAGCCCCTGGGAGTCCAGCATTTCCAGGAACATGAAATATAAGTAGGACAGTGTCCTGGGACAGAAAGGATGCTGAGGAGGATGCTATGAGTTTTAATGTCATCAAAACAGTCAGGTAATGGGCAGGGGTGGTGCAGAAAAGATGAGAATAGCTGAAGAAGAGAATTAGTTAAGGGCTTTGATCTTTGCTGTATTAGGCCTATTAGAATGTGGGAGGAAAATTCAGGTGATGTAGGTATTGATGCCCCTCAAAACCCTTAACCATTTTCT
>NW_012152064.1:161089-161454 GCF_000956105.1 Propithecus coquereli
TAAAGAAATAATAACAGAAAACTTTCCAAAACTTGAGAAAGATATAAATATCCAGGCACAGGAAGGTCAGAGATCACCAAATAGATTTAAACCAAGTAAGACCGCCCCAATGTATATAATAATTAAACTCTCAATGATCAAGGAAATAGGGAGAATGCTAAAGTAAACAAGAAAAAATAAACAAATAATATATGAATAAACCCCAATTTGGCAACAGACTTCCCAACAGAAACCATACATGTCAGGAGGGTGTGAGATGGCATATGCAAAGTACTGAAAGAAAATACCTACCAACCAAGAATACTGTGTCCAACAAAGCTATCTTTCGAACATGAAGGAGAGATAGTCTTTCCTAGATGAACAAA
>NW_012152064.1:163209-180311 GCF_000956105.1 Propithecus coquereli
TAATGAGTAGTGGTCCAGGGCATAGGACTCCAGACAGATGCCATTTTGTGGCTGAGTGACCTTGGTTACCTGCCTTTGACCACTGTTAACACTTCTGGAGGGGGTGGGTCAGAGAGATTTGGTTTATAATTCTGAGACAGGCACTTGTGTGACTTTAGGCCCATTATTAAACTCCCTGTGCTTCGGTTTCCTCAAATGTGAAGTGAGAATAGCAATACCAACCTCATAGACAAATTGTGAGGATTGTATAGTTAGTACACGCACTGTGCTTAGAACCATATGTGTTACCTAGCATATGCTACGTAAATGGGTCTTGTATTGGAGCCACCATTCAAATTAAGGTTCCTAAGGCACCACGACCCATGTTTTTTTTGTTGTTGTTTGTTTATTTTTCAAAATAAGCAGCTCTTATCAGACAGGCCTCTCAAAGGAAGAATGAAAATGATATTGGGTGGGAGTAGGCACATGATCAGGGAAAGAAATTGTCTAAAAAGATGAGAGGAAATATAAAGCCTCTTTGGCTTCTGAAATGAGACAAGAAATGTAAGAGTGCATGTGTTTATGAGAAGAGTGGTGGGAGGATTAGGGTCATGTTTTCAGAGCCAGAGCCCAGGAGTCTATATGAAGAAATCCCTAGAGATGAGGAGGTAGGAGTGGCAAGAAAGGGCAATGAGATAGCAAGTGTTTGGGGAAAGGGTTCTCTGAGCCCACCTCCCCAGGAGGGAGGCAAACTAGGCCCATCCAAGTGCCCTCCTAGGAGCCTCCCCTGAGCCTGATTCTCACCTGCCTCAGGGGCTGGAGTTCTCTCCCTTCCCTGTGCCCCCTGTGGCCTCAAACAGTCAGCCCTAGCTCTGGGGACTCTGCCTCAGGGTGATGAGACTCACAGAAAAGGAGAAGAGGCTCCTAGGTCCAGTTTCCATCTGCCACACTTGCACTGAGCCAGACAAGACCAAAGCAGACACTGAATGATGTTCAGTGGTCGGTGGGTGAAGTGGTGGCCATACCAGCTGCATTGATCAGGGATCAGAGAGGTGGGATCGATGATAAGGGATTTGAAAACAAATACTATTATGAAATCATAATAGTAAAGGTTTAGTGGAAAGATGACTTAAATAACAGGGTCTTGGAATATTCAGTTTTGAGACTTAGAGTATCAAACTGGGAAGAGATTTTAAAGATAATCGTGTACACCGTCCTCTACATTTGATACTTAATTTCACCCGACAACCAGGATTGTCTAACACCTGCTTTGAAAATGGTGAGAGACAAGAAGTTGTCCTGTGTGCTGCCACAGACTGGCCATGTGCTGGCACAGATGGTGAAAAGTAGAGATTTCTGAAAAATTTATTCATGAAATAGAGGCTGTGACTAAGAAAGTCTAATGACATATAGATGGTCCCTGACCTACAATGGTTTAATTTATAATTTTTCTACTTTACAATGGTGCAAAAGCAATATGCATTGAGTAGAAACCATACTTCAATATAGTATTTAATAAATTCCATGAGATATTCAACATTTTATTATAAAATAGGCTTTGTGTTAGATGATTTTGCCCCACTGTAGGCTAATGTAAGTGTTCTGAATATATTTAAGGTAGGCTAGCTATGATGTTTGGTAGATTAGGCATATTATTAATAAATGCATTTTCAATTTAAGTTATTTTCAATTTATGATGGCTTTATTGGGATGTAACCCCATTATAAGTTGAGGAGCATCTATATTGTATTCTTTCAGGAGAAAATGCATTTGAAAAGGCTTCACCTAGAGAAGGCCTTACACAGGTTCTTTAATTGGAGGATTAAAGACATTTGGCAATGCAAGAATTTAGGGTCCAAAGTCTTTAGGGTGCTCCCAAAATTATATCATGTTTGCTCGACCTTACTTGACCTGCACAAGTAGTCGATTTCAGAAAAGCTAATTTGTAGAAAGTGGAAACACCATTTATAACAGCTCCTTGCACACAAAAGATGATCAACAATTTTTTTTTAATTTAATTTCTGTGGGTCAGTGGGAGTAATGATGGGTCCAACCACAGGATTAGGGGAAGTGAAGTCAGACTAAATTTGAGATGGTAAGTTCATTAGGATATATTGAACTTAAAATGTTGAGAGGACAACTAAAAGGATGTGTTCAGACACAATTGAGGAAAACATAACTTAAATTCAGGCTAGAAAAAAAAATCAAGTACATTAAAAAAACATTAATTGAGTTCACAGTTCTATGCTTATTGTTCCAGATATTAGTAGGTCAATATACAATAATTAATGAAGTGCTATGTTTACTTTCGAAGATCTTAACAATTTATGGGGAAGACAGATTTGTTAAAAAGAAGTAACGCATTATGCTAAATATAAATCTTATGAAGACACAGAAGAAGGAATAAATATTAATAACTTTTTCTCGGGGAGTTAGGAAAGATGTCTTTAAAGAGTTAGCATTTGACCTGATTTTGATGAATGAGCAGCAGTTGCCAGATGGAGAAAAAAAGAGAGGTGAACCAGTAAATTTTTAGGAGGGGCAAAGGTATCAGAAATGGGATAAAGCAAGGATTTCTGTCCTAAAATATCTTTCTCCTGCAACTGGAGAGGTGAATGTACAGTGTCTTCAGAACAGAAGAGATTCAAGAAGAGTTTTTTATATACCAGTTGCTTTGAATGAACTTAGTATTCTAAAACATCAAACCCCACAGTTTATTTGGACTTCAGGGCATTTAGGTTCCTAAGGAATGTTTGGAGTTGAGTGGGTGGTATGAGTTGAAGAGAAAGTATTGGTTTACAAATTATTAAATTAATTGTTGAAATTAATTAGTTTGGTTCAACAATAGTTTATTGAATGTTTTTAATGTGACGGTCATTGTGGCAAGCATTAGGATGATGAAAATAAGCAAGAGACTGCGATTTGTCAATATGATGATGGGAATTGGACGGCCCTCTTCAAATGCAGCCTGATCTACGCAGGGTACGGTGTGACTGACAGTGCCTACCATTTTATGCATTTAAAGTCACTCTGTGTTTTTTGTTGTTCGTTTCTTTTTTTTTTTGTTTTGCATCCGCTTCACATTTTGCTTGAGAATAATTAGAATGTCCAATACATTTTTTACATGAAATTTCATCACGCAAGCTTTGCATTCCTCACCTGTACTTATAAAATTGGTTTTCTGAAAATACAGGATTTATGCATATTGCCACTTTGTCATATTTGGTTTTGAATATGCATTCTTACCCCAAATATGTTAAACATCCCACTCATCTTCTATCAGCACACCCGCAAGGCAAATTCAAACCTTCATCTCTGAACTTGAGCTCAAAATAGCTAAATTTCAGTTATGTTTTAAAAATCCATATCTGACCATATCACTTATTTATCTAACATTCTTCCGTGATGCCCCACATCTATTAAATAAGGTCCCAAATCACTGGGTGAACTTTCCCAGTTGTCTTACCATACAGGGATACAGGGAAATGTGTTTCCCTAACTCAGGATGCTTGCTGTCCAGGACTTTTATGAAATACTTTTTGGCTGAAATATTTCTTTTCTCCTTTTATCTAACCGATTCCTACTCTTCTTGGAAAATTCAGCTCAAGGCTTTCACTAAGAAGCCTTTTTCAGTCTTCCTGGTCTGAGACATGAGCCCCTTCTTTGGCACTCTGCAGTGTTCCGTACTTTACACGTGGTCTTGAGATGACTGATTGATGTGTCTGCTTCCCTATAAGACTGTAAGCCTTCTGGTGGCAGAGACTATAATTTGTTGAATTTTATATTCCTTATGCCTGACACATATATATTTAATAAATGTTTCTATAGGTGAACTAAACAATAAGAAAAGACTTGCTACTACATTAATCTCATACACAAAATGCACTCTTTGACATTTGACTAAATGAATGACTATGGCCTGGGGAAAAGAGATAGAATGTTTGGGGAAGGTCACATAGTATAGAAATAAACAGTATAGAGAGCATAAATTCAAATTTTGTTTCTGCAAAATAGTATCTATATAAAATGGAAAGTGTCATCATCTCTTTATTCTATTTCTGAGTTTTCTCATCTGTAAAATAGGCATAACAATAGTACTTATCTCATTGGACTACAAAAATTAAGTAAGATGTTGAATGCAAAACACTTGTAAAAATGTTTGATGCAGGGTAAGTGCTAATAAGAGTTAGCTATTATTATTTTTAGGGTAGTATTAATAGTAGTAACAGTAATAGTAGTAATTAAAGTGCTGCCTTTAAATTATAAGAAAAAGAGAAATGAAATTTTGATTTGGATTTAGCAGTCACAACAATCTAGTTTTTTCTTCTTTCCTTCTTCACCTCAGCCTCCCATGGAAGGACACAACCACTCGAGCCTGGCTCAATTTGTGCTCCTTGGTTTCCCCAGTGTGGGACATGTCAGGGGCTGGCTCTTTGTCCTGATGCTCTTGGCATACCTGTTCACCATCTGTGGCAACATGCTCATCTTCTTAGTCACTCGACTGGATGTAGCCCTACACACACCCATGTACCACTTTGTCAGTGTTCTCTCCTTTTTAGAGCTGTGGTATACAGCCACCACCATCCCCAAAATGCTAGCTAATCTTCTCAGTGAGAAGAAGACTATTTCTTTTGCAGGATGCCTCCTTCAGACCTATTTCTTCCACTCCCTGGGGGCCTCTGAATGCTACCTTCTTACAGCCATGGCCTATGACCGTTACCTGGCTATTTGCAGGCCCCTCCACTACCCTACAATTATGACTACCACACTCTGTGCTAAGATGGCTGTGGGTTGTTGGACTTGTGGCTTCCTGTGTCCCATTTCTGAGGTCATCCTGGTCTCCCAGCTCCCCTTCTGTGGCTACAATGAAATCCAACACATCTTCTGTGACTTTCCACCTCTGCTGAGCTTGGCCTGCAAGGACACATCCACTAATGTTGTGGTGGACTTTGCCATCAATGCCTTCATCATCCTTATTACCTTCCTGTTTATCATGGTTTCTTATGTAAGAATCATCGGGGCTGTCCTGAAGATAAAAACAGCAATAGGAAGAAAGAAGGCCTTCTCTACGTGTGCCTCACATCTCACTGTGGTCCTTGTCTTCTTTGGGAGCATCACCTTCATGTATCTGAGGCTAAAGAAGAGCTATTCACTGACCCTTGATCGGACACTTGCTGTAGTTTACTCTGTGCTAACGCCACTGATCAATCCAATTATCTATAGTCTTCGTAACAAGGAACTCATTAAGGCCATCAAGAGGATCTTCCAGAAGGGGAGGAAAGCTAGTCCCACTCACCATTGACTTTCTTCCCAGGTCCTTCCTCCACCTCAATGTTCACTTCCTAAAAATTCTACATACCTTTGGCCTGGCCTTGAATAATGTTCCCAGCATCGCACATGCTCTGGATCCCCTCTCCTCTCACCTTCTCAAAGACATTATTTCTTTATGATTTTCTTGTTTCCTATATCTTTACCTTTTCTAATTTTCACTTGATCAGTTCTGTCAGCATTTAATAATATTTTAGTATCTACATTCTTTATATATAGAGTATACATTTTCTTGGCCACACATTTCCATCCAGCTAGAGGTCAATTTCTCTACTCCTTTTTCTAAACTTCTCAGTACAACCTATCTCCTCTTCTTTACTGTCTATTCATTTTTCAACACATTCATATCTAGTTTTGGCTCAGACCTTCCAATCAATATTTTGCATGACCTCCATGCTGCCAAATCCATTAGATCCTTCTTGTCCTTCCTTTTTCCTGAAATCTTGACACACATGACCCGTCTTTACTTCTTAATAGTGTTTGTCTCTTACCTTCCATTGACGTGATTATCTCCCATTTTTTTTTTTTATCTTTCTAATCAGTCTTTCTCAGCCTCCTTTTTCCTGTATCATCATCTACCTAGATACACAAAGTTACTATTAAGGCTTTAAATACCAGCCCTATCTATGCCAAGGGCTCTTAAATTTATATCTCCAAACCAGGAATCTCTCCCGAACTTTAGACTTGTATGTTGACAACATTACCTGGATGTAAATTCCCAAGAATTAAAAACTTAATATATCAAAAGTGAAATCTTAAAATTTCCAAATCTGAAAACCTGATGCTTTTATTTCCCTGTGTTTTTGCCAGAAAATTTAAATATTCTATTTTGCTTCCTCTTCTTCCACTTCTACTTCCAATTCATTACTTGTGTATGCCAATACTTACAAAAAATATATCTTTAAATTGGTTTATTTCTTATTCTCTTTAGTGTTACTACCCTCGTGTAAATCATCAATATCTCTCAACTGGATTAATACAATAATATTTTACCCATTCTTCTTCCTCCTACTCTTGTTTTGTTCTAATATATTTTTCTACATAAAATCCAAAGTGATACGTTTTAAACCTAAATTGAATACACCATTTGTAAATGGTTCCCAATTGCATTTAAAATAAAATCCAAAGCCTCACCACACTTTATAAGGCTAAACAAAATTCTTCCCTGCCTTCCTCTCCGATATTTACTGGTACCTCTTCTCCCTCAGCGCACTCTTCCTAGCCACATGATCTCCCTTTGAGTTCTTCAAATACATTTAAGATTTTTCCGGTTTCAGGACCTTCATCCTTTTTTCCCCCAACATTTCATTTGGTTCACTCCTTATAATTGCATGAATCTCTGTTCAAATATCACTTTCAAGTGATGCAAACTTTGATAGGATTTCTGAACACGCAACCTAATTTATGTTACTTGTGCTTGTCTTTGAAATTATGTTTTACTTCCCTTCAAAATATGTATAATAATTTACATGTGTATGCATATTTTTGTATATGTAGATATAGGTATATATATATATAGATACAGTTTGTCATTCTTTCCTACAAGTCTATAAACTACCTTTGATCTGGAATTATTTCAGTTTTGTTACTTGCTGTATGTCCAAATCTAGCATGATGTCTAAACATAGTGATTATTCGATAAAAGTATGATGAATAAAAAATGCAATGAATCTTACCCACTCTTGTTAATTGATATTTAACAATGCCATCCTGATTCTAATCACTACTGGAACCCACTCTTCATAGAGTGCATTGGTCTACCCTAGTGGCATTCACCTCTGTCTTCTACACAACTAGCCTCAATTTGTCCCAAATTGTAAATCCCTTTTGAATATCTTTGATAATACTGATAACTAGTCCTTAGCCATTAATGGTGTGTCAGACTAGGTTATCTTTTCTGGATCTGTATTTCTTTATTCACAAACTGCGGTGGGTAAGTAAGCTATCTTTAGATGATGTTCATTGCTAACATTATACAGTTCTAAGATTCCATGTAACCCTTTATTTTCCTGTATGTCCTTTGTGGCTCTTGAATCCAAGTCTAACAATTTGTCATAAAAAAATGAGAGTTTTATTCTGAGTAATAAATTTCCCACAATTGTCGAAGATTTCTGGAGTATCTGTAAACTTTTCTGAATAATCAAACAATTATTTCAAATATAAGACTTAGCCATGCAGACAGATTAGTAGAATATTTGAAACTATTTTTCATGTGTACTGTTTACATATACATGGAGTTGTAAAAATTACATATATACCCCCGTGCACACACATATGTAACTTTTACATCTCCATGGAACAAAGAGGACAGAAGTCATCAGCCTCATATGTGAGTGAGAATATCCCAGTATTTCTTTACTTACATTTTATTTCCTCTTCCTTCCTATTTCTGTGTCCATTTCTCTCTACATATTTTTGTATATGAGTCAAATGGGTTGAAGTTTCTAGGCTCTGTTGTTAGTTGCTTACATATTCAGGATTGTTATGTCTCCTGGGTGAATGGACCCTTTCATCTTTGTACATACTATTTACAAAATCTCTGATAATATTTCTCTTTTCTGAAATCACTGGTTTATATTAATTTAGCTATTGTAACTTTTTATTAGAGCTTGCATGGTATATCTTCTTCCATCCATTTATTTTATTTTTTATTTCAAAATATTAAAGAGGTACAGATGTTTTTGATACATGGCTTGAGTCCTGGCTATAAAAGTGTCTATCACCTGAATAGTGTTTATTGTACACATTAGGTGGGTTTTTGCCCTTCCCCTCCTGCCTCTTCCCCTATTTGATTTCCACTGAGTTTCACTTCCCTTTCTGTATTTCTGTGCCCAGCAATTAGTTCCAATTTATTATAAAGTACATGTGGTGTGGTGTTTCTTTTTCCATTCTTAAGATACTTTGCTTAGGATAATGGTCTCCAGTTCCTTCGAAATTACTGCAAAAGGCATTCATTCACCCTTTTTATGGCTAAATAGTACTCCATGGCATACATATACCACATTTTGTTAATCTACTCATGAATTGACGGGCACTTGGGTTGATTCCACATCTTTGCAGTTGTGAATTGTGCCACAATAAACATTCGAGTGCGGGTAGGTGTCTTTTTGATAAAATGACTTCTTTTCCTTTGGGTAGATACCTAGCAGTGGAATTGCTGGATCAAATGGTAGGTTTACTTTTAGTTCTTTGAGGAATCTCCATACTGTTTTCCATAGAGATTGTACTAATTTGTAGTCCCACCAACAGTGCATAAGTATTACACTATCTAGGCAGTTGTCATGGGTTCCTGGGTTGTGGGAACCAGGACACAGTATACTGGTGGCTGAAGGCTGGAGGTGGTCCCTGTCAGGGTATTGGACTTTTGAATAGTTTTTCCTTCTGGCCCTGTGGCAGTGGTGGAGGCTCTGGGGCGAGATCTTGGGGTCCAGGTGCAGTGCTGTAATCTTGGGGATGATCTCCCAGACCTGGTGGGGGCCCGGGAGGCACAGAGATAGACACTCAGGATCCAGCTTGAGAGCCTCAGAGCTGGGGCTAGGGAGGAGCCTGAAGCAGGCCTTCTGAGCGGGGCCTCTGAGCCAAAAGTAGGGCTGTGAGGGTGGTGGGGCTGATCTGACCTGGAGGGCGGGGTCAGGGCCCAGCAGGGAGGAGGCAGTTGGGGCCTGGAAAGCTGAGTTGGGGACAAGCAAGTGGCAGGCTCTTCCACAGGCTTGGGGACCAAGTGGATGCCAAGTCATGTGGGTGGAGTTTGGTTCCATTGGCTCAGGGACCCTGAAGCTTTCTCTGTCCTTCCCTCAGGACCCCCAAAGTAGTTGCCCAAAGCCTCCCAAGTTGGAGCCTAGCTCAGAGGAGCCTGGCTAGAGTTTCATCAGGGAGAGAATCTTTGTTAGGGAAAAGCCAGCTATTAACATTTACCCCTATGCAAGTAGAAATAGGATATCGATTGGAGGGGAAATAGCAGAACTGGTGGAGATCTTCTAAGGATAGAGAGTATTCTAGTCCACAGAAAAGAAGTGATTGAAAATGAAATAGAGAGAGGTGGAAAATTTAATTAAAAAGGTAGTGGTCATTTAGCTCATAACTATCTTATAGAGATTTAGAAAACCTGAATAAACCTACAGTCATTAAGTAAATAAAACTATTAGTTAAAATCTATCTATAACAATCGAAGGAAAAAATAGCACCAACTTGAAAATTAAATTATCAAAAATCTATACACCACAAACAAAAAATCAAACTCTCACAACTCAGTTTCAAAAAAAGAAAATCTTCAAGGAAGAGATTAAGAGACAGAGAATGAAAAACCTGGATGAAAATCCTTGAAGATGTGGATGGAAGTGGGAAAGTGAAAAAATATTTAAATCTTTTCACAGTACATATTACAGTTCGTAAGTACATTTTTCACATTTATTATCACATTTGATTATTACTTTCATATGAGGAAAGTAATATTTCCTTTATGCTTTTTTATTTTTAACTGATAATAGTTGTATATATTCATGGGGTATAATATCATGTTTTAATACATCTAAGCATAGTGGAATGATCAAATTAGGCTAATTACCATATTCATCACTTCACATGCAGCACTAATCCTTCTTTGTGGTGAGAACATTTAAAATCCACCCTTTTGGCAATGCTGGAATCAAACACTCTATGAGGTGGCTAATGTCACATTAATATTCATAGCTGGAAGAGCTGCTAGGATTTAAGTCCAAGATTATGAGGCAGGGCTCTTTTCAAAGTGAGATAACACTAGAATAAATAAGAAACTGCAGTGTGTAAGAGAAGATAAAACTACTATAGATGAGCAACGGACAGGATTAAGAGTCTTCTTTGGACAGTATTTATGTCCTTAGTCTGTCCCTGCCCTCACCCTCTCAGGGTCTAAGAATTTCAGTCACATTTTAGAAGGTCCTATCATAGTTGGAAGTTATACATACTATATGCTTTCTCCAAAGTCACATAATAGGGGAACCCATTTGAACGTATAGTACCCATATCAATTGTTTTTTATTAAAGAAAATTATTGCCTTGAAAGATATTCAATCCCAATTTGGACTGGTAGTTGTTGTAGTGAATCAATAGGTAATGAGGACTACTGGCTAAGGAACTTGCTGTATGTCAGTTCCCTTCCTGAGAGAGCAATTTAGTGACCCCAGGAGGTCTTCTCAGAAGGCCCAGGGGCTTCTCTCTCTGTAAGGACCCTATAAAGAATCCAGGTCATGGGAGAATGTTTTATGATTTGACTTACTCCCACAGTTTCCACTGAAGCGCTAAATTTCAACTCTGCAAATGAGAAGCAAGAAGTGAGCAGGGAGTTCTCTTTCATCTCCGGACTCTGAGCAGTGGCTAGACTCCCAGGGCCAAACTCTGGCAGAACTCTCCCCACCATCAAGCTCCGGGTAAGGACCTTGTCAGGCAGGCATTTTCATCCTCACATTCTTTCCTAGTATTAGCACTGGAAAGAGACCTAGACCATTCAGACCTAAAGAGAGGTTTTGAATAATGAGCATCGATGAAATACATCATTCAGAACACAGAAACTAATTTTTTTTTTTAAAAAAAGATATTCTCTTTTCCAAATGCTATGTTCTAAAGTCTGGGTTTAAACTTAGCAAATTGGCTATGCTTTAAACTAACTGTGTGACCTTGAACAAGTCATCTTCCCTTTCTGGATCCCAGTTTCCTTTTTTTTGCAAAATGGAGACATTGAATAAGATGATCTTTAAAGTTGTTTCCCCTTCCTCACCTTAGACAAAGAATGTGTATAAATCATAACATACACCTTGGATGAGGAATATTTAATCCTATATAGAATCCATTACAGAATGGATTTTGCAGGCCAAAAGAGCTGTGTTAATCAGGGAAGGCATTTTATGTCTAATTGTAAAGGTAGATACTCCAAAGCATGCTGTTGACTGGAGCAGCAGGGAGGGATGGGATTGAAATGCTGACCTCTCAAAGCATTTACTGGGAGGGCTGTACTCTGGAGGTGAGCCAGGGAGAGCAACAGTACTTTGAGGGTTGCCTTCTTGTTAGGACTTTTATAGCTCAGCTTGCTTCCCTGTCTATGCTTCATATTCTAGGGACCTGAATTGTGAGCAATGGACACAGGGAACTGGAGCCAGGTGACAGAATTCATCATCTTGGGCTTCCCTCATCTCCAGAGTGTCCAGACTTACCTCTTTCTCTTGCTACTTCTCATTTACCTCACTACTATATGGGGAAACCTGCTGATATTCCTGGTGGTCCGCCTGGACTCACGGCTCCACACACCCATGTACCACTTTGTCAGTGTTCTGTCCTTCTTGGAGCTTGGCTACACTGCTGCCACCATCCCCAAGATGCTGGCAAACTTGCTGAGTGAGAAGAAGACCATTTCATTCTCTGGCTGTCTCCTGCAGATCTACTTCTTTCACTCTCTTGGAGCAACTGAGTGCTACCTCCTGACAGCTATGGCTTATGATAGGTACTTAGCCATCTGCCGGCCCCTCCACTACCCCACCCTCATGACCCCAGCACTGTGTGCCAGGATTGCTGTTGGCTGTTGGTTGGGAGGCTTGGCTGGGCCAGTGGCTGAAATTTCCTTGGTTTCGCGCCTCCCGTTCTGTGGCCCCAATCGCGTTCAGCACATCTTTTGTGATTTCCCTCCTGTGCTGAGCTTGGCTTGCACTGATACATCTATCAATGTCCTAGTGGATTTTGTTGTAAATTCCTGCAAGATCCTGGCCACATTCCTGCTGATCCTCAGCTCCTATGTGCACATCCTCCGCACAGTGCTCAGGATCCCCTCAGCTATGGGCAAGAGGAAGGCCTTCTCCACGTGCGCCTCCCACCTCACCGTGGTTCTCATTTTCTATGGGAGCATCCTCTTCATGTATGTGCGGCTGAAGAAGAGCTACTCGTTGGACTATGACCGGGCCCTGGCAGTGGTCTACTCGGTGCTCACACCCTTCCTCAACCCCTTCATCTACAGCTTGCGCAACAAGGATATCAAAGAGGCCATGAGGAGGCAGCTAAAGAGAACAGGGGTGCTAGGGTGAGCCAGGGCAGCTACTAGGGGCAGGCTGAGGCTGGGGCTAAGGACACTGGGGCCCTATGGATCAACAGTGACTAGAGATGACACACCAAACATTCCGTGCTTTTCTACCTGGGAAAGTGCTGCCTGACTTTCAGTGTTACAGCAACCATTATGCTATCTGCTGGAACCACATTCAGCTTTGAGACAAGAGACTAGAAAACGTACACTTTCTCTCAACATGATGTAGTGCAGCAATTCTCAAATCTCAGATGTTTTTAAATGCACTACACTTAGAACTTGTCAAATCGATCTTACCTATATTTTTTCAAATATATTAGATTGAATTTAATATATTTAGTCATGTCCTAAACAATAATATGTGTTAAATAAAATTAAGTAATGAATGGTTTTTAATGTACCACTTATAATCACTTTATGTGGAAAAGACTGGTGTAGCACAGAAAAGTGTGTTTTTTGAAACCACATATAATATTGGATTTAAATCCTATTTCATTCAGTCACTTGTTAATTACATAATCTTTGGAAAGTAATTTAGCCTCTCTGAGTCTTAATTCCATCATTTGATAACAATGTTTTCTTGAATATTGTTTTGATGATCAGCAATAAGATTTGTAAGCCACAGTATGCAGTGTCTGGCATACAAGTGATAGTAAAAAAAAATTATACTTATATTTTTATTTATTTTATTCTGCCCAGACCTCTCATCACTCCTTTTAGTCTTAGAACAATACCTAGCAAAATATAAATAAACAAAAATACTTCCCAGGTACTTTTCCCCAAAGGAAAGAGTAAACCAGCCAGAGGGAAGACTTGTGAAAAGAGTATAGTTTGTAGCATTTTGTTCTGACAAGTTTTATGTGCATGTTTTAGTGGTCCTGATATCTATACTCAGCATAAACTATGCAAGCATAGAAGCTGAGTCAGTGGCAGGAAATAAAATAACTTTTTTCACTGGACCACTTCTTTATTTCATTCTAGCTTATCATTTCCTGAAACATGAAAAATATATAAAAAATAATAAAATTTAGCACATGAGAAACCTGAGGATTTAATTATTAGCTAATTTTATGAATTATTGAATTATTTATGCATCTGAATATCTACCAGGAGTAAAGGATCAAATATTAACTATAAGAACACTTTGAATTCTGTAGAACTTCCTAATAAGATCCCAAAGTATTTTTATTCCTACAATCTTAAAGATATCTACCCATCCATCCATCTATTCAATTCAACACGTTTATTTATCTCTTATTATATATCGGATAAAGTGTTAAGCGCTAAAAACTGTGATGAAAAAATCAGACATGTCTAGTTCGCACCCTTAGGGTGTTTTAAAAGAGTTGAGGATATAGATATTAAAATTACAATTAATTTTTAATTTGTTATAATTAATTGATTATAATTATGGAAATTTGTAATAAGCTAAACATGTGTTCTCTTCTTGAGGAAATGATCTTTAAGCTAAAAACTGAAGAATAATTCAAAATTAGCCATTTTTATGAAAGCAACATAGCAATAATTATATCGATTTTTTAAAAAATGTAAATTTAGACCTGGATCTTCTTGTCAAAACTATAAAGCGAATGAGAGTGAGGAACTCTGAATTAAGAAACAAAGACTTTATCCTCCCAGGCCAGGTTTCTCTAGTTTTTAAAATGTTCAGGGAAGAAAAGGAAAATGAGTAAGAAATGAAAATAACATTTTGGAAGATAATAACTACAGGTTATGGGTCTGGAAACAAAAAAGGCAGTGGCTGCCAGGAGGTTGGCCCCTGAGGGGCTGCAGAGGCAGATGTGAAGAGTAGCTCTCACCTTCAAAAAGGTGGAAAGACAGCACATAGAATGGGAGAAAATATTTGCAATATATCTAATAAGGAACTATATCTAGAATATACAAAGAATTCTTATAACTCAATAATAAAAAGACAACCCAATTAAAAAATGGGCAAAGGATCTAAAAAGACATTTCTTTAAAGAAGATGTAAAAATTCCAACAAGCACGTGAAAAGATGCTGGACATCTTTAGCCATCAGGCAAATGCAAATAAAAACGTCAAAGAGATAACACTTCACATCCACTAGACTGACTAGAATTAAAAAGTCAGGTAATTACACCTTGTTGAAGACATGAGGAAATCATAACCCACATGCACTGCTGGTTGAAATGAAAGGTAGTGCATCCACTTTGGAAAACAGTCTAGCAGTTCCTGAAAAGATTAAACAAAGAATTACTATATGACCCAGCAATTCCACTCTCAAATATATACTCAAGAGGACTGAAAATATATGTCCACACAGAAACTTGTACACTAGATGCTTATAGCAATATTATTCATAATAGCCAAAAAGTGGAAACTATCATAGTGTCTATCAATGGAAGTCTGAATAAGCAAAATATCTATATCCATACAGCGCAATATTATTCACCCATAAAAGCAATGAACATGGAATCTTGTAAGCATTATGTTAAGTGAAAGAAGTATGTGATCACAAAAAATCACATATTATATGACATCTTTCATATGATATATCCAGAATAGGGAAATCTACAGAAACAGACCTTAGAATAGGGGCTGGGATGGGAGGTGCGAGTGGATAAGTAGGTGATAACTAAAGAGTACAAGGTTTTGATATTTTTCAAGGTGATTAAAATTTCTAAAATTGTGGTGATGTTTGTGTATATCTGTGAATATATTAAAAATATTGAATTGCACACTTTAAATGTTTGAATTGTATGTGAATTATATCTCAATAAAACTATTTCAATAAGTGGGTCCGACATTAGGCTAACCTGCTTATAAATATTGGCTTTTAAAAACTGTTGCAGTAAGCTATCTGGTTTTATAGGAATCTGTGGGCTTGAGAAATGGTTGAGCAGTCTCACTAGAATCCAGGCAAGTTGTCCACTGGTTTGTTACCTGGATCGATTATATTCTAAATCTCTCTGCAAACACCATTATTGGTGTAGAGAACTAGGGGGAGTGGGTAGATGGCAGATGGGGAATGAAGGGAAGAAGGAAGGAAGGGAGGGAGAAAGGAAGGAAGGAAGGAAGGAAGGAAGGAAGGAAGGAAGGAAGGAAGGAAGAATCTCTTAAGTCTACGGATGACACTTTCAATGCTTAGCCAAGCCATTTACAGCTCTGTCTTACAAATTCTAGCTTATACTGTACTAAAATAGAAATCAAGCAGAGGTGAAGGCTTAAGGTATTTTCAAATCTTTTTGACCATGTGTCCTGCCCTGGGCACGTACATGGCTTTCCAAATTCTCCAACATACGGGGATGTTTTTGAATGCTTAATTTCCCAAAGAAAAGCTTAGAGCTTTTCTTTCCAGACTTTCAGCGCTCTATGGTTTGCCTCAACTGTAATCTTTTGCCCCTGGGGGCCCCAACTGTTCAAAGGCTTTACCATGTTTTCACAGAATGCTCACATGTGTGAGTTCTTAGATGAAAACAAAGACAAGTACTTTGTGTCAGTCCATCAGGTATCCCCCAGTCAGGTCGGGATAAACAAGCACAATTCTTTGAGAAAAAGGTCTACTCTACTCTTTCTGAAACTAGGGAGGAGGGTCCCACATTGGGAATACAGACTGCCATCTTCATGACCACTGTTGAGCCAGGGGGTGAGGTGGGCAAGGGCAAGTAAAATCTTCAAAGCTTTTCTGTCATTATAAAATCACCCTATTCTTGATTCAGCCTTTGCTTGATTGCTGTAATCCTTTGACTGTTTTCCAGAGTTCCAACAAAGTTGATTCTGACAATTTTTGCTGAATTTCTTGGTTTGTGCAGAGGGACAGGCCCTTAGCTCTACCTGCTCTGCCACTTTTACTGATGTCACTCCTAATTAACTATTATTTAAAAGTGCTTATTGTGTAAAATATAGAACGTAAAATTTTGTTTAAAATTAGCCATTTACTAAAATGGCTGATCATGTTTTACATTTTTTCATGGGTTTATTTGGCATCTGTATATTTTCTTAAGTGAAATGCCTCTTCATGTCCTTTGCCCATTTTCTAATTGGACTGTTTGTTTTGTAATAGTAATTAACATGAGATCTACCCTCTTAATAGATTTTTAAGGGTACAATACAGTATTGTTGACTATGGGTGCAACGTTGTACAACAGAGCTCTAGAGCTTATTCATCTTGCTCATGTGAAATTTATGCCTGATGTTTAGTAACACCTCACATCCCCCTCTCCTTAGTCCCTGGTGACTGTCACTGTACTCTTTGATTCTATGAATTTTACTGCCTTATATAAGAGGAATCATCAGTATGTCTCTTTCTATAACTGGCTTGCTTCATACACTCATACATAATGCCCTCTAGATTCATCCATGTTGCCTCAAATGACATAATTTCTTTCTTTTTTATAGTTGAATGGTATTCCATTATGTATTTATACCACATTTTCTTTATCCATTCATCCATTGATAGACTCAAAAAATTAAAAATAAAACTACTGAGCAGGGAACCTTGGCTCACGCCTGTGATCCTAGCACTCTGGGAGGCCAAGGCGGGAGATCACTTGAGGTCAGGAGTTCGAGACCAGTCTGAACAAGAGCAAGACCCCATTTCTACCAAAAATAGAAAAAATTAGCCGGGCATGGTGGCACACGCCTGCACTCCCAGCTACTTGGGAGGCTGAGGCAGGAGGATTGCTTGAGCCCAAGAGTTTGAGGTTGCTGTGAGCTGGGCTAATGCCACGGCACTCTAGCCAGGGTGACAGAGTGAGACTCTGTCTTAAAAAAA
>NW_012152064.1:180361-190918 GCF_000956105.1 Propithecus coquereli
CAAAATGTGGGCAAAAAAATATGAACAGAATTTTTTTCGAAAGAAGATAGACAAATGGCCAAAAAACATATGAAGAAATGTTCAACATCACTAATCATCAGGGAAATGCAAATTAAAACCACAATGAGATACCACCTTACCCCTGTCAGAATGGCCATTATTATAAAGTCAAAAAACAACAGATGCTGGCATGGATGCAGAGAAAAAGGAACGCTTATACACTGTTGGTGGGAATGTAAATTAGTACAGCCACTATGGAAAACAGTATGGAAGTTCCTCAAAAAACTAAAAATAAAACTACTGTATGATCCAGCAACCCCACTGCTGAGTATATAACCAAAAGAAATAAAACCAGTATGTTGAAGAGATATCTGCGCTCCCATGTTCATTGCAGCATTATTCACAGTAACCAAGATATGGAATCAACCTAAGTGTCCATTAACAGATTAATGGATAAATAAAATGTAATACACACACAAACAGGCACAATGCAATTTTAAAAAAAGAAAATCCTGTCATTTGTGATAACGTACATGAACCTATAAGACATTATGATAAGCAAAATATGCCAGGATCAGCAAGACAAGTGCTACATGATCTCACATACATGTGAAATCTAAAAGAGTCAAACTCAAAGAAGTGAAATGTAGCGTGGTGGTTGCCAGGGACTGAGGGTAGGCATGGAAGGGAATATAGCAACCACACAGACATACCAAAAGATAACTATGTGTGGTGATGGAAATGTTAATTATAATACCTTGATTAGGTTACCATTTCACAGTGTTTACATAGATTAATACATTATGTTGTACACTGTGTGTGTGCGTATGTTTGTGTAATTTTTATTTCTTAACTATACCTCAATAAAGCTTGGGGGAAAAGATTTGGAGAATTATCAGAAGAGGAAAGAAATAGGGGTAATGGGTACATTTAGGAAATAAGACTTCCTAAATATTCTTTGAATGTAGTTTTGATTTTGGAGATAAATAAATATTTAAAAAATCAAAATAGGAATACATTTAATCTAAAATAAAATTGTCTAAAAATAGGAAATAAAAAACTGAAGGAAATGAGCTTAACTTTATTGAACTGGTAATATAACCACAGAGGGAAATAATTATTTCACAGAGTTTAGAAAGCTATTTTTTTCTGAACATGTGTAGTAGTATATGTTCTAAGAACAACAGAAAATTAAAATTTTATTCAGTAGTCTTATTTTCAGAAGTTGTAGTATTGATATTTTAAAACAACTTTTTATTTGTATTAATATTTAATATAAATAATTATGCTAATAATGTTAAGAAATAATTTTTCTGTAATAGAAAACAAGACAAAAGTATAAAATCAAATGTCAAATGTTAATTTTTTAGAGTGTGATAATGGGATTATGGTTAGTTGAGAAGATGAATTTGGGAGCCATCTACCTACAACCAACTGAACTTTGACAAAGTAGACAAAAACATACATTAGGGAAAAAATGCCCTATTCAATAAATGGTGCTGGGAAATTTGAATAGCCATATGCAGTAGAATAAAACAGGAGCCCTATCTCTCATCATATACAGATTAATTCAAGATGGATAAAAGATTAATTTAATTTAATTTAATTTGATTTTTTTGATACAGAGTCTTGCTCTGTTGCTGGAGCTAGAGTACTGTGGCATTGGCCTAGCTCACAGCAACCTCAGACTTCTGGGCTCAAGCGATCCTCCTGCCTCAGCCTCCTGAGTAGCTGGGACTACAGGCACGTGCCACCACGTTTGGCAAATTTTTTCTATTTTTAGTAGAGACGGGGTCTCACTTTTGCTCTGGCTGGTCTCGAACTCCTAAGTCCAAGCAATCCTCCTGCCTTGGCCTCCCAGAGGATTAGGATTACAGGTGTAAACCACCATGCCTGGCCAAGATGGATAAAAGATTTAAATCTAAGACATGAAACCATTGAAATTCCGGTAGAAAACATAGGAACAACTCTTCTAGATATCAGCCTAGGCAAAGAATTTATGACTAACACCCAAAGGCAAATACAGCAGCAACAAAAATAAATAAACGGGACTTAATTAAATGAAAAAGCTTCTATATAACAAAGGAAATAATGAACAGATTAAATAGGCAACATATAGAATGGGAGAAAATACTCACAAACTATACATCTAACAAAGGACTAATATCCAGAATCTACAAAGAACCCAAACAAAACAGCAAGAAAAACAAAATGACATCAAAATGTGGGCAAAAAAATATGAACAGAATTTTTTTCGAAAGAAGATAGACAAATGGCCAAAAAACATATGAAGAAATGTTCAACATCACTAGTTATTAGGGAAATGCAAATTAAAACCACAATGTGATGCCACTTTATCCATGTCAAAATGGCCATTATTATAAAGTCAAAAAACAACAGATGCTGGCATGGATGCAGAGAAAAAGGAACGCTTATATACTGTTGGTAGGACTGCACCCTATTACAACCTCTATGGAAAATAGTATGAAGATTCCTCAAAGAGCTAAAAGCAGACCTATCATTCAATCCAGCAATCCCACTAGTGGGTATCTACCCAAAGGAAAATAAATAATTTTATCAAAAAGACACTTGCACTCGAATGTTTATTGCAACACAATTCACAATTGCAAAGATACGGAATCAACCTAAGTGCCCATCAATTCATAAGTGGATAAAGAAATGTAGTACTACACACCATGGAGTAAGACTCAGCCATAAAAAGGAATGAAATAATGTTTTACACAGCAACTTGGATGGAACTGGGGATCATAATCCTAAGCGAAATATTTGGGGAATAAAAAAAACAAACACCACATGTTCTCACTAATGAGTGGGAGTAAACGATAGGTACACATGGCACAAGAAGATGTAAAGGACTTTGGAAACTAAGAAGGGGGAGGGTTGGAAGCGGACGAGGGATGAAAACTTACCTATCCGGTACAGTGAACACTATCCTGGTGGTGGGCACATTGAAAACCCTCTATTTGAAGCAGGGCACTTGGTTAAATGTTTAAGCAGAGGCTGGATTACCTTTTTTCAAATATGCTGAAAAGGGGAAATAACTAGCTGCCTTCTAAGGTAACTTCAACTTCAGAAGAAATGTGGAAAATAGCTCTTCTCCTATACTGATGACCTTAAGCAAAAAGCAAGGACACCACTTATAGGAGATGCTCCTATACTGAACTAGGGCTAGGGCTAAGAAGACATCAGGGAAGGTGCCTGGGAATAAAACAATTAAGAATCTGGATAGACTTGGTATCTAGTTCGGCTCCTTTGAATTCTGCCTCCACTTAGGTGGCAAATCCTCCCTCTTTTACTCCTTTTCTTTCTGCTACCTTGGGCTTATATGTGTACTGCTTGTCATTGACATCAAAGGCTGCCCCTTTTCTCTCTGTTTCCTTTGCTCTCACAGGTATTGATCTACCTTTTCTTTCAGCCAATCCAGCCTGTCCATGAGTTGGTCCACTAGCCAAGAACAAATCTTGGGTCATCAACAGATAATTTTCAGAATCCTATGTTAAGTGTTCTGACATTCAGAAGGATGAGGAAAGCTTTTCCTTGCTGTGTATCCTTATTTAGTCTACTGGGAGATGTGAGGCAAACAAAATGACATTAACAGCATGAAAAACAAAAAGATAGAGAACAAGTCATATCAAAATAAAGACTGTTATTGATTCTGACATCAATGCCAGGGATATTAGTGGGAAGAATCTTTCTTGAAGATTGCAGCAATTTAGAGCAAGGTTGAGAAGCAGGAGGAACAGTGCTAAAAGTAATCATTCTGAGCTTTAGCTCTAAAGATTAAGGATGTCCCTGTGAAAAGAATCAATGTGCAGGGTTGAGAGAGAAGGGGATAGCAAAGGGCATACATTCAAAGAGGTTTAAAACACAAAAAACGAACTTAGGAAAGTTTAGAGGAAATGAATAACATACAAGCTGGGAACAATGAGTCTGTAGGATCATCAAATCTCATGACAAGGAAAACAGCAAATTTGATGGATAATGATGTTCTTATTAATTGCAGCAATAATGATTCATTAGACTCTGAGGCCTCCAAAGGCCAAGCCCACTTACATGATATATGATAGTCACTAAATGAATCTTCTGTACCGACAGAGTGCCTGACGTTGAGTTACTACTCAAACATTTTAAAAATAAATAAACCTTGAATGCTGGAGGAGTAAACCCTTTTGCTCTGTTACATATAATAATCAGTAATCACATTTATCACTGAAATTTATATTCTCTTTTGAACTCTTCTTAGATTTAGTCGTTAGGATGAAAGCTCTGTAGGTACAAGGTCATGGTCAATAAGGACCTGGCTTTGGGACCAGACATCATTAAGTTTCTGCCCTGGCTTTCTTATAATTAACTCTGTGTACTTGGACAAGTTATTGCAACTCTATGTTTCATGTTTCCCATTTGATAAAAAAGGTTAATATTAATTTCATAGAATTGCTATGATGATAAATGAGACAGTTTGTGTAAGGTCCTTAGCTAGCATAGGTTTAGACATTGTTTAAAAATGTTAGCTTTTATTAATGTCAAAGAGTCCTAGGACTAGAAATGATGTTAGCAATCATCTAATCCAGCTATTCCAACTCTTACCCATCATCAGAATTTTGGGGTAGATTTTTAGAAATGTAAAGTTACTGGGCTTCCTTTTCAGATTTTCTGAGTCATAAGTTCCGATAATCAATTAGTTTGATACATTACTGATCTAACACAACTGCATAATTACAGACCAGGAAACTGAAGGCCAGGAAGGAAGTAGATCACCTAAAATGGCATAACTTAGTGTGGCAGAAAAAGCTCTAAAATATGGTCCTTGAATCTCCTAGTCTAATAGTTTTTCCATAATGCCACATCCTGGAAATTCACAGAGGAAAGGACTATTGACTCCTCGGACTCACTGAGAACTCATCAGGTCTCAGGAAACTTTTAGGGAAAGAAGTTTGTATAATCGAGTTTCTTGAGCATCATGTAGATTAAACAAAATTTTGTATTTACTGGGGAAAGAGCATGCAGTAGAGTACCTGAGGTTAAGTCCCAGCTCTGTCAGTAACTGCCTGTGTGGCCCTTGGTAAGTCATTAAACTTCTTTGAGCTTTAAATTCAACATTTAAAAAATACTGATGTATGACTTCTTTACCTTGGGGTATTTTAAATTTCAAAAGGATTTATAGATGTCAACTTATTTTAAATAGCAATGTGCTAAAGAAATATAGAGGACTATTATTGTTATTAATTTTTGTGAAATTCCTTTGGGTCTAAAATTCTGTAACACATCATGTCCATGATTAGTCCATCGTTGTCAAAATCGTTTGGGAATTAAATAAGCTAAAAGTGGAGAAGCCTTCTCTCTAGCATCAAGAAATGATTTATTTATATGGAATGTTGAATGACAGGGGAATGTATAGCTGGAAAGGGAATTGGAGAAAAGCTAACAGTGATAATTTTCAGAACTGTCCGTGATGCCTCTTCTATCCTGCTCTCAATCCTCACCAGTGTGTGAGATCACAGAAGAAAAGGGCAGATCCCAGCTACTAGAGTTTGAGGAGGAAGCCAGCCTGTGCTAGAAGCAGGGGAATCCACCTATACTGCTTCAACTATCACAAACATGGTAGGGGCACTGATGTAAACAAGGTATCCAGTTACCACCTGTGACCTGAACACAGCAGTTTATCATTCTTTTTTTTTTTTTTTCTTTTTTTTGAGACAGAGTCTCACTCTTTTGCCCAGACTAGAGTGAGCAACCTCAAACTCCTGGGCTCAAGTGATCCTCCTGCCTCAGCCTCCTGAGTAGCTGGGACTACAGGCATGTGCCACCATGCCTGGCTAATTTTTTTTCTATATCTTTTTAGTTGTCGGATTAATTTCTTTCTATTTTTAGTAGAGACGGGGTCTTGCTCTTGCTCAGGCTGGTTTCGAACTCTTGAGCTCAAACAATCCGCCCGCCTCGGCCTCCCAGAGTGCTAGGATTACAGGCGTGAGCCTCCGCGCCCGGCCTATCATTCTTTTTAATAATAATAAAGCAAGTAGCTATGGCAATAGAAAAAGAGGATAATCATGGACAAGACAAGGAACAGTGAAATTCTGCACTTCCAAGAGGCTTTTCAGAGTTTCCAGGATATAGATCTATCTCCCAGCCTCTCCAGCCCTCTTTTTATGGCAGAAAAGCCTTCCAATAGCATCTTTCATATCTTTGTTTCTCAGGCTGTATATGATGGGGTTGAGGAAGGGAGCAAGGATAACAAATGTGACGGCAATTGCTGTGTCCCAAAACACTGAGTAAGTGGCTGAGAATCGCAAATACATCACAGCCACACTGCCAAAAAATAGCAAGAACACAGCAAGGTGGGCAGCACAGGTGGAAAAGGCCTTCTGACGGCCCTCGGCCGAGGGCATCCCCAGAATCACCATGATGATCCGGACGTAGGATAGGGCGATGACCAGGAAGGAGGCCAGGATCTCTACCGCATGGATGGTGTCCACAATGACCACCAGGGATGTGTCTGTGCAGGCCAAGCTCAGCACAGGGGTGAAGTCACAGAATATCTGGTGGATCTGGTTGGAGCCACAGAAGGGCAGGGTGGCAATCCATGCAATCTCAGGGAGCACAAGAAGAAAGCCACAGAGGCAGGATCCAGCTGTCAGCTGGATACAAAATTTGGGAGTCATGATGGTTGGGGAACGGAGAGGATTGCAGATAGCGATGTACCTGTCGATGGCCATTGCTGTCAGGACACAGCCTTCTGTGATGCCAAGTGAGTGGAAGAAGTACATCTGCATGAGGCAGCCAGCCAGGGAGATGGTCTTCTGCTCACTGACTAGGCTGGAGAGCATCTTGGGGATGGTGCTCGTGGTATACCAGATCTCAAGGAAGGAGAGGACACTGATAAAGAAATACATAGGGGTGTGCAGGGCTATGTCCACCTGGATGACAATGAATATCATTAGGTTCCCGGTTATGATAAACCCATAAATGAGAAGCAAGGAGATAAAGAATAAGAGGCCACCTTCATGTATATGTGGGAACATAGAGAAAAGGAACTCAGCCACCATGGTCTGATTCCCAGTGGTCATCAACTGTGTCATCTGTAAACAGAAAAAAGTATACAAAGAAACTCTTAGAATTGGAATGTTGATTACTCATTGAATACAGCTTCACTCCTTTCTCTAATGAGTTACTTCAGCTGATTCTGGAATCCTAAACAAGCCAGTTAGAAATATCTCTTCAGCTGTATCCCATGCTTGAAACATCTGAAATATTTGCTTTGGGACCTCTAAATGAGCTTTTTGGTAAATATCTTCAATTGATGTGAACAATACACCAATCAACACACAACTGTAATTCTCTAGAAATAATTTTTGGAAGGTCAAAAAATATTTTTCTTTAATTTCTTAGTCCTTCTCTTCACTCCCTGTTCTGCTGTGTTAAGCCTTAACATTTGTACCTTTATTTTTAACTGTAATCCTGTCCTTCAGAAAAGTCATTTTTAAAAAGTACAGAGACATTATCAGGAGCCCTTCTCCCCAAAATTCTTTATGTTGTTCTCCCCATCTTTTGCAGCTCTGATATCGAGCTAGCCTGAGGCTAACTAAACAATTCATCTTTATAGCCCTGTCTTTTTTCTGTCGGTTTCAGAACAGAATGTCTGTTTCTCATTGGATGACAAGTGAGTAAATACGCCTCTTCACGTGCTCTGCTTTCTCTGTAACTCCCCCTTCTCCTTCTCTATCAGTGGTTGGTATTTATAGTTTATCAAACCAAGAGCCTCTCCAGAACCACCTGATACCTGATGAGTGGCCATTGATTTCTGGATAAACATGTAACTCCATCTCCAAACATCTCACCCCTTCCATGAAGGCCACATCTAACAGCCAAAAGAAGGAGCTCATTCTGAATTTAAAAATATCATTTCTACCATAATTATGGCTGCCTTGGGAAAGAACTGTCATAAAAATCAGCTGCAATTAAAATCAGACCAGCATCCATCTGTTGGGCTGAAAGAGCAACTATAATTTTTGCAAGGCTAACTGAAGTCACTGATAACAGTGCATTACCTCTCACCTTCAGTATTTTAACATCTTTTTTACTAGTCTTCTTACCTGTAAGGAGTCATGCTACAGATGAATATTTCTAAGCATGGCTTTTACTGCCCCTCTTCTTTTCAAACACATTCAAAGATAAAGGCCAAAGGTCTTAGACTGATAATCATTGCCTTCTCTAATCTGGTTCCAATCAAGTTTTGGAGCCAAATATCCTCCTACGTACTCAGCAGCTCAGCCAAATAGGACCGATGTCTTGCATTTCTATTTTGCTTATGCCATTCCTTCCCTTAATTTTCCTGATTTCCTTCTATTGGAATCCTAGCTACCAGTGTCCACTAAGGGTTCCCATTGTCAGGGAAGTCTCACTGATCCCCACTGCCAGTAGTAATCACTTTCTCCTCTGATCCTAAAAGTGCTTTGTTTTCCCTTTTATAACATCTAATACATTCTTTCTTGAATTTTAAATATTTGCATATCAGCATTAACTGGAATCATACAGGAGAATCATACAGAAGAATCACACAGGAGAAATGAAATAGTGTTATTGAAGAATTCCCATGTAATGGTCATGATGCTAGGCACTTTAGATATTTTACTTCACCTATTTTTATCTCATTTATTTCTACCTATAACAGATTGTTACTATTGTTTACTGGTAGAAATATTGAGAACCAGAGAAGAGAAATAACTTGTCCAAATTCACATAGCTAGGGTACAAAGCAATAACTGGGAAGCCAGTTCTGTTAGTCTTAGAAGTCCACTACTATTCTTTATGCCTCAGCGGGAAATATAGGTCAGGATTCATCAGTCATTCTGTTTCCTCTCTGAGTGCCCCTGTGTATCTAGGACTGTCCTGGGTGTAAGGTGAGAGAGCTGATATGGTTTCTTCATGAGGTAAAGTGCAGATTCAGATAAGTGCATTTTAGACCAGGAAAACTAATTCATAGAGAATGCCCTTTGCCTTTTGCCTTAGGCTTTGAGGAAGAAAGATAGGAGAGATAGGCTTTGGAAGGGAACAGGCAACGGTGCTCAGCAGAAGGGCAAAGCCTACACTTACCGGAGGAGAGGTGTGAGAGATCGGAGGTGTCCTCTGACCAAAACATCCACTTCTCTGTCCTTTTTGTGTTTGTGTTTCTCACCCTACAGCACCAGAGAATGGCCATGCTGAGTAGTCATCAGAGAGAACATCGAGGGACAGAGCAGGAGACATAGGCTATGAGAAATGGCAAGAAAGTCAGCGCTAAGTGGCTCGTGAAAGCCAAACAGAATGACTACTTTGGTGCTGTAAGCTTGAGGCCCTTCACACTAATAAAGTTGATTCATTGTTTATCATGCTTCCATTTACTCACTAACACTTGAATCATTGCCATCGGTTCAAAGGCTGCACAGGGTGAATAGACATTATTCTTGCTCTGGAAATATTAAATACATAAAGGACAAAGAAATATCCTAGAATGATCTAGCAGTGCCAAAGGAGCTCATCTGAAAAATATTCCTTATATATTGAAAAAAAAGGATGGAATTAGACTTGAATTGGAAAAAAGCAGAAACTTGCTCTGTGACTTCCCAGAAAGCCACAATTCTTTGGGCTTCAACAGATCTTTAGTGTTAAAAAGACCTCAAATATTATTAGATATTAGATATTTCTTTCTAATGTCCCTTTCAGATTTCATGTCATCCAATATATACTTTTGGGCTTTATCCTTGAATGTATTAGAAAAGAAGAGGGACAGAAAAAGCCATGCTTAGGAATATTCATCCGTAGCATGACTCCTTAAAGTTAAGAAGACTAGTGAAAAAGGTGTTAAAATACTCAAGGTGAGAGGTAATACATAGTGCTAACACTGACTTTAGTTAGCCTTGCAGAAATTTTAGTTGCCTTTTCACCCCAAAAAGTAGATGCTGGTCTGATTTTAATTGCAGCTGATTTTTGTGACACTCATGTCTCATTATTCTAATACTTTAGTCATGTAATGAAGTTCTAAAAATATGAGATTTTACTATGGAAGACTAGGGCCACAGCTGGGTTTTGAAGAGTTAAGGATATAAGGAAAGTACTGGGCAGGCACAATAGGAGTGAAAGGCAGGTTAGAAATCTCAATTGGGTGACGCCCTGTCAGTAACAGTAATTAGCACTTACCTTGCCTTAGACTGCGAGAACAGTCCTCAGAATCTCTGAAGCCACCTGTGTCTTCTCCTAGTTTTCAGTGAGGATATAGATGTCTCTGAAGCTTCTTCAGGGGATATCTAGAATGGAAAGATTGTCTTTCCTGGGACTTTCTCTTCAGATGACGCAGTATCTAAAGGAAAATGGTACCCTCCAGGGTACAAATTAGGGGAAAAAGTGTTGTATGGTAATTATGCATTCCCCAGGGTCAGATCTCAAAAGCTTTCCTGTAGTTGTATAACTTTGTCTCTCATAGGGGGGTATAAAGCTGGGTACCCGAGCTCAGTGTAGCTGTGGCTGTCAGTATAGACTTCAGTCACGGGCATGATTCTCTGC
>NW_012152064.1:193243-193884 GCF_000956105.1 Propithecus coquereli
CATGGCGGCACAAGTCATAATTGCAAAGATGTGGAAACAACCCAAGTGCCCATCAATACATGAGTGGATTAAGAAAATGTGGTATATGTATACCATAGTATATATATGAATAATTAGTTATCAGAGAAGATGACAATTAACAAATGGCAAGTAAAGTTTGTGATTAAGGAAAAAAAGGCATTCTATAATAAAGACGTCTGCACTCAAATATTCATGGCGGCACAAGCCATAATTGCAAAGATGTAGAAACAACCCAAGTGCCCATCAACACATGAGTGGATTAAGAAAATGTGGTATATGTATACCACAGAATACTACTCAATCATAAAAAACAATGGTAAACTAGCACCTCTTATATTATCCTGGGTAGAGCTGGAGCCCATCCTTCCAAGTGAAGTATCACAAGAATGGAAAAACATGCACCACACGTACTCACCATCAAATTGGTACTAACTGATCAACACTAAGGTGCTCACATGGAAGTAATATTCATCGGGTGCTGGACAGGTGGGAAGGGGGTGGCGGGAATGGGTAAACTCAGAACTAATGGGTGCGAATGCACTGTATGGGGGAAGTGCACGCTTGTAGCTCTGGCTTGGGCGAGACAAAGGCATTATATGTAACCAAAATGTTTGTACCCT
>NW_012152064.1:193934-194613 GCF_000956105.1 Propithecus coquereli
ACTCCATTTTTTCTTAACTTCCAGTGTCATTTAACGGGACTTGGTTTATCCAAAAAGAAGGAAGATGAAGGACCTCCCTGAGCATTTGCTTGCATCTCTAACTCCACTCTGTGCCCTGCCTTACACCGTAAGTCCTGGCAACCAATCTGCTTGTAGCTATAATCTCACAATGCTGTTTGGAAGCATTGTTTTTTGTTTTTGTTTTTTTATGCTCTTCCCTTTTCCCAAAATTTCAATCCTACTTTTCTTTTCCCCAAACAAAATACATGAACATACTTCACCTCTGTACATCTAACTACTATTTTAAGATTTGACACATCATAATCTCCTTCAGGAAGTCCTTCCTGATCCCCAGGCTGCTTTCAGGGCCCCTCTTTTATGCTTCCAAAGCATCTGGTGCAGTGTATGTAACTGATGTTGAAATCATCTAGTTATTTGTCTAGAATCTAAGAAATGTACTGATTATCTATGAGTATTTATTCATATTTAAAGCTATAGTGCATAGCCCTGGGACTTACATAAACTCAGGTAATGTATGTTTAATAGAAGGGAATCAACTAATGTTTAGAAGTGATACTACACGATCTATGTTTATAGGATATTAAATAAACACAAATGTTTGGTTTGTAGAATGAAGTAGGGGAGAGATAGCATTGGAGGATAAGGTTGGGCAGAGTAT
>NW_012152064.1:195630-196136 GCF_000956105.1 Propithecus coquereli
ACAATTTTAGTCATGAAAGCTTCTGTATAGATTGTAGAGGATGAAAGAATAAAAGTATTAATAAAAATGAATTAGTCAGTGTGGATCACTTTCAAGAAAGTTGATAATAAAAGGATGGGGAACTAGAGCTGGTAATATAATAAAGGTTAACTTTTCCTAAGATATAGTAAATATGTGCATATTTGAAAGTGAAGGGAAGAAGTCAGTAGTGAAAGAGGAGGTAAAGATATTACAGAACAGAGATAATAAATGGAGAAAGTGAAAGATTGGAAGGTGTAATGAATGCACACAAAGAGAGAATGGTCTTGGAAAGAGAAAGGATAAAAGTGTGGTTGGGTGTTTTTTGATATTTTGACATAGAGAAACAATTAGAAAAAGCACCCAAATAACTTTGTGATGTGTGTTGGAAACTCTGTAAATGGATGTCGCAAATCAATATGAAATTTAAAAATCTGAATAATACTCTTTGCATTAAGTAAGTGAATTATTAAACTACTTTTTTAAAA
>NW_012152064.1:198762-199164 GCF_000956105.1 Propithecus coquereli
TTTTTATAATCCTATATTTCTCAAAGAATTTGTTCGTTTCTTTTACTTTTTTTGGTCTGATTGTGCTAATTCATAAGACCTGTCTTCAAACTCTGAAATTCCCTTCTGAGCTTGGTCTTTTCCGTTGTTTGAGTTTTCAACTGCATTTTGTAATTCCATCAATGCATCTTTCATTTCCGGAAGTTATGTTTGTTTGTTTGTTTTAAAATGTCTACTTCTCCAGTAAATTTCTTATTAATTTCCCCAATTATTTTTCTGGTTTCTTTGCGTTGGTTTTCAACATTCTCTTGGATTTCATTGAGCTTCCTTACAATCCATGTTATGAATTCTTTATCTGTCATTTCAGAATTTCCCTTTTGGTTGAGATCCATTGATTGAGACCTAGTGTGATCCTTTGGTGGT
>NW_012152064.1:199214-204758 GCF_000956105.1 Propithecus coquereli
TTGATTTGATTTTCAACTTTGTCATTACTGGTGTATAGAAATGCTACTGATTTGTGTATATTGATTTTGTAACCTGAGACATTACTGAATACTTTTGCCAAATCTAGGAGTCTTTTGGAGTAGTCTTTAGGGTTTTCCAAGTATAAGATCATATTATCAGAAAACATATGTAGTTTGACTTTCTGTTTTCCAATTTGGATGTCTTTTATTTCTTTCTCTTTCCTGATTGCTCTGGCTAAGACTTCCATTACTATGTTGAATAGAAGTGGTAAAACTGAGCATAATTTTCTTCTTCCAGTTCTTAGGAGGAAGGATTTCAACTTTTCCTCATTCAGTATAATCTTGGCTGTGGGATTGTCATACATGGCTTTTCTTATTTTGAGGTATGTTCCTTTTATGCCTATTTTTTGAGGATTTTTATTGTGAAGAGTTGCTGGATTTTATCAAATGCTTTTTCTGCATCTATTGAGATGATCATATGGTCTTTGTTTTTAATTCTCTTTGCGTTGTGAATTACATTCATTACTTTCATATGTTGAAGCAACCTTGTATCCATGATATGAAACCCACTTGATCATTATGAATTATCTTTTTGATGTACTGTTGGATTCTGTATGCTAGAACTGTGTTGAGGGCTTCTGTGTCTATGTTTATCAGGGATATAGGTCTATAGTTTTCTTTTTTGTTTTTGTTGTTGTGTCCTTTTCTGCCTTTGGTTTCAGGGTAATACTGGCTTTGTAGAATCAGTGAGAGAGAATTCCCTCCTTCTCATTCTTTTGCAATAGTTTCAGTAGGATTGACATCAGCTCTTTTTTGTAGGTCTGGTAGAATTCAGCTGTTAATCTGGCGGATACTTGGGTTCTTTTTTGGTGGAGACTTTTTATTATTGATTCAATCTCACTATTTGTTATTGGTCTGTTCAGGATTTCTATTTCTTCTTGATTCAAGCTTGTGGGGTTGCATGTTTTCGGGAATTTATCCTTTCTTTCCTAGATTTTTTGTTTGTGTGCATGAAGATGTTCACAGCAGTCTAAGATCATCTTTTGTATTTCTGTGGTATCAGTTGCAATATCTCCTTTTTCATTTCTGACTGAGCTTGTTTGAATTCTCTCTCTTCTGTTCTGGTTAATCTAGCTAGCGGTCTATCAATTTTGTTTATCTTTTCAAAGAACCAAGTTTTTGTTTCAATTATCCTTTGTCTTGTTGGGGTGTGTGTGTGTATATGTGTGTGTGAATTTTGTCTAATTCAGTGTGATTTTTCTTATTTATTTTCTTCTGCTAGCTTTGGATTGGGTTTGGTCTTGTTTTTCTAGATGTGACTTTAGGTTTGATAATTTGTGATCTTTATGTATTTTTGAGTAAGCATTTAGTGCTATAAACTTGCCTCTTAGCACTGCTTTTTCTGTATCCCAGAGATTTTGGTAACTTGTGTCACTATTATCATTCATTTAATAACATTTTTAAATTTTCATCTTGATTTCATTGTTAACAAAAAGGTCATTCAGGGCAGGTTGTTTAATTTCCATGTATTTGTATATTCTTGAGATTTCTTCTTGGAATTGATTTCTAGTTTTATTCTGCTGTTGTCACAGAAGATACTTGACATGATTTTCATTCTTTTAAATTTATCGAGATTTGCTTTGTAGCCAACTGTATGGTCTATCTTGAAAAATCTTCCATGTGCTGATGAGAAAATTGTATATTCTGCAGTTTTGGGGCAGAATGTTCTGTAAATGTCTGTGAGGTCCGTTTATTCTAGAGTCCAGTTTCACTTCAGTGTTTCTTTGATGACTTTCTGCCTCAATGATCCCTCTAGTGCTGTCAGTGGAGTGTTGGAGCCCCACCTATTATTGTATTGCTATCCATTTCTTTTCTTAGGTCTACTAGTATTATTTTTATGAACCTGGGAGTTCTGATTTTACATGCATATGTATTTTGGATTGTTATATCCTGTTGTTGAATTGGTCCCTTTTTCATTATATCATGACTTTCTTTGTCTTTTTTTCTGTTATTGAATGAAACTTTGTTTTATCTGGTATAAGAATAGCTACTCCTGCTTGCTTTGGGTTTCCATTTGCATGGAAAATTTTTCCCACCCCTTTACCTTGAGTCTATGAGACTCTTTACAAATTAAATGGGTTTCTAGGAGACCACAGATATTTGAGCTGTGGTTTTTTATTCATTTTGGCAATCTGTATAAGTGGGTCCATTTAAACCATTTACATTCAATGTTAATATTAATATGTGAGATATTGTTCCAGTCATCATGTTGATTGCTACCTAATTACTTTGTATTCTACATTGTGTTATTGTTTTCTAAGCCCTTTCCATTTTATCCTTTTGAGTGTTTTTTATACTGGTGAGTACCAACCTTTTGTTTCCATGTTTAGAACATCTGTAAGCATCTGTTGTAGGGCCAATTTAGTGGTGATAGAATCCCTTATTGTTTGCTTTTCTGGGAAAGACTTTATTTCTTCTTCATTTATGAAACTTATTTTTGCAGGATACAAAATTTTTGGTTGACAGTTGTTTTGTTTAAGAAGACTAACAATACAATCTCAATCCCTTCTGGCTTGTAAGGTTTCTGTTGTTAGTCTGACAGGTTTTCTTTTATAAGTTATTCCAGGTTTTTGTTTTACTGCTCTTAAGATTCTTTCCTTCATATTGACTTTAGATAGTCTGATGATGACTGTATTCCTTAGTGATGTCCTTTTTGCAATCAATCTCCCAGGAGTTTGTTGAGTTTCTTGTGTCTGGAAGTCTAATCTCTAGCCAGACCAGGGAAATTTTCCTTAATTATTCCCTCAAATAGGTATTTTAAAACTTTTTTCCTTTTCTTCTTTCCCCTCAGGAATACTTATGATTCTTAGGTTTGGACATTTTTATAATCCTATATTTCTCAAAGAATTTGTTCGTTTCTTTTACTTTTTTTGGTCTGATTGTGCTAATTCATAAGACCTGTCTTCAAACTCTGAAATTCCCTTCTGAGCTTGGTCTTTTCCGTTGTTTGAGTTTTCAACTGCATTTTGTAATTCCATCAATGCATCTTTCATTTCCGGAAGTTATGTTTGTTTGTTTGTTTTAAAATGTCTACTTCTCCAGTAAATTTCTTATTAATTTCCCCAATTATTTTTCTGGTTTCTTTGCGTTGGTTTTCAACATTCTCTTGGATTTCATTGAGCTTCCTTACAATCCATGTTATGAATTCTTTATCTGTCATTTCAGAATTTCCCTTTTGGTTGAGATCCATTGATTGAGACCTAGTGTGATCCTTTGGTGGTGTCAAAACAGTCTGTTCATACTGCCCACGTTGTTATACTGGTTCCTTCTCATCTGGAGAAAATGTCACTTCTTATTTTTTGGTTTACTTTCATTTAGATATGATTTTTAAATTTATTTATATTATTCTATTTTACTCCTTGATGGAATGTCTATAATGTATTCTGTTTGTTTATTTAGTTTTGATTTTGAGTGATTTCAGGGATCTAAGGCTCTTTATGTGTTAACTTGATTATAGATTTTTTTGTGGTGTCTTTTTCAGACATTGGTTGTAGTAGGGAAGTACTGGGTGCAGTTCAAGCACATGGCCAGTAGGTGGCGTGTATGTGTAACAGCCGGCTGCAGCAGGAGGTGCGAGGGCGGGATAGGGGTGTGACTGCTTGGTCTCAGTTTGCTGAAGTAGTGGTGTTGTCTGGGGGATGCCTGCTGTCCTACTCATCCCTGTAGAAGGGGACAAAGCTGGGTGGAGCTGGGCTGTCAAGCTTATCCTCATACAGCTCAATGATAAGCAGAAGTACCAGCCCTGATAAGGGTGGTGGGGAAGCTTGTGTTGAATTGCACTGCTGTCTCCGTCAGGGGTCTAGGTATGGAGGGAGGGGACTTCACTTCTTCCACAGCCTGGGTGGGTAGAAATGTGATCCATCTCCCTATCACACCACTGTCCTGGGGCTCATGACTTTCAGTTCAGATAGACACTGACATTTTCCTATAGGCTATAATGTTGCTGAAGGGCACAGAAAACACCTCTCCCACAGATCTCCACCCAGATAGCCTTAGGGCAAAACTTCTCTCTACCTGAAATAGGAAGCTCTGAGGCTCACCTGTACTCCGCTGTAGGAAGCTGCAGCTCCTTAAAGGGAGAAGTGTGGGTCCCACCCTCCGTTCAAGCCGGGGTGTGGTGGGCATGCTATCAGTTGGAGTGTATACACTCTTAAGCTTCCTGGAATGACGGTCCCTCTGCCTGCTCCCCCAAGGGTTCGAACAGCCATGGCTGCATCAGAAGCAGTGGGAGGGGAGCTAGGAGGAAAAGTCCATGAATGGAAGAGAGTATGGGAGCCTGTGCTAAATGTTAAAACTCCAGGAATCCTGCAGTTCCCCAGGGAATCGCTGGCCCCAGGAGGCTGCTGTAGTCTGAGTGGGTGCTGTGGAAAGTTTGCTGGGGATCTAGTGATGTGGAGACCCAAGGACTGAAATTTCCTGTTCAGGGCAGCTGCAAAAACACTGCCTCTTTGTGTAGGGAGGGAAATGGGCTGCATCCTGCATTCAAAACCAGGTGCTGTGAGCACACTGTGACTGGGGGTGCAGCCCCCTGTCAAAAGCCCAGGACTGGTCATACCTTGGCCCACCTGCACCAAATTCTTGTGGGAGCAGCCATAGCTCTGTCCACAGGATTGGTTGGTGCTGGGAGGAGCAGTCCCTGTTTCCATGTCCCTTCCTGGATCCTGGTGCTGCTTGTCTTTTGGGGTAGAACCATTCTTGTCCCCTACAGACTTTGTTCTGCGCCTGAGTTTGCACTGAGAAAGGTGAAGACAACTTAGGACGGAGCTCTCAAGTGAAGGAGGGCACATGCTCTGGTTTCCTTTGTCCCAAAGGGCACTTCTGCTTGCTCCACTTTCCCATCTCCTAGGGGAAGCCTGTCCTGTGGGTTAGAACTCCAGGGACCCCATTGCTCCTTTAGGTCCCTTTGGACCTATGTGGTTGCCACAGTCTGAGGGATTGCTGGGCAATGTTTGTGTTTGTGTGAGACACAGTGATATGGAGACAGAAGGGCTGAGACTCCTTGCATGGAATAGAGACCCACAGTGGGTACACAGGCGGTATGGTACCTGCCACCTCGGCTTGGGTTTGTGGGGAGGGGAAGTGACTCTGTGTATGCTGGCAGCCCAGTGCTCTGCCCTTAAGAAGTTTCCAATTCACCAACTGCAGCAGTGCTTGGGCTCATGAGGGTAGAAGGGCTCTCGGACAATTGAGGAGCCACCAGTCTGCCTCAGGGTGAGGGGAGAAGAAAGAAACACCTCCACCTACCATTTCCATGGCACTCAAAATTCCTTGGGAATCGATGTCTGCCAAAATCTTGTTTCTTTTTTTTCTATATCCCAAGTTCTTCCCATGGGTTCTCTGGCAGGTTCTGGCACTTTCCCCTCAGTATTCCACTTGTGCTGTGTTTATTCATGTACAACTTTTTCTTCTTTCTGGGGAGAACTGGCAATCAATGTCTCTAGTCAGCCATCTTGAAAAAAATGTGCTCTCTTTAAAACAAAAAAT
>NW_012152064.1:204808-206170 GCF_000956105.1 Propithecus coquereli
TATTCTTGAGATTTCTTCTTGGAATTGATTTCTAGTTTTATTCTGCTGTTGTCACAGAAGATACTTGACATGATTTTCATTCTTTTAAATTTATCGAGATTTGCTTTGTAGCCAACTGTATGGTCTATCTTGAAAAATCTTCCATGTGCTGATGAGAAAATTGTATATTCTGCAGTTTTGGGGCAGAATGTTCTGTAAATGTCTGTGAGGTCCGTTTATTCTAGAGTCCAGTTTCACTTCAGTGTTTCTTTGATGACTTTCTGCCTCAATGATCCCTCTAGTGCTGTCAGTGGAGTGTTGGAGCCCCACCTATTATTGTATTGCTATCCATTTCTTTTCTTAGGTCTACTAGTATTATTTTTATGAACCTGGGAGTTCTGATTTTACATGCATATGTATTTTGGATTGTTATATCCTGTTGTTGAATTGGTCCCTTTTTCATTATATCATGACTTTCTTTGTCTTTTTTTCTGTTATTGAATGAAACTTTGTTTTATCTGGTATAAGAATAGCTACTCCTGCTTGCTTTGGGTTTCCATTTGCATGGAAAATTTTTCCCACCCCTTTACCTTGAGTCTATGGGACTCTTTACAAATTAAATGGGTTTCTAGGAGACCACAGATATTTGAGCTGTGGTTTTTTATTCATTTTGGCAATCTATATAAGTGGGTCCATTTAAACCATTTACATTCAACGTTAATATTAATATGTGAGATATTGTTCCAGTCATCATGTTGATTGCTACCTAATTACTTTGTATTCTACATTGTGTTATTGTTTTCTAAGCCCTTTCCATTTTATCCTTTTGAGTGTTTTTTATACTGGTGAGTACCAACCTTTTGTTTCCATGTTTAGAACATCTGTAAGCATCTGTTGTAGGGCCAATTTAGTGGTGATAGAATCCCTTATTGTTTGCTTTTCTGGGAAAGACTTTATTTCTTCTTCATTTATGAAACTTATTTTTGCAGGATACAAAATTTTTGGTTGACAGTTGTTTTGTTTAAGAAGACTAACAATACAATCTCAATCCCTTCTGGCTTGTAAGGTTTCTGTTGTTAGTCTGACAGGTTTTCTTTTATAAGTTATTCCAGGTTTTTGTTTTACTGCTCTTAAGATTCTTTCCTTCATATTGACTTTAGATAGTCTGATGATGACTGTATTCCTTAGTGATGTCCTTTTTGCAATCAATCTCCCAGGAGTTTGTTGAGTTTCTTGTGTCTGGAAGTCTAATCTCTAGCCAGACCAGGGAAATTTTCCTTAATTATTCCCTCAAATAGGTATTTTAAAACTTTTTTCCTTTTCTTCTTTCCCCTCAGGAATACTTATGATTCTTAGGTTTGGACATTTTTTATAATCCTATAT
>NW_012152064.1:206911-207235 GCF_000956105.1 Propithecus coquereli
TCTCACTGTTTTCTTTTGCTCTGGAATGTTCCTCTCTTCCTTCTTCTCTGCTTTGGAACTTATATTCACCATCATAAAGTTCACACATATTTCATTATCTAGGATAAATATTCCTGCCTTCCTCTCACAAAACTACACTAGCAGTTTTGGAGGCTGAGTGAATTGAACTAGAAAAAGAATTTTGCTCAGCTCCTGCAGAAAGACAAGCAAGGACCCAGGGCAGCTGTCAGTGGGATCGTAAAGACTTGGAGGGCAGCTAGTGGTGTGGGGAGAAGAGAAAGGGTCAAGAATGGAAACATCAGTAGTATTGGACAAAAAAAAAGA
>NW_012152064.1:207285-210275 GCF_000956105.1 Propithecus coquereli
TATCTATTTATTGTATCCACCGGCAATTCACAATTATCTGACTCTTCTGGTAGATATCAGTAGCTTTCTCCACTTAGCAGTCCCATCTCCAATAACCTCACTATCAAATGAAGGCTCACTATCAAGTGAGCCTTGACACTATCAAGTATCAGAATTCTGCCATGCAAACATTTATTAGCAAACAGGCACCCCAAAACCCCACTATTAAACCTGTTCATGAAAGTCCCAGCTCTCTATGTTTTGGGCTTTCTGATTAGTAGAATGAATGGAATCTTTTATCAAACACAAAATATAACAAAATTTTCATCAGTAGAAAAGCTAACTTTGTAGTGAGATTAAGTGCTGAATCTCCCATGAAGAAAGGAACACAGGAATGAGTGGATCAAATGCCTATTGTACCCCTGCAAGCTTTTCGCTCTGTTTGGCTCATGATATTCTTATATCCCTCCAAGCAAGGGATTAGGTCCGTTTCCAGTCAATCAACATATCTTAACCATCTGGTTTTTCATAAAAAAAAAAAAATCCGTATGCCAGTGGTTCTCAACTGGCATGATTTTTTTGCCCACTTTTCCCCTGCAGGGACATTTGGCAATTTCTGGAGCCATTTTGGCTGTCACAACTGGGGCAGGGGTTTGTGCTACTGACATCTAGTGGGTAGAGACCAGGGGTGCTGCTGAACATTCTGTAATGTGGGAAGAGCCTCCCCTCCTCCCGCAGCAAAGAATTATCTGGTCCACGATGTCAATGGTGCCGAAGGGGAGAAAACTTGCTTTGTGCTAATTAATAAACTCTATAGTATGGATACAGAAAAGAATATTTGAAGTTATCACCAAACTTGTCTCTGGAAGTGGACTATTGATTAAAGTCTTTCAAATGTTACCAAACTACTAGAATGTGATTTCTAGATTACTGTACTTCACTGTTAACTAGCTCTGTTTAGAGTGTAGATTTTAACTTGCACACACAGATATATCACATGGGTCTAGGCTGTTGTGTTTTAAAGTAAATTATATTCAATACGATATTTTTTGTTTCTTTTTATTCAATTGTTAGTAATGAGACACACTAAGGGAAGCCAGTACCTACACTTTAGTTTTTAAGATGCCCACTTTAAAATGGTCTTATTTTTCTATCCACAGAGGGGATCATTTTGTCACAACTCATTCTGTGTCCCAATATTTTGTCTCAAAAAAGTAAAAATGTCGACTTACTTAAATTGTTTCTAATTTACTATTACAACAAGCATACCACTTAATATTAATATTGTTGTGCACCTTTAAAGTATTTAAAACATTTTCCCTAGACTACATGGTGAAAGGCAGCCTACGCAGTCTTAAGGCTGTCAATAAAAACTGTCAAACTGCCATTCAGGAGAGTTTGCACCAATTTATATGTCTAAAGAGAAAAACTGTTTACTTATCTAACAGAAGAGTTGACAACATAAGATATTACAATTACTAAAAAGCATTTGCAAATTTGATAGGATCACTTCATAATTTACAAGACAACTCAGATAGCATATTTTATTTAATCAACTTAATTTCAGGGCTGTTTAGCTGCTTGAAAAGGAAGCTTTTATTTGTTCTTTGAATGCACTTAGAATTTTGACTGTTTGTTTTTTTATCAACCAACAAGTGAAACCCTTGAAAATATGGATCTGAAGAATCAGACAGTGGTGACTGAGTTTTATTTCCCTGATTTCCCTCAATTTGAGAATGGCAGCCTCTTCTACTTCATTCCTTTGCTCGTTATTTATATGTTTATTGTTGTCGGAAATTTGATGATCTTCTTTGCTGTCCAGCTGGACACCCGTCTCCACAATCCCATGTACTATTTCATCAGCATCTTCTCCTTTCTGGAGATTTGGTACACCACCGTGACCATCCCCAAGATGCTCTCCAACCTGATCAGTGAACAGAAGACCATTTCTTTCCTTGGTTGCCTCCTGCAGATGTATTTTTTCCACTCACTCGGGGTCACAGAAGGCCTAATCCTCACAGTGATGGCCATTGATAGGTACGTTGCCATCTGCAACCCCCTCCGCTATGCAATCATTATGACACCTCAGCTGTGCATCCGGCTCTCCACGGGCTCTTGCATCTGTGGCTTCCTTATGTTACTACCAGAGATTGTGTGGATTTCTACTCTTCCCTTCTGTGGCCCCAACCAGATCCATCAGCTCTTTTGTGACTTTGAACCTGTGCTGCGTTTGGCCTGTACAGACACGTCCATGATTCTGGTTGAAGATGTGATCCATGCTGTTTCCATCCTGGTCTCTGTCTCTACCATCACCCTTTCCTATTTAAGAATCATCACTGTTATCCTGAAGATTCCCTCTGGTCAGAGTCGTCAGAAGGCATTCTCCACTTGTGCGGCTCACATTACAATTTTCTTGCTGTTTTTTGGCAGTGTGGCTCTCATGTACCTACACTTCTCTGTCGCATTCCCCCCACGACTGGACAAGGCCATTGCACTGATATTTGCTGTCCTTGCCCCACTTTTCAACCCAATAATCTATAGTCTGAGAAATAAAGACATGAAAGATGCCATCAAGAAAATCCTCTGTTCTCAAAAAATGTTCAATTCTCTGGGAGCTAATGGAGTTTGCACACATCTGTTCAAAGAAATCTTACCATCTCCAGGTTAAAATAACAAGTCAGTTTCCAAAATTATTGTGCACATTTTGTTTTCATGTTGCTGATTTGGTGTACTGTCTAATTTTCTAATGTGAGAACTATTGTTTGATCTGATAGAGGAAGTCTGCTGCAGATTTACTATCTTTCTATCATTAAAAGAGTATAATGGAATATTTTCTTCACTTTGTAACTCCAAATAATGTGGTATCATCTTCTCTGAATCAATGAAGAATACTGGCCTAAATAACAATTTTATTTATTACTTGCGCATTTAAATGTTTCCCTTATGTACACTTTCATTCTAAATGCACAATATCCTTAGGTCATTTATTAATTTTTTTCATTTTAAGAAGA
>NW_012152064.1:210325-212035 GCF_000956105.1 Propithecus coquereli
ATTCAACTATATAATATTTCTATTCAACAAATGATACCATTAAGAAATGAAAATATAAGGTACATACTAAGAGTTTGTATTTGTAACATGTGTGTCTGACAATAATTATTATTCATATTATAAAGAGCTCCTACAATTAATAAGAAAGAGGTAAACAACTAAATGTATATGTGTGTTCAACCTCATTGATAAGCAGGGATATGTGAACCAAAATAATAGCATATTATTTATACAACAAGCAAATAGCAACTAATATGACCACACAGAATGTAAGAAATGATGTGCAACAATATAAACGCATGCACTGTTGATGGTAAACAGACTTTGGAAAACCATTTGGCAACATCTAGTAAAGTTGAAGATGCAAATACTCTAAATATTAAAGGTTCATGCTTAATGAATGATGAAAGTTTATCTCATTTATACAAGACAGCCATGATTTTCTTTTAAAGCTGCAGCTAGATACATTGACATGAATGATTCTCAAAAACATAATGTTGAGTGAATAAGCAAGCTGTAAAATAACACCTGAAATATGATTATATTTACATAGAGCTAAACAGACAGAACTAAACAATATATTATTTTTGACTGTGTACACATGTGCTTACTAGAATAATAAACACAAAATTTAGGTTAGTGGCAATACGTAATATGGTAGGAAATAATTGTATTGTGAGGAATACAGAGTATATCTATCCATGTGACTTCTAGACTGATGTAAAAATCTGGTTTCCTGTAGTGTGGTGACCTCATGAAAGGGAAGTTTGGCAGTAAATATTCCCCTAATTAGCCACAGGGGGCATAGAGTTGCTTTCACCTTCCCCTAGGCACTGGGGGAAAACTCCTCAGAAAAAAGCCTTTCTCCCACTTAGCTATTCCCTGGGAAGCCGAGAGTTGTGGTTGCAACCTTCCTACTTGTTGGGCTGCACAGAAGTGAAGATGAAGACATTTCGAAAAGAGGAAGTGGCCCTCTTGGTTTCTGGAAGAGGTGGGTATGGGATGAGGGGTAAGCTCTGTACTTGGAAATATGAGTGAGTGGCTTTGCTTGCTGTATATTGGGAAAGATTCTCGCGGAACCATATTAATAATGTAAGTCTGTTGGACTTAAATGAAGGGAGATTTGTGGAAACTTTGTTGAGATTGTAAAAGCACATGAGCTGGACGAAAAGACCATAACTCAGGGTTGAGGAGCTTAGGGAAGTTTGTGTCTTAAGACTAGAGACAGTCATAAGATAACAGACACCTGGATAAATTATCTATTAAGTTTTGTCTGGGCCACTAGCTCTATGATTCCTCTTACCTCTACTAATTTCTGGATTAAATCCTAATCTTTGATGCTTGCATTTATATTCAGTGGAGTCAGAAAAGGTTCTTAAGAATAAAGGAATGCCAGTATCACCAGTGGAGCTTAGTAGCTGAGATTCTGGGCTATCCATTCCTCCAGAAAACATACAAATGCTGTTAGGTATAATTTCTTTGCAAGTACCTACATCAAATCACCTTCCTTCTTAAAAAAAATTAAGTTCCTAAAGACCTGCCAATTTTCCTTTTTTCCAGGTTTCAATTTTTTAATTCCAGAAAAAGAAAAATAAAACCTGGACATAAAGCATAATTCTAGTTTCCCTTTTTGTCTCCTTACTGCCTCTGAAAAAGTAACACAGAATGATTGTAAGATTATTTTCTGTCATACCAGAAAAGAATATTTGG
>NW_012152064.1:219525-221534 GCF_000956105.1 Propithecus coquereli
GTGTAATTGGATCAAGAAAGGATTTTTTTTTTATCTTGGTGTGTGCTGTGGTGAAACTGCTTCTTTAGACAATGATAAAAGACCATGATTCCAAGTGAGAAAATAAGATCACTGTTTTTTTTATTGTAACTAAAAAATTCATCTTGTGTTTTTATTTTAAAAATATAATTTAAATGTGATGAAGATACACACTCTCTGACAGTGCTAATATGATATCAAAATGGTATAATCCTTTCTAGAGAAATTTAGCAACGTGAGTCAAAAAATTATTAAGCATGAATATCCATTCATATGTAAGGGACAGAAAAGAAATCTTTGACAAAATAGCATTTAAGAAGATTGAGAAGAAACAAGGTCAGAAAAATACATAATATAAATCATTTGTGCAAATGCTCTGAAGCTAGAAACAGCTGAACCAAATGCGGGTGTGTGCAGATGAGAAACAGTGAATAAGTCTCGAGACGAAAGCTAGGGGCAATATATGCAGAATGTTATAGGTCATGCTAGGAGATAATCGAGTTTAATGAAACCCACAAGTGAAGACATTGAAGAGATTTAAGTAAGACATCATATTCTTAGAATAACATTCCTGGCATGGCATGGATAGTAGATTGGACTGGAACAAAAGTGAAGTTGGAAAGGATGATTTAACACTGTGGTCCCCAACCCCTGGGGTACAAACCTGTAAGGAACTGGGCTGCATAGCAGGAGGTGAGCAGTAGACCAATGAATTTTCATGTGTATTTACAGCCTCTCCCTTAGCTCGCATCACTGTGTAAGCTCTGTCTCCTCTCAGATCAGTGGCGGCATTAGACTCTCACAGGAGTGCGAACCCTACTATAAACTGTGCATGAGAGGGATGTAGGTGGCATGTCTTATGAGAATCTAATGCCTAATGATCTGAGGTGGAGCTGAGGCACTGACACTAGGGATGGGGAACAGCCGCAAATGCAGGTTCTCATTAGCAGAAAGATTTGACTGCACAATAAATGTAATACACTTGAATCATCCTGCAACCATCTGCCCCCTGCCCTGGTCCGTGGAAAAAGTGTCTTCCATGAAACCAGCTCCTGGTAGCAAAAAGGTGGGGGACCACTGATTTAAGAGACCTTAGCAGTTATCTTTTGCTATGGAAAGAGCCACCCCCCAAATTAATGGCTTAATGAAATCCATTTGTATGTCTTATAATTTCATGGATTGGCAGTTTGGGCTGGAAACCAAATGTGTGGTTTCTCCAACTCCAGCTTACTCATGTCTCCAGGGTCAGCAACTGATTGGCTAGAGCTGGCTGAACTAGGACAACATTAGTTAAGACAATTATACTCTTGTATATGTGGTCTTTTACCTTCCAGAAGGCTGGTCTGAGTTTATTCATGCAATGACTGGTTAGGGTGTTGAGATAGAGTATAAGTGTGCAAGGACTCTCAAGAAGTAGGGTCAGAACTGCCACACAATCTTTTCTGCTACATTATATTGGCCAAATCAAGTCACAGGAGGACTTAGGAGGAGGGAAAGAGATTCCATCCCTTGATGGGAAGAGCTGTCAATTCACCTATAAGGAGCATGGATACGAGAAAGACTTAACATTGTAATACTTTCTTTGCAATACACAGATTATCAGTATCCTCATATTATGCTAAAATCTACACTGGAACCACTGCAACTAATCATGCATCTGTGGGCTAAGGTAGTAGAGAAGCGGTCTATATTTAGAACTGTGGTAAAGAACTATCCTGAACCAAGTAAACAAATTTATCTAGCATTGCCTTTTGCATAGTCAACAATGTTACTACAATGAATTATGTCTTCCTTGGGAAAACTGAACAGATCCTGAAAAATTCAACCCTTTCAGAATATATGGAAGTAAAAAAAAAAAATTAAATCCCTAATTCTATTGGAAGCAACTCTTCATAAGAATGCGTATTCATGTAACCTCTTGATTCTGAGCAAATCTATCAAAGGAGGCCCATACTTTACTAAGACTCTTAGAGTTTCTGACATTATGTAGA
>NW_012152064.1:223967-226518 GCF_000956105.1 Propithecus coquereli
AATGCTTAAGCCAGAATCTGTTTTACCTGCCTGAGGCATGAATTCAGGCAGGGAACAGCTCTGGCCAGAAAGCTGACCTGAAGGCCTTCCAGGGTTCCAGCAGAGTCAGAACAGTCAGGGTACACAAAAGAGGCGTCACCTCAGAGGGCAAACATGGTCCCCTGAAAACAGAGAGTTAACAAGGTAAGGTACCCCAAGGTAAGACAGGAGGCAGGTGAACAGGGCCCCCAAAGGGGACTCCCATCATGGGGACTCCTGCCCTGGGCTTTCCAGTCTGGTCCAAATAATTCCATTTAGTTCTTGCTTTCAAAGGGACTGCATGAGGCAGTCAATTTTAAACTGTTCTATTTTTTTGTGACATTAGTCTATGAGTCTATCAGTCTGACAAGAGTGGGTGACAACAGCAGATATTTTGGGGGGAAAGTGTGGGAGCTGAGGCCATCCTCTGTTATCTCAGTCAGTGTTATCAGTTTGCAGCAGCTTGGAAAGGCAGCACAGGAAGGCAGAACACCAAAGTGGTTTTTGTTTTAGTTTTTGTTTGTTTCTTTCTTTCTATCTTTCTTTTTTTGGTGAAGGGAAACTTTTGAGAGAAAATCTGAAAACAAACAAAAAAATATAATTAATATCCTCCCCTTCTCACACGCCTCCCTAGGTGTCAGGTTTTTAGTTTTTTGTTATCAATGTGTCTCATGCAGTAATCAAATATTTACATTTCAAAAATAATTACTCCCTTTTTTTATATATGCTATGGAGCATGGAGAGTCCATCTTATGGCCCATGATTGGGCTCCCTGATGTGCAGCTTGGGTGGGAAATTGGAGCCATTATCAGATGGAATGTGCTCAGGGAAAGGGAGCAGAAAACAAAAGTGTTCTTGTAGGGCCTGGATAGTTGGTCTGAGTCAGTGGAATGTATGGAGATGGCCAGGTCAAACTCAGAGAAAGTGTCAATTGCAGTCGAGATCCTTTCAAATGGGACAATGTGGTTTACCTGCCAAGAATGTCCTGGCTCACTGGCTTGACAATCTGTCCATGGGCAGTGTCTTTAGCCTTAGCCAGGTTCTGACAGGTAGGTCAGCTTTTCAAGCACTTTTGGTGACTTCTCATGACAGTGGCAGCCCACATATGTTGGTCCCATCTGGGGTGGTGTCTTCATTTTATGGGCTGTCCTCTCCTGGATCAAGGAGGTGCTCAGGTGCACAGCAGCTTGTGTTGGAGCAGAGGACAGTTTAGTCTCTGTGTTCAGTTGACAAGTGCAGTCTGCTCATTGGTTATGTCCCCTGGTGAGAATAATGACCTCTCTGGTGAGCCTCCACATGGGTAACAAAGAGTGTAATGGGTGCATAACTGATATTGATCCAAATGTGTCATCCTCACAGGGGACTGTGTGTGCCAATCCTAGACTTCCCAGGGGCCCCAACAAATGGCCAAGCTAAGAGCTAAAGCTCACGGGTGAGGGAGGTTTACAGTTTCCCACATGCCCCACTGAAATGGCCCAAACTGCAGGAATTGTCTGGACTTGGGGGAAAAGGATGGAAGAGGTATACAAAGCCAATACATTAATACCAATAGTATATTTAATAGTAGGGACAGTGAAGTCTTATAGGGACATGATGGGACCCTCTCATTGTTGGGCTTGGACAAGGATCTGGGTGGTGGTGACCTCAGAACAAAAAGCATTATCTATTTTCCCCTCATTTTGGTGCCAGTGAATGTGGGATTCATAGGCACTTGTGAATGGGTAGCTTAAAAGCTTATAATATACAGTATTCCTTTATTTCCCTATTGAATTTTACTGTGATACTATGAGCAAGAGGCTAAAACCGGAAAAAGGGTTGATTCTCCCCAATTTCATTTCTCCCATGAAATGGAGATGGAGAATAAGGGGATCAGTGCTGATGCCGGGTTGTCTCACTGTATAGATGCAGTGCCTAGAAGCATGTCACCACCACCAAAATGACTGTAAAGACTGTAAATGACTGTAAAGAACAAGTCCACTCCTTTCAGCCCCCTTCCCGAAATTTCTTAACTGTGCCCTTCAAAATCCACACCTCCTCCCACCTCATCCTCTGACAACCATTATCTGTTTCTGATCCTGTGCTTTTGCCTTTTCCAGAAGATCACATAAATGGAATCATACTGTATGTACCCTTTGACCTGAACTTCTTGTGGTTAACCTAATGCATTTGGGATTCATTCATGTTGTATACACCAGTAGTTAATTCATTCTTATTTCTCAGTAGTATTATACTACTGTGGTACCTATCCCCTGGGCCACAGACTGATACCAGGACCTGTTAGGAATTGGGCTGCACAGTAGGAGGTGAGCAGCAGGTGAGGGAGCAAATCTTCATGTGTATGACAGTTGCTCCCCATCCCTTCCATCACTGCATAAGTTCTACCTCCTGTCAGATCAGGGGTGGCATTAGATTTTCGTAGGGTTGTAACTTTACAGTAGTACAGTGGGCATGTGAGGGATCTAGGTTGTGCGCTCCTTATGAGAATCTAATGCCTGATGATCTGACGTGGAGCTGAGGCAGTGATGCTAGGGAT
>NW_012152064.1:226568-229062 GCF_000956105.1 Propithecus coquereli
CTTGATGGGAAGAGCTGTCAATTCACCTACAAGGAGCATGGATACAAGAAAGACTTAAGATTGTAATACTTTCTTTGAAATACACAGATTATCAGTATCCTCATATTATGCTAAAAATCCACACTGGAACCACTGGAACTAATCATGCACCTGTGGGCTAAGGTAGTAGAGAAGCAGTCTATATTTAGAACTGTGGTAAAGGACTATCCTGAACCAAGTAAACAAATTTATTAGCATTGCCTTCTGCATAGTCAACAATGTTACTACAATGAATTATGTCTTCCTTGGGAAAACTGAACAGATCTTGAAAAATTAAACCCTTTCAGAAGGTATGGAAGTAAAAAAAAATTTAAATCCCTAATTCTATTGGAAGCAACTCTTCATAAGAATGTGTATTCATGTAACCTCTTGATTCTGAGCAAATCTATCAAAGGAGGCCCATACTTTACTAAGACTCTTAGAGTTTCTGACATTATGTAGAACTAATTAGGGAATATCAGAGGACGAGGTTTGTATTAATTAAGCTATGGGGAAATAGAATTGCTGCTTTCCCCCAGTTATCAGGGGAAATACCCCAGTAGAGAAATCCTCCTAAGAAACCTTTAGAAACAAGTATAATAGTCTTTCCTGTTGAACTGAATGGACTTAAAGTACATAAACCCAGGAAAGGCAAGGAACCTCGTCTAAAGGTAAGGGGAGAATGCACATGGGTCCAAGATTTGGACTTGTTATATGTCAAGGAGGCAGTGAATTAGCTAGTAGGTAGAAGGAAAAGGTCACTTAGCTAGTGCTCCTTCTGTTGACTTATATAACAATATTTGGGAATGTATTTGAGATTGCATGAATGACTGAAGGGAATTATTCTCAGAGGGAAGGAGAAACACTTAAAGATTAGAAATCAGTGATAATGTTGTATTTTTTCTGGAGCATGACAGATTGAATGATTAAGACTTTTCCCCTAGTAATGGTATTGTTCTTCTGCTTTCATATCCTTGGACTTTTTAAAATTAATTATGATGCAGAAGACACATTTCTCATAGTGATCTCTGATCCCAGCCAAATGAATATAAACCAGTAAGATCATTAATAAAGAAACATCAGATGTATCAAAGGAACCTATTACTGAAAATCTTATCCTGGGGTATTGAAAAACAGAAAACAATCTCTACCCAAGATCAATTTTTAATGCTTACCATCCTTTCTCTCAGAGAGAGGGATTGTATCAGCTCATTTGTCTTCTTCCAGTCTCCAACAGATAAACTTCTAACTGGCATATTAATCTCTGCAGAACAGAACATTGATTTTGCCAAAACTTAGGTACCCTGAGTCTACTAAAAGGACGAGCAACATCACTTTGTGGAAATAAATATGGATGCTAGAAACACAATAAGACAATAACTCTGACTGCTTTAGGGGTCCAAAAAGTCTCAATTCTCTGCAATTAGTAGTACTCATCTCTGTACTGATTTAGAAATGGAGATGGTATGTAAACCTTTTTCACCCCTTTTCTTAATCCCCTCATATGTGTGGGTCAGGGGCTCAGTAGAGTTGAGAGAGAGCACTGAGATGGCAGGCATTGGAGCAGAAATTAAAACAACAAGGAGCCAGAATGAAAGTGAACAGGGAAGTCTCGAATTGCTTATTGTGATGATATGAGCAAAGGCTAAAACCAGAGTAAATGCCACTCTCTTCTGTTCCACGCTCCCCCAAGGACTGGTGTATCCGTCCAGGGTCAAGTGGATCAGTGCAGACTTGGCGGTTGTCTCATGGTGAGGGAGCCCCATACAAAGGGCTGTAGCAGTTTGATGAATCCTGAGGGGAGGGAAGGAAGAAAGCTAGGAGAGGAAAAGTCCTGGGCTGAGTTAGAGCAGCGCAGCGTGTCTTTAAGGTTTCCCTTCCTCCCCGTCAGTAAGTAAACTGCTGCAGAGGTACTTAAAGAGGACCTGGCCAATGGCTTCAGAGAAAGAGACCTCAGATGAAGACTTTAGGGCTAGGAATATAAGTATGCAAAGAGCATGGCCAGCAGGGGGACCTGAGTCCTTGGACCACAACTCCTTCAGAGACGTGGCCCTGCAGTAAGTTTGGTGTGGGGCAGAAGCTTTCCCCATGAGGTTGCCAGGCAAAGCCTTTCTAATTGTCAGGTCTGGAAAATGACAGCTATGTCTTCACTAGGAGCTGGAGTCCTCAACTTCATCCCTTGATTTTTCAGGGCTTGAGTGAGAAACATAGGCTACCCCACCGTGCACCAGAGTTAGGTCAGACTTTGAGGGGCTGTGACGTAAACCTGGTTGGTAATTAGTCTGAGATGATAGTGAACCAATGCTATGGACAAGACTAAAATCATTCCAAGTAAGATGATCAGGCTCACCTGGAGGACTGAATGGAACTGTGAGTCCCAATAGTTACCAAGCAAGAAAAAGACGTCCCACAGCCTACTAGGGTCGACTTTAGAGAGTCAGGAGGTATTTTTCTTCTATTTCTTTCTTTTTTCTTT
>NW_012152064.1:229112-229622 GCF_000956105.1 Propithecus coquereli
CCTCAGATGAAGACTTTAGGGCTAGGAATATAAGTATGCAAAGAGCATGGCCAGCAGGGGGACCTGAGTCCTTGGACCACAACTCCTTCAGAGACTTGGCCCTGCAGTAAGTTTGGTGTGGGGCAGAAGCTTTCCCCATGAGGTTGCCAGGCAAAGCCTTTCTAATTGTCGGGTCTGGAAAATGACAGCTATGTCTTCACTAGGAGCTGGAGTCCTCAACTTCATCCCTTGATTTTTCAGGACTTGAGTGAGAAACATAGGCTACCCCACCGTGCACCAGAGTTAGGTCAGACTTTGAGGGGCTGGGACGTAAACCTGGTTGGTAATTAGTCTGAGATGATAGTGAACCAATGCTATGGACAAGACCAAAATCATTCCAAGTAAGATGATCAGGCTCACCTGGAGGACTGAATGGAACTGTGAGTCCCAATAGTTACCAAGCAAGGAAAAGACGTCCCACAGCCTACTAGGGTCGACTTTAGAGAGTCAGGAGGTATTTTTCTTCTATTT
>NW_012152064.1:229672-231872 GCF_000956105.1 Propithecus coquereli
CATTGCACTCCTTGTGTATACATTCTTTTGACAATACTTCACTATCTTGATTTCTTTAGCTGTATTGGGAGTCTTGAAATCATTTAGTGTGATTCTTTCATTTTGTTCTCCTTTTTCAAAATGTTGCCTTGTCTTTTTCCTTTTGCCTTTGGCTTTTCATATAAATTTTTGAATCCTCCTGTCAATAACTATGAAACAAAAGCTAGAAAAATATGTTCTGGAATTTTGATTAAGGTTGCATTGAGCAGTCAGCTTGTGGAAAAGTGGCATCTTTACATTACTGAATCTTCCTATGCGTGAGCACAGTGTCTTTCCACTTATCTGTCATTGTTAATTTCTCTCATCAGTGTTTTAAAGTTTACAGCACATGGATTCTGCAATACATTTTGTTAGATTTATGACTATTCATTTTTGATGTTATTATATCATACTGTTTGTAAATTTTACTTTCCAGTTGTTCATTCTTAGTATATGAAATATACAGCAATTGATTTTTATATGTTGACCTTTTGTCCTCTAACCTTCTTTAGCTGCCTCAAGTTATGTCAGCCTCTAATCCATCCTACACAATGTAACCAGACTCACCTTTCAAAATCCAAAGCTTTTCAAATATAGTTACTCCTCTGTTTAGAACTCTTTGGTGGACCCTTATTTCTGGCAGAGTAAATCTCATTCCTACACAAAACTTACTAGTACCTTCAAGATAAATTTTTTGCTGATACTCCAGCTTCATCTATTACACACACACACACACACTCTCACACGCGCACACACACACACATGCACACACACACAAGTCTGTACTTCACCCAGAGGCAACAAGTTTAATTCTTGGAATGTAACAGTTTACCTTTGGTTTCTGAATCTTCGGACAGGTTATGCTTTCTTCCTGGAACATACTTTCATAGCTGCAAGCTTTTTACCAGCCTCCCTTCCACATATGTCCTTCAGATTTTATGAAAGAATTATTTACCCCCTAACAGTCTTTCCCAAGTCTAGAACTGACGTTCCCTGAACTTAACTCTCATTGCCCCTATACCCTGCACCATAATTGCCTATCTTCCCACAGACACCATTATATACATAGTAGTAGCAAAGAGAGTTTTTGTTCTCTATATCAAAGTGTTTGAACATGTCAGTCACTGTTCTCAGCAGTCTGTCTGCACCAACTGATATAATTCTGACAAAAACTTTGCAAGTTAAGTGTTTTCATTTTCTCTGTTTCACAGATGAGGAAACTGAGATGTAGAGCATTTACACAGTGCTCCAAAATTACAGAATTCAGACTCGTTAGAGCCATGATTCAGACCCATGCAGTTTATATCCAAGTCCCACATCCTTAAATACTATCTAATTTTACTTCTCTGTGCTATACTGCTTCCATATTATGTGCTCAACAATTGTTCATGTTAAAATGAATTAACCCACTCCCCTGTGCCTTCCTTTCCCATATTCCACTGAAAATTCTTATAAGGTTGGTGATGATTTGCAAATTACGTTATCTAAAAGATGCTTACATTCCTACCTTCGTATTTCTTGAATGATCTTCAGGATTTGAAACTGTCACCTACTACTTCCTTCTTCAGAGTTTCTGGCTTTCTGATGCTCCTTTCCCAATTTGCTTTTTATGATCCTCATTCTGATTTCCTCTTTTATACTGGTGTTTTTCTAGGCCTCAATTTTCTGTCTGCTTCACTTTTACTTTATTTATATGCTCTCTCTGGATACCTTTATCCATGCTGAGCTGTCATATATCACTTATCTGTGGGTCATTCCTAAAAATACATCACTGATGCAGACCTCTTTCTCACCTGTAGGCCCGTCTGTCTTCTGTTCTGTCTATTGTGTATCTTCCCTTCTAGGTCCCATTGATACTCCACGGTCAACCACCTTAAACACGTCCTTCACTGTACTCCAAATATCCCCTCCTCCATAATTCTCCCTTTTATTAATTATATTTTATTGTGGTAAGGACGTTCCTTTATTTTTCATTACTTATGCTCAAAGGCAATAGATTATAGACTGACCCACAATAAAGAATCAACAACTGTTTGTTAAATGAACTAGTGATAACTTGTAACTGAGAAATTGATTTTTATTAGTAGGCCATTCAATCACTTCTAGATTATTTTGGCTTTTAAGGTCACTGTCCTATCTGTAATCTCCATGTATTCTTTTATTATCAGTAGATAAAATAAGC
>NW_012152064.1:233357-233736 GCF_000956105.1 Propithecus coquereli
TTTTAGAGATAGCATCTTCGTACTTCATGCAACTTTCAAGGGACAAGAGCCCCCAGTTGTGCCACAATCCTCCATTTTGGCTGTTACCCTCTCATCATGATGGTCTTTGTCAGGACAAAAACAATCTGAATGGGCAGACTTAGGTATTTATCAAGAATCTCTGCTTCTTTTCAATCTCTCTCACGGACTGACACTATAGGAGCCTGATTAAAAAGACACAAAATCTGGCACTGCTAAATTTCTCCCTGGTCTCTTCTTTCTGTGCCGGTCAATTTCTATTAGCTTATTCTTTTTCTACTGCTATGAGTAGTTTCCCACCAAGGCTTCACCTTGATATTTGTGTCTGAAAATTTTACCCTCTTCTTTATCTACATTTGGT
>NW_012152064.1:235786-237270 GCF_000956105.1 Propithecus coquereli
ACTAATATTTGTTAATGATGTTTTAAAGAATGTTATAAAGAGTGACATATAAACAACAAACATGCAGAATAATAGCTATGATTATTATTTATAATATTGTTGTTACTATTTCTCTGGGGCCAAGTAGAATTCAATTTTCATTTTACTTTGACCATTTTGATTGTTCATCTGATTGGATTGAACTAAATTATTTGGTTAATAGTAGTCTCAAACATATTCGGAAGTGGTAGAGAGATAGAAAGATAGATCTCTCTCTATATATATGCAGATATATACTATTTTGAACTACATTATCCTTGCTTTTATTTTTGTTTCCTTTGAAATGTGTTTAATGCATTGCTACCAGAAATTAATTTTCTAAAATTCAAGTTTAGATTTCTGTATTAAAATAGCAGTTTAAATTCACATATTTAAATTTTTCTCCAATGAAATTCAATGGGAATAAAAAAGCGAGGACTTGATAAACTGCTAGATGTCCTAAGCACTGAAAAGCGTTAAGAATATAATAATAAAGAATGAAGTATGTATAACATTGCCAAAGGACCTTCATAATGGCTATTTTGATACTCTGAAAGATCACAACTCACATTACTTTCCAGAAAAGAAAAAAGTTTCTGTTTGGCTAAAGTATTGAAAACATCAATTGAGCCTGTCTGTTGAGTAGTCCGGCAATGTTCAAAGATATACATTTTAAAAATTAGCAGCAACAAACCAAAACACAAAATGAAATAAAACCAAAACATTAGCAATCCTGAGGGGAAAAAAAGAGTACCCAATTGACCCCCAAAGTTCAAACAGTTCCTCAACCACAATGAGATATCACTTGACTTCAGTGACAATGGCTTTTATCAAAAAGTCACAAAATAATAAATGTTTGTGAGGATGTGGAGAGATAGGAACACTCATACACTGCTAGTGCAACTGCAAACTAGTACAACCTCTGTGGAAAGTAATATGGAGACACCTCAAAGAGCTACACGTAGAACTACCATTTGATCCAGTAATCCTATTACTGGACATCTACGCAAAGGAACAAAAGACATGCTATAAAAAAGTCATCTGCACTAGAATGTTTATAGCAGCACAATTCACAATTGCAAAGATGGGGAAACAACCCAAGTGCCCATCAATACGTGAGTGGATTAATAAAATGTATATGTGTACCATGGAGTTCTACTCAGCCACAAAAGACAATGGTGATCTAGCACCTCTTGTATTATCCTGGATAGAGCTGGAGCCCATTCTACTAAGTGAAGTATCACAGGAATGAAAAAACAAGCACCACATGTACTCACCATCAAACTGGTATTAACTGATCAACACTTCAGTGCATACACAGTAATAACATTCATCGGGTGTGGGCAGATGGAAGGGTATATACACATGTAATGGGTGCGTTACACACCATCTGGGGGATGGACACGCTTGAGGCTCTAACTCGGGTGGGGCAAGGACAATATGCATAACCTAAACATTCGTACCCC
>NW_012152064.1:243746-245491 GCF_000956105.1 Propithecus coquereli
AAATAAAAAAAAAATTTAGTAAAGTATTAGAGGAATGTGATGTTAGCTGTTTGCAAAAAAAAAAAATAGGAGTTAGATGGGACTTAATCACATAATCAATGAACAAATACATGCATAACTAATATAAATAAGAAACTATTAATAAAGTGCTCTTTTCCAAGGCATACACAAAGCAAGACAATTATCAATGCCAGACAATAAAAGGAGTTTATTATTCCTGATTCAGTGATTAGGAAAGAGTTTTCCAAGAGAATTTGAGATTTTTTTTAAAAGAAGAAATGCTTTGGAGGAAGATAATGGTGAGAAAGTAAAACTTAAGGATACATATGAAAGTGGAGTCACATGAGGAAACTAATATTTGCAAAATCAATGTTTAAGGTATGGAAGCTTGAGTAGAGAAAAGTACAACTGGAAGCAGAGACTACTGAAATTTCATTGCCAAAGTGTGTTCATTAGGACCAGGCATCCAGTCAGGGTAAAGAGAGTGGAAATATAAGATATTAGTGATATAGCAAAAATAAATAAATTAGGCAGACTTTGATCATTAATTTGGTTTCAGAACATAGGAAACCATAGATATAAAAATGCATAAAATTGGTATCTAGGTGAACAAAAATTAGGTCAGTGAGGGAAACTGGTTTAGTGCTGAGGGTAAGGATGGTGTATTAGTTTGCTAAAGAGAAAGGACTGCAGATTACGTGGTTTAAACAGGCATTTATTTTCTCACAGTTCTGGAGAGTAGAAGTCTGAGATGCAGTTTTCACTAGGATTGATTTCTTTTGAGGCCTTTCTCCTGGGCCTGTAGGTGGCTGTCTTCTCCCTGAGTCTCCATATGGTTCTCCCCCTGAAACTGTCTGTTGTACAAATTTCTGCTTCTTATAAGGACACTAGTCATACTGTATTATAGCACACCCTAATTTCCTCATTTTAATGTAATTACCTCTTTAAAAACCTTATCTCTAAATACAGTCACATTCCGAGGTAGTGGGGATTAGAAACTCAACATATGAATCATGTTGAGGGTGGCATAATTCAGCACATAATAGGCGGGGATGGGAAATTTGGGTCAAGGTGGGACTCTAACATGGTGAGTCCTGAAGAAAATGTGGGGCCCAGGAGAGAGACCCAAAGCAAGGATTTCTGGAGTCACATTAATTAAAGAGTACAATACGCAGGAGTTGATAAGTAATCTTGAATAAATGAGATCTTGAAATAAATGATTCTTCTGTGTGATAGGGAATTTAGAGAGAATAGAAAAATGAAGACAAAATGGCGGGTTACCATCATACTTGGGACATGGAAAACAAAATAGGAAATGAAGGAAACCAGGATAGTGCAGAATCAAAAAGGGCAAAAGAAGGAGAGACTTTGAAGGGTCGAGTGATTGAACTTTGGAGGTTTGTGGCAATGAGGACAGAAGGAGGCCATTGACTGTTCAATCAGAAAGCCACTGGTTACCTTAAGAAAAGAGATATGGAAAGTGGAGAATAGGTAATTTATCCAAAAAGATTCAAAAATGAATGAAAAAAATAAATATCTATTACACATTAGGAAAATAACAATGTTGATACCAAGGAGAGAAATAGTCTGAGTAAAGATAGCATTTTTCCTTCAAGAAAAGAAGATATGTGCATATTTGACAGCAGAAGAGAAGAAATTAATAAAGTAAAATAAACAATTCTGATAAAGGAATGAATTCATAGGACACTATCTTATAATGTGTGAGATTTAATTTGTATTCCACA
>NW_012152064.1:245716-248886 GCF_000956105.1 Propithecus coquereli
TGCTGGACCACTCCAGCTATTTTCCAGATTGCTGAGCACCCAAACTTCATCCTTTTTATAACCAACACTAACCAGCTCTAGTCTTGGCCACTGGAGAGCTGAGTCTGCAATTCAAACTCCAGAAAAAAGTAAGATATTTCTCATCATTATTTCTCAGATAGAAGAAAGTAGTTAATCATTTCTCACCCATGGGAAAGAGAAGAAGTTTTCTTGAAACACATCCTATGATTAAGAGCACAGAGTCAAATAATAGTTCTAGCTTAGTAGTTAGTTTTCTGTGAAAAAAAAGACACTTTCCAAATAACAGAGACCAGGACAGTAAGTACAGCAGAGGCTCTGACATCAGACTTCTAGACCTGAAATCTAGTTCAGACACTTACTAGCTGTGTGACCCTCAGCAGTATACTTAACCTCTCTACACCACAGTATTTTCATCTGTAAAATTGGTATAATCATAGTTCTTACCAAGAATCAATAAGTTATATGGTAAACATAGTTCCTGGGCAATAGTCAGTGTTCAGTGAATTTTATGTTTTATTATGAAGGTCATCTGTATAACCTCATTGGCCTGATTTCCTTTCAGTCAACAAGACTGTTTTCTAAAAGTATCTGTAATCAGTTCTTTGATCTTCAACTCTTTTTATCCATATCACCCATGGGCTGCCAGATCCTCCTGGATAATACATGGCGCGTGTCTCCGCTCATTGAATGGTACTCCTTCTTCTCAAGTCTGAAAACTCACATTTACCCATTTACCTTCCCCTGGCCATCCAAACACACACATGAAGACAACCATCAACAGACGTGCGTGGGAAGAATTTTATTACTGAATGTAACTGTATGTTTGTTTGCTTTTAAAGCAGATCTTCTTAAATAAAAACGAATGACTAAAAGCACTTTAGGACCTTGCCTTTATGAATTTGATGTAAGAAACCTCTTAATTGTGTTAAAATTCAACAGAGGGAGAGAAGAGCTTGGGAAGGAAATGATGAACTTGGTCCCTAAAATGAAGGGCAAGACCTGGCTGTCAGGTCCTGGTTTCCTAAGACAGCATCACTGCAGAGACAGCTCTGGAAAGAATAGGAGGGGTGGGGGGATACTTCCTGCTGCCACAAACACCCACTTTTCGTTCTTCCCATTCTTATATATACTAGAGTATGTTCTTTGAGAGTTGGACAGAGCTGGGACTGAAACTTCATTTCACCACTTACAGGGCATGAATCTTCACAAGTTATGTTCTTTTAGACCTAGTTATTCTTGGTCAAGCTCTCTCTGAATTCATGAGAGAGCATTAATTGCCTTCTTCAGGCACTTTGTTCCTATATACATTAGGGAGATTACCATCTTGAAAATATTGATTTGTACCTATTTCTATATTCTATGTTACATATTGATTTTCTAAAGAAAAGGAATCACATCATACTAATCTTTTGATTCTAGGAAGTTTGGTGAACAAATGAAAGGAGGTGGAAACAATCTTACAGGAGTAGCATACAATGCTGTTCATTTGCTTTAGCCTTTTAGAGACTTTCCTGTCTGTCATTTCTCTGCCTAGAAAGAGTCTGTCTGACTTTCATGCACAAAAAAGCAAAAACGGTAAAAAAAAATCAACATTATTAGCTAAAATAGTGTCACCAAACTTCAATATGAATTAGTAGGTGGACCATGTGGAAGGCTGATTGTTTTTTCATTGCTGGGCTGAATGGCTGTGAAACAAACAAGATGGAAACTGTGCTCCCTGTTTTGCTCAGTAATCTCCTACCCTCTACTGTAGCAACATCTCTCAAATCTAAATATTAGATTTCAGCATTGTAATTCATTAAAAGTCAATCCAACCAAAAGTATCACAGAAAAAGAAGTAAAAAATATATATATATTTATTCTGTTGCCTAGAGCTCCCAAACCATCTTATTAGTCCTGGATTAGAGTTCCCTGGGATTGGGGTTCTACTAATTACCAGCCTGACCTGCTTTCACTGCTTCTCCTAATTGGAGCCATTTAGTGATGGTTGTTTTCCTATGTAAATCTTGAGTCATCTATGTGGAATTCCCAAGAGAGTCTTTCTTACCATTCTAGTTATGCTCAAGAAAAGATACGTATACACATACATACATAGGGAAAGTAGGATAGAGGGACGCAAAGGCAGACAGAGAGAGAGAGAGACAGAGGAAAACTCTACAGGGAGAGACAGGTCTGTATAAGGTTTATATATCACCAAGTGATGAAGGAAATTTATCTACCATGAGGACTCAGGGTAGAAACACAGCAGAAGAGAAAAGGAAGTCGTCTTAGTAGCTCTATATTCTCCACATCAGGGTAGGAGAGTCTTCATCCCTGTTTATTCTGACTGTGGAATCCAACCGCTGCAAGGTCAGTGGATTAACTAATATTGGGAAGTGGGAGTTAGCCAGGGGGAAAAAATGACACAACTGCAGAACAATAGGCAGTCCCAATAGGCCTATAGATGCTGTGAGTAGCTGCTGGGAAGGTTTTGAGCAAGGAAGAGTTAGGAAAGAATGTTGTAAGACAAGGTAGTACAAGTGTAAAGGTTTAAATTAGTACATTTTCTAGGAAGTGGATGGGATGCCAATAGAGCCAAAACTCAAAAGATTGTTTCAAAACCACAAATCAGCATTGTGATTGATTTTCTAAAATGTTTAAGGAATAAATGTTTCAGGAATCAGGTGAGATTTCCGGTTATTGGTTGGACATTTAATGTCATTGACACTTGTACTCGACTTATCACTACTGAGTTTTGGATGAAGACAGAGGAGTTCAATAGGCAAAGTTGAGTGGTGTTTCTTTTTGGTTCAGATCTTCCTTATGCTTTCTTTGGTATACTCACCTCTCTTCAAAAATTAGGGAATTAGGTGTGGGTCTGCTCAGAAGAACCTTCTTGAACTAGCTGCCTGGTTCAATTTATAGAACACTGTTCTGCGGACCATAGTTAGAAGATTTGTTGACTACTTCTTGCAAACATCAAGACTTATGGGGAAGATCAAGTATGTATGCAAACAATCAAGAACACTTACAAAGAAAAATATTTTAAAAATGAAAATATACACAGCCCCACACATCACTCCGTGTACATCTATGTATGTTCCTTGTGTGTATATATATATACGTATATGTTTCACAAAGAATAATCACATGTCTTCAGTACAGCAATT
>NW_012152064.1:253941-259899 GCF_000956105.1 Propithecus coquereli
AGGATTGTGAACTGTTTTTCTCCTGTCTTGTTGAGGGCTCTTTCTCTTGGTGATTCTTCTTGTCATACATGCTTCATAAAGGTTGATTTCCTCTGAGGCCTGTGCCTCAGTTTGGATAGGATAAAGCTTATCACTGTGCAACTGTCAGCAGAGTTTTACTCTTCCCTCTCCCACCAACACAAATCCTATAGCTGCCAGAGTAATTTTCCCACCTTTGTCAGCCCTTTCCTCATCCTCACCCCTAAATCTTATGATAATTTAAAGTCAGATGGAAAAAAAAAGATAGAGGGGAAGGTCTTACCAAGGAAAGGATCATGTTATCTAATAAAGAGCAGGACTAGAGAAGAGAAAGAAAATGAAAGAATAGCTATAGGTCGTGGGTGGAAAAAGTCCAAAGAAGTCTTCACTGAATACTTGATTTAAGAAAAGGAGGGAAGAGGTAAAAAGGGATTCAGAAGTATTTCTAAGTTAAGTAGTGTATTTTTAATGTTCCTTAAAATACTCGAGGAATAGCATTACTTCACTAATTGGTTGACTAATTATTTCAACTGTGAGTTTTTAAAGGCAATATTGTTACAGTAGTGATACACACAAATCTCCATTGTATGAAAGGGTCACACCATTTTTCTCTATATTTTTCTACTTTAAAATTTTTGTACTATACTTTCCTAAGTATTATGGAGCCCATAAAAATTACTCTATTTAACACTACCTCTCTTACATCCATACTTTCCCACCTTTAAACTGCTTTCCCCATTGCACATTGAATTATTTCTTAAAACTTAAATTTGATCACTTTACTATTCTGCCTAAAAACTTTCTGTGATTAAACCCACCGTCACTTCAGATTATGATCATAAAGTAATTTTGCTAGCTAATCTTTGTGTGTGTTTCTGGGGGGTAGGTGTGTGTGCGTGTGGAATAAAGAATATTCCAAGCTGATTGAAAGATAGAAGAAAAGAAAACAGAGAAAAAATGTTCATGGTGTGTTGATGTTGATGCTACCTTGCAAATGTACTCTTAGTGAACATACAGGATTAATGAAACATGTACCTTCTTTAATAGCTCGGAGAGAACAAAAGCTATTAACTCGAACTCATGCTTGTTAATTTTCAATATATTTATTTTACCAAAAACTCTACTGCATTTATTTATTTATTTTGGGGGGGCCTGAAAACAACAGAAATTTATTTTTTCACAGTTCTAGAGGCCAGAAGTCCAAAATCAGTATCACTGGGCCAAGATCAAGGTGTTGGCAGGGCCATTCTCCCGCCATTCAATGCCTCTTCCAGCTTCTGTTGGCTTGTCATGATATCACTATAATCTCTGCCTCTGCAGTCACATTTTCTTCTCCTCTTCTATTTGTGTCATCTTCCCCTGACTCACTTTTATTTTATTATTATTTTTTAATTCAGGATATTATGGGGTATAAACATTTAGGTAACATGCTATGACTTTGTCTCACCCAAGCCAGGTGAGTGGGAAGGTTATGTTATAAGATTAAAATGATTATGTTCCCTAACTCCCAGCCTACTGCATTTATTAATCAAATTTTTACTTGTAATAAAAAAATGTATATATTCATTGTATATATTTATTTATAACAATAATACAATTTTTTGCTTATTGGGCACTCTTCAAATTTAAGATATTCTACTAAATATCTCCTACACGTGTTACTTTATAAAAACCCTTTGCTATGGGTATTAATATCCTTCCTATTTTAAAAGGGAGGAAACTGTAGCCTATAGGTTTAAGTAATTTGTCTAAAGGCAAGCATTTAGTATGAGGTTGAGCTGTGATTTGAACCCAGGTGTATGCTTCTTCAAAAGCTTTACTCTTAACCATCATGCTACATTGTTTAATATTGTGGCTATATTGTTAAGGAAATAGAGAGATATTGTATTAGTCAAGATTCTGTAGAGGAACAGAAGCAATAGGATATAGATGTATCTATATCTAGCTATCTAGCTATGTCTATCTATCTATGTAGACAGATCTATTATAGGAACTGGCTCACACAGTTATGGAAACAAAGAATTCCCATGATCTGATAGTACAGATCAATCACTCTAACCAACATTGTAACTCCCTTCTTTACCCTTTGACAAAGAGACAAGAGGAGCCCAAAGTGGCTGAGTGAAAGTCTTAACTTCCAGTTCAATGGAATCACTGTTGTGTTTCCTGGTGGAAGAATTCTTCCCTCTGAAGCTAAAAGCTCTAGGCCAGTAGAGCACAAAGACATGGGAATAGGGGGCAAAAATTTTGCTAGTGGGTAACTAGGGGTAATAGTACTACTCTCATTTTCATCCCTTAATTCTGGTTATTAGAGAAGCACCATGATATATTGGTCTCTTATTCACAGCACATACAACCTTCCAGAGAACCTTGCCCCAGCCTTGCAAGGCAATGCCACTTAGCTGATGCCATCGTTGAGTGTTCAAAAAGCCATTCCATCATTCTATGAAGCAAGCTATTATAGGATGGTGGAGAACATAGTAAGACCAGTGAATTCCATGAGCATGGGCGCATTTTCACACTTATTTTGCTTGGTAAGAAAGTGAGTTCCTTGATCAGAACCAATGCTGTGTGGGATATTATTGTGGTGGACAAAACGTTATGTAAGTCCACGGATGATAGTTTTGGCAAAAGCATTGCATTCAGGGAAAGCAGTTCCATATCCAGAGTTAGTGTCCACTCTCATAAGTACAAAATGCTGCCCCTGCCGTTATGAAGTGGTCCAGTGTAATCAACCTTCCACCAAGTAGCTGGCTGATCACCCTGGAGGATGGCATCACATCAGGAGCTCAGTGTTGGTCTCTGATGCTGGAAGATTGAACACAGCAGTGGCTGTAGCCAGGTCCACCTCAGTGACTGTGAGTCCATGTTGCTGGGCCCATGTATAACTGCTACCCTGGCCACCATGACTACAGTGTCCATGAGTCCATTGGGTGATGAGAGGAGTGGCTGAAGAAAGAAGCTGACTGGTATTCACAGAATGAGTCATTCTGTTTAATTCATTATTAAAATTCTCCTCTTCTGAGTTTAATCTTTTATGAGCATTCATTTGAGAAACAAATATCTTCATATTTTTGCCCATTTAGAGAGGGCTATCCACATATTTCTTCCCCCAAATTTCTTTGTCTTACTAACGTCCCAATGATGTTTTGTCTAAGTCCCTGACTGTCCAGCTAAACCATAGGCCCCAGCCCATGAATTGGTATATAATTGCACATCTGGAAACTTTTCCTTCAAAGCAAAGTGTACAGCCAGGTAAAATACCTAAATTCTGTCTGCTGGGATAATTTTCCTTTACCAGTGTTCTTCAGAAATGTCCAAGAAAAGGGTTATAGCTCTGCACTGTCCACTTTTAGATGGTGCCCACATTTTTTGAACAGCCATCTATAAACCAGACTCAAGTTTTCTCTTACCCTGCCAACTGATTGCAGAGAAGTACCCATAGGGCCACAGGTGCAGGCTGGGAGAGAGAAGGTAGTATAGCAAGAGTGGGAAATGTCAGCATTTGGGCCAGTCCATGTAATTACCTTGTGCCTTGTGGGCCTGCCCAGGCAGTCGCAGATATACCACTTCCATTTGGTAATGAAGTGTTGCTGTGCATGCCCAACTTTATGGCTTGATCAATTAGCTAACACCCAGTTCAGGATGGGCAGCTCAGATCACATGGTAAACCACTGTCAAGTGTTCAGTTTCTACTAGGGACTAGTAGCAGGCGAAGAGTGGTCTCTGTAGATTGTTATTTGTAGATGATGGTAGGGCCTCGCTCCAAATCTCATAACCCTGTGTTGAGATTCGCCTATAGGGGCCTGGCCAAAGACTCCACACTGCATTCCTATCTACCACCACTGCTTCAAATCCACTGGATCTGCTAGATCATATGGCCCAAGTGGCAGAGAGCTTACACAGCAACCTGGTCTTGTTGCAGAACCTTCTCATGTTCTGAGCCCTACTCAAAGCCAGCAGCATTGTGGGTCACTAGGTAAGTAGGCCAGAGTAACACAACCAAATGAAGAACATGGTGCCTCCAAAATCCACATAGGCCTACTTGGCATTGTGCATTTTCTTGGTTAGAGGAAGAGAGAGATGCAACAACTTATTCTTTACTTTGGAAGGGATATCTTGATATGCCCTATACCACTATATCCCTAGAAATTTAACTGAGGTGGAAGGCCCCTAATTTTAGTCAGAGTTTTTTCCCTCCCCACTCTCTGACATGGAAATTTCTTAGCAAGAAGTCTAGAATAGTTGCTACTTCTTGTTCACTAGTTCCAATAAACACAATGTCAATAATGTAATGAACTAGTGTCATATCTTATGGAAAGGAAAAGTGCACAAGATTCCTGAAAATTAAATTTTGATACAGGACTGGAGAGTTTATCTATGTCTATATCTATCTATCTATCTATCTATCTATCTATCTACCTGCCTATCTATCATCTATATACACACACATATATAAAGAGACAGAGGTTTTATGTATTTTTATTAATTTATCATTTCCTCGAATTCATTTTTAAGGCTTTTACAAGAACCCTTTTTCCTAGTACAATTATCATGACTAATTGGTGTTGAACTCACTAAAATATGAAAATATTTGTCCTATTTATAGGTTTCTCCTATCAAGTTAAATAATTCCCAAGCACCTGCTATTTTCCAGGCACTGGTTCGAGGTCATAATAATACAGCAGTAAACACAGTTCCTGCCCCCATGGCAATTACATTATAGCACAAATGGATTTTTTCATGTCCATCATCACACTTTTGTTAAAATCCCAACCTCACAAATCATTTTTAAAGGCCTCCCTCTTGTGTAGCCTCTATTGAGTGTGAAGATTCTGATTGAGATTTTTATTTTACTATTCTTATAGGAATTCTCTGCTCTGTGTTCTCTTCAGAACTTCTATGGGCAATGCAGGATTAATTCAGAGGGAGGTGGAAAGGTTAATAACAATGTGTTTAGGGAGGCTATTTCCATTAACAAAAGAGACCAATCAGAATTTAAGAGTTCAATATTCCTGGCAAAATCAGTATCTTCCCATATGTCCCCACACAACTTACAGGATCCTATTCTTTCCCAACAGCGGTCACTCTGAAAGGCTGGGAGTCCAACTTGCTTTGTAATTCAGCCAATAACTGGGCGAGGTTCTGTCTTAGATTTTCAGCAGTTTCAACCCTGTAGCCAGGAGTGATAAGACTCTATTTCAGTGCACACCTACAAGCTCTTAGGAGAACCAGGAAAGCTGGTGGTATAATTTAGTCCAAGTCCAAAGACCAGAGAAAAAAAAGCAGCGATGACCAAAGGCAGGCAAAGAAAGATGTCCCAGCTTGAAACAGAAGCAAATTTGCCCTTTCTGTGCCTTGTTGTTCTACTTAGTCTGCCTTCAGCAGGTTGCATGATGCTCACACACGTTGGTGAGGGTAATCTTTTAGTCAATTTACTCATTCAAATGCTAATCTCCTCCTGAAACACCCTCAAAGACACACCCAGAAATAATGTTTTATACCCTATCTGGGCATCCTTTTGCCCACTCAGATTGACAGATGAAATTAATCATCAACACATAGGGAAGACTTGTTTCTCATCAATTATATAGCATACACACCCTTGAGGTTCATGGTAGTACTATTAAAATACTTGACGAATTTCTTCAAGAAGTATTTTAAATTATGTTCTATATGCAGGGGAGTGTGGTAAGTGTTGGAACAGTATGGGTCTAAGGTATATTCTATGATATCAATAATCTCTTAATTAAGCAATGAAAGAACTAAATGGTACTTTTGCTTTTCCTCATCCAGTAAGTAACTCCTCTCCTCTACTCTTTTCACATTAAAGGAAAAAAGAAAAAGAATACATAAAATTAGCAAAAGTCTCCAATAAGTGCTAAGATAAAATAAAATACTTTTAAAAAAAAATATGGAGCTGTCTTGACATTTACTCTT
>NW_012152064.1:259949-261535 GCF_000956105.1 Propithecus coquereli
TGGCTTCGCCTTTATCATTAAAAATATCCAGTTAAATCATATGCCAAGAATCACATGAACTGGGAGCTTGAGGAAAGAATTTTGGAACAGATAAGGGGAGATTGTTAGGGAATCAATAAGATTTGAATACAGGAAAGAAAATTACCTTAAATGTTTGTATTTCTTCAATGCCTTGTCTAATTCTGTTTATCTGAACAAAATGGTTTCAAATTATAGTCCCTTTACCAGCAGAAGCAACACTGCTTGGAAGTTTGTTAGAAATGCAAATTCTGGAGCCCTAACTAGGACCTGCTGAATTAGAAACTATCAGTGTGGGGACCAGCACTCAGCGTTTTAACAACGAGTGGTCCTGACTCATACTAAAATTTGAGAATCACTGGTCTAGAATACTGGCTGTGCTTTTGGACTGGACTTTTTCCATGCTACAACTTTATTTGTAAGCAACTATGGGATACGGACCAGTTCCTTCTTCCTTTGTCTTCCTCTGTACACAATACAGGGATCTATCCAGAGGCTGACTTCTGGCAAATGTATTTCTCTGATCAATAGCAGAACCTCAGAGAGGCTTTGAGTGCATTGGGAGTTGAAACTCTCACTTCCACCTTGGAGATGGAGGCCCCCAATTGGACCTCGTCACAGGAGTTTATCTTCTCTGCTTTCCCTTCTTCCTGGGGAGAGTCTGTCATCTGCTTTGTTCCACTGCTCTTCATCTATGTTTTCATCGTTGTTGGAAACCTGGTCATCATCACAGTGGTCCAGCTGAATACTCACCTCCACACTCCTATGTACTTCTTCATTAGTGTGCTTTCTTTTCTGGAGATGTGGTATACTACAGCCACCATCCCAACGATGCTCTCGACCCTGCTTAGTGAAAGGAGGAGCATTTCCTTAAATGGTTGCCTCCTGCAGATGTATTTCTTCCATTCCACAGGCATCAGTGAAGTATGTCTATTGACAGCTATGGCCTTTGATCGCTACCTGGCCATCTGCAGCCCTCTTCATTATCCAACTATCATGAGTCCCAAGCTATGTGCCCAACTGACTTTAAGTTGCTGTGTTTGTGGCTTTATCACACCCCTCCCTGAGATTGCCTGGATCTCCACATTGCCATTTTGTGGCTCAAACCACCTTGAACACATCTTCTGTGACTTCCTCCCAGTGCTGCGCCTGGCCTGCATAGACACACAAGCCATCGTCATGATTCAGATAGTTGATATTGTGCATGCAGTGGAGATTGTCACAGCTGTGATGCTCATTGTCATGTCCTACGTTGGTATCGTGGCTGTGATTCTACATATTCGTTCAGCTGAAGGCCGCCGTAAAGCATTTTCCACATGCGTCTCCCACCTCACTGTGTTTTTGCTCTTCTTTGGTAACGTGGCTCTCATGTACCTACGCTTCTCTGCCACCTACTCCTTGTTCTGGGACACAGCCATTGCTCTGGGCTTTGCAGTTTTGTCCCCTTTCTTCAACCCCATTATCTATAGCCTGAGGAATAAAGAGATAAAAGAAGCTATAAAAAAGCATGTGGGTCAAGCTAAGATCTTTTTTCATTAGACCAGGACCTAAATTAAGAGTTCTTAGTT
>NW_012152064.1:272405-286639 GCF_000956105.1 Propithecus coquereli
TATTGAGTGTGAAGATTCTGATTGAGATTTTTATTTTACTATTCTTATAGGAATTCTCTGCTCTGTGTTCTCTTCAGAACTTCTATGGGCAATGCAGGATTAATTCAGAGGGAGGTGGAAAGGTTAATAACAATGTGTTTAGGGAGGCTATTTCCATTAACAAAAGAGACCAATCAGAATTTAAGAGTTCAATATTCCTGGCAAAATCAGTATCTTCCCATATGTCCCCACACAACTTACAGGATCCTATTCTTTCCCAACAGCGGTCACTCTGAAAGGCTGGGAGTCCAACTTGCTTTGTAATTCAGCCAATAACTGGGCGAGGTTCTGTCTTAGATTTTCAGCAGTTTCAACCCTGTAGCCAGGAGTGATAAGACTCTATTTCAGTGCACACCTACAAGCTCTTAGGAGAACCAGGAAAGCTGGTGGTATAATTTAGTCCAAGTCCAAAGACCAGAGAAAAAAAAGCAGCGATGACCAAAGGCAGGCAAAGAAAGATGTCCCAGCTTGAAACAGAAGCAAATTTGCCCTTTCTGTGCCTTGTTGTTCTACTTAGTCTGCCTTCAGCAGGTTGCATGATGCTCACACACGTTGGTGAGGGTAATCTTTTAGTCAATTTACTCATTCAAATGCTAATCTCCTCCTGAAACACCCTCAAAGACACACCCAGAAATAATGTTTTATACCCTATCTGGGCATCCTTTTGCCCACTCAGATTGACAGATGAAATTAATCATCAACACATAGGGAAGACTTGTTTCTCATCAATTATATAGCATACACACCCTTGAGGTTCATGGTAGTACTATTAAAATACTTGACGAATTTCTTCAAGAAGTATTTTAAATTATGTTCTATATGCAGGGGAGTGTGGTAAATGTTGGAACAGTATGGGTCTAAGGTATATTCTATGATATCAATAATCTCTTAATTAAGCAATGAAAGAACTGAATGGTACTTTTGCTTTTCCTCATCCAGTAAGTAACTCCTCTCCTCTACTCTTTTCACATTAAAGGAAAAAAGGAAAAAATACATAAAATTAGCAAAAGTCTCCAATAAGTGCTAAGATAAAATAAAATACTTTTAAAAAAAAATATGGAGCTGTCTTGACATTTACTCTTTTCTATCTTATGCTTGGTGAAAATCATCTATGTGCCTACTTTTTTATTCATGCAACAGGATAAAGAAAAAAATTATATTGTTATGTAGAAGAATATTATTAAAGGGATAGAGAATAGAAAACAACTGAACTGCCCGATATTTGATGCATTTGCAACATTTGCTCTTTACCCTCTCAGATCTTTCCCCTTGGTGGGCACATGGTTAAGATACGAGATCAGGTCATAGATGATAAAGGGACACAAAGATCATTCCAGCTTAATTTGGATTGCATTTTAGAGATGGAAGGTAGAAATTGACATATGTAAAAAGAGAATCTAGGTAGGGAAAAGTAAAGGGAGGTGTATTAGACATTTGAGTAGTCTATAAAAAGATGAGGTGACCAAGGAAGGAGGTCGTTTTTCTCTTTGCTCTTTCGCTGCTACCTAATCTTTTCTTTCCTTTCTCCCATTCTTTTCATACCTTTCTTTATAAACTTTTTCCACACCTTTTTAAAGCCTGGACTGCACTATGACTTAGAGACTTAATGAATGAAGTGGAAGACACCTTTGGAATAGCATCTCTAATTGCAAGTCAGTTCATTTTTCTTAACTAGTCTTAAGGGAATGGGCTAATTTCTTTTGTTTTGATACTCCAAATCCTCAGATACTGTGGAAGAAAACTCCAGGGGGGAAAATTAAGTAATTTATAATCTTTAATAAATGTATGGCTGTGTGTATTCCATCCCATTTGCCAGGAAAAGGCAGAGGTAAGTATGGGGCTCACTGTCAGAAAGCTCAGAACAGTACCTTGGACTAAGTAGAACATATCTTCCTCTAACTAGAGATTCACTGTCTGAGATAGGATTCAGAACATTTTGAGTGGGTGAAAAAAATGACTTTGGCCAAACATGCTGAGGAAGAAAATTGTATACATATGTGTGTGTTTGTTGGGTGTGCAAGGTGTGGGTCAAGTGTAGAAAAATGTAACTTCCCTGTTCACTTTGTAGGTTCTGTAGTATAAAAGAGACCATTTCCATTCACATGTACATGAGAGCTCAGGCCTAGTTTTAACAAGAACTGTAGCCTATAAAGCAATTTTTCATTGAATTACCTCATCTAATCTCCATAACAAACATGTGAGGCAGACATTATTATACCCATTGTACAGATTTTAAAAATTGAGACAAACAGACTTGTCTAAGGTCAGAAGGTTGGCCACTGACAGAACAAGTAACCAAAACAAGTCCAGATGTCAAATTACATGTCTTTGTCACAACCGCGTCACTCAGCAGTACTGTCCCAGCATTACCGATCATGATCTTCCTGAGCTCTCCCTGATAGACACAGTTTCAGTCTCATTCGCCCCTTTAGGGAAGGAGACTAAATAATGGCTATGATTATATCTAACACTTATTGTCTCTGTATGTCAAGAACATGATTTTCTACATCAATTACTTTATTGAATGCTTACAACATAATGAGATAAGTGGTCTCATCATTTCTTGTTTGCAGTTGAAAACACTGAGACTAAGGAAAGATAAGTAACTTTCCCAAAAGAGTAGTGGAGACAGAACTTGAATCCCAGCCAGAATTTAAATCATGACTCCAGCGACAATGAGCAGTAACTTCTCCAAAATCTCACTGTACATTATCTGTACCTCTCTTGTGACTCTGACTGCTTTCTACTCAAAATTATAATTAATACACACGATTGCTTGGTTCCCCATGTCTAGCAGTGACTCTACGCGATAATGGTTTCCATAAACGGCTGTTGAATTAATTCATGATTTCTGATTATTTTGATGATCTGTGTGGTTGCATCTATGAAGAGCATGAAAGGGAAAAGATGCTAAGAGTTGCCTCTTCATTTTTAACACATTGTTGCTCATGTTTAGCTTTTCAGAACTTGAAATAACAGATTTCCAGAGGTTTGCCGATTTAAACACAGGGTCTGAGTTCCTAGGGGAAAGAAAATGGTTTGTACAGTTTAAGTTCATTTAGCTAGAAGTAAATATGTATGGACACTCTAACCCTTAATGTAGACTGAAAGCTATAAAATGCTTGTCATTTTGCAGCTAGGAAATCATATATTTATAAGATATATTAGTCTAAATTCCAAAGCTCCATCACTACTCTAGCCTATGCATTTTCACATACTCATAGTGTAATTCCACTAACGCTCTCACCACATTTCTTCAATACTATGAGAGTACGATTTCCTAATTACGACTTCCCCGTCAGCCATAGGGACTTTGAACCAATTCTGTCTTGGGCATTATAGGGAAATTGCTCTAAAGACATGAGCAACCGGAAAGAAGTAGAAAAGACATATCATATATTCCTAAATTAGAATCGATCAATCAATCAATTAATTGTTACATGACCTCTCTGTCCCAGTTACTGTTCTAGGCATTTTATATATACATTTATAAAAATAATCCTGTCTTCATGGAGTCCGCGTATGAGTGGATGATAGAGAATAACCTCAATAAAATATGATTATATATTCAATAGTAATATATGCTATGAAAAAATAATAAGGTATGGCTAGGAAATAGGGGCATTGAGGTTGGAGTGTCTTTAATTTTAAATAATTAAGAATGGCCTCTTTCAAGAGGTAATATGTGAGCAATGACTAAAAGAAGTATGTGTAAAAAGTTCTGGACATGCAGATAGTTCAGGGAAGAATATTCTAGGTGGAAGGAATGGACCTTCGCAGGCTCTGAGGTAGGAGCAGTCTCTGGGGCATGTAGGTAGAATGCCTGAGGTGGGAGGCAGAAGATGGTGTCAGAAAAATCACTGTGGTCTGGATTACTTCAGAAGTATTACAAAAGGCCATTGCAAAGGCTTTTGCCTTTCACTTGGAGTAAAGTATGAAGCGATTGGGGAGTTTTCATCAGAGAAGGGACCTTATCTAATTCACCTTTTAATAGGATCTCTCTCACTGTGGTGCTGAGGAGAGACTGCAATGGTCCCAGGGAAGAAGCAGGCAAGTTGGAGGCTATTGCAAGCATCCAGGCAAGGGCTGATGGCTTGGGGCGTGGTGGCAGTAAATGTGGGTGAAGGTAAATTTTACTGAAAGTGGAGAGATAAGTATGATGTGGCTGAGCAGGCTCGATTCACCTTCACCCACATTTATTGAGTACTTACTAGTGAAAACTTCAGGTTAAAATACAGTATACAAAATATTTGGGGAAGTAGACATGCTATATAATATTAGCCATGGTATAGAAAGTACAAACCATTGCCATGGAAGTATACTAAGGAGAGAAAATGTTAATCTTATTAGAACAGTTTGTAGGGATTCATTAGTCTTCTCAGGCAGACATGGTGGAGAGAAAGAGAGCTCTTCTGTCTTTCCTCTTCTTAAAGGGTGCCAGCCTTACTGGACTAAGGCCCCTACTCTTAAGACCTCATTTAATTGTTATCACTACTCTCAGGCTCCATCTCCAAATATAGTCACGTCGGTTGTTAGGATTTTAATATATGAATTCTGAGGAGGTACAAGCATTCATTCTATAACAGGGGAGGTAATATTTGAGCTGGGCACTGATATTCTTTTTCTGAGCAGAAGAGGGACTGATACAGGGGGACAAAGGTGAAGGGTATAAATTCTTTCTAAACAGAAAAGAAATGTAAGGGGGAAATTATGCTAATTATAAAAATGTGTTCTTGGGTACCAGAGGCAATTGACCATGTAAGCTGAATCTCATGGTATGGTTGGCTAGAAGAGATACAGCAATTTATATATTTGGAACATTGGCTTTTTTATCCTTCTCATTCCAGCATATTACACAACACATGGAAAACAGTAAGCGCTCACCAAATATAATGAATGCATTGGATATCTAATTAGTTTTCTAAACTACATGTCCAGGAGCCTCATTCCTTCTTTTTTTCATCACACAGCTGCAAAGATGACAAATAAGAATCAGACAATAGTGATTGAATTTGTATTCACTGGCTTTCCTCACTTGCGGGAAGGTGGGCTCTTGTTTTTTCTCTTGCTCCTCATTTATCTATTCATCATCGTTGGGAATCTTATGGTTTTCTTTGCTGTCAAACTGGACTCCCGCCTGCACAGCCCCATGTATTTCTTCATCAGTGTCCTCTCCTTCCTGGAGATCTGGTATACCACAACCACCATCCCCAAGATGCTCACCAACCTAGTCAGTGAGCAGAAGACCATCTCCCTGGCTGGTTGCCTCTTGCAGATGTATTTCTTTCACTCCCTTGGTATCACTGAGGTTTGCTTGCTCACCACCATGGCTATGGACAGATACTTGGCCATCTGTAACCCCCTCCGCTACGCCACAATCATGACACCTCAGCTCTACACTCAGCTGACTCTAGGCTGTTGCTTCTGTGGCTTTTTCACGCCACTCCCTGAGATTGCTTGGATAGCCACACTGCCATTTTGTGGTCCAAACCAAATTCAGAACATCTTCTGTGACTTTGATCCCATCCTGAACCTGGCATGTATGGACACTGGCACAATTATATTAATCAAGATTGTGGACATCGTACATGCTGTGGAGATCATCACAGCCGTAATGCTTGTGGCTTTGGCTTACGTCCAGATCATTGCAGTAATCCTAAGAATCCGCTCTGCTCAAGGACGCCGAAAGGCCTTTTCTACCTGTGCTTCCCACCTTGCTATTTTCTTAATCTTTTTTGGAAGCGTAGCTCTGATGTACCTGCGCTTCTCTGCCAAGTACTCCTTTTTCTGGGACACAGCCATCAGCCTAATGTTTGCAGTGCTGTCACCATTCTTCAACCCAATTATCTACAGTCTAAGGAACAAAGAGATCAAGGAAGCCATAAAAAAGCACATGTGCCAATCTACTGTATTCACGCATCATATCAAGCAAGACAAAAAAAATACTTCTTAATTAATAAAGTACATCTGTGAAAATATCTATATTGTCTTCAGTGTGTTTGTTGCTGTTGTGCTTATTTTTTTCCATGCAGAGATAGTAAATGTAACATTTCATTATTCTTACTACCCCTGTGAGTTTAGTAAGTGTCCTCAGAGATTGATAAACCATAAAATCCAAGGAAAGTGGGAAAAAAGCCCCTCACACAAGTTCCTGGTTTATTATTTTTTTTGCATCCAGAGAGAGTCTTAGAAAATTCTGTGTCTGCCCTGATGTCTTCTCTAATCTATTTAAACAGAAATAAACACCCTTTTCACCCTTAACACATTGCTTGGACCTCTATTTAGAAGGATGTTTACACTCTCTTAGGGCACACTGTACACATCTTGTATGTCCCTCTAATCTGTAACGTACTTGGAAGTAGGTAGAACCAAGAATTCAAATCAGATTATTGAGCTTCAAATCCAGTGCATTTTCCGTTATCCTGAGCTGTCTTCCAATTTCAGTTACACAGTTCATTGTATAAAGAAAACATCATGGTTTTAGGGTTTTCTTACTCAATGCAATAAAGCTTAGCAGAAAAATAATAAAATAAATAAAAAAGTGAGAGATGAAGAAGGTAGGGAAAGAATTCTATTTTTTGACTAAAGAAGGGCAATAGAGCAATATACAAATTTTAAAATAGAGTTAAGGGGCAAACAACATTATAGGATTTAAAGTGATGAGTTAAAGTGAATAAAGTAACTGCAAAAAGGCAATTTTAAATTTTTTGAATGATCTTATCTACTGTCTGACCCATTTAGGAGTCAAAATTTGGAAAATTTTAAAATGAGTACTATATCTGGAGAAACAAAAAAACAAAAATTAAAATTAAAAAATAATATGGCCGCGCACGCCGTGGCTCACACCTGTAATCCTAGCACTCTGGGAGGCCGAGGTGGGTGGATAGCTCAAGGTCAGGAGTTCAAGATCAACCTGAGCAAGAGTGAGACCCCGTCTCTACTAAAAATAGAAAGAAATTATCTGGACAACTAAAAATATATATACAGAAAAAATTAGCTGGGCATGGTGGCACATGCCTGCAGTCCCAGCTACTCAGGAGGCTGAGGCAGTAGGATCACTTGAGCCCAGGAGTTTGAGGTCACTGTGAGCTAGGCTGAAGTCATGGCACTCTAGCCCGGGCAACAGAGTGAGACTCTGTCTCAAAAAAAAATAAAATAAAATAAAGTAATGATGCTCTCTATTTCATGAGAAAAATTAGTTTTACGTTAAACTTAACATATTCGTCTCTGTTGGTAAATGAGCAGAGAAAGTTGGACTCCAAAATACCCATAGAAAACAAGGTGATCCAGGTTGGGAAGACTTTGGAATTTTTGGATATAAAGCATCTCTTGGACTTTCTGAGCCCAGGAGAAGATCAAACATATCACTTTGTTCTGATGCCTGAGCAGAACCTGAGGCAAGCTGGTCAGTGCTGATTAAACTACTATGTAAAGACCTGCTCAGAGCCGATAACCGTGGCCAAATATAGCAGCCCTTTAAATTACCCCTGCCCTTGTAAAATTGTATAATATAGTTCTCTTTTTTTAAAAAAAAAATTCTCATTTAAAAATTTCTCCAATTTTTGGCTTCTAAATATATCAAAGCAAAAGATAATACCATTCAAAAAATAAAAAGATGTTTTTACAGTTAACTATATTCACTTTTAACTCATCACTTCAGGTCCTCTATGATTATTTACCTCTTAGCTCTATTTGAAAATATAAATTTTCAATATTACTCAAGTTTACAATTCTCTAATCAAATACATAACTTTCCCTTTCCTATTTTCTCTTTAATTAAGGTATCTGTTATGAACTCTAGGGCTTCCTATAGCCTCTCAGCACTCATTAATACAGCATAACATGCAATTTTATAGATTGTACATGCTTTTATATCTCCACGGTATCTGCTGTGCATTCTTATTCTGTCTTTTTAAGTCAGGATCTCCGTGTGACCAGAGCCAGTAAGCAGTCTTGGGAGACCAGAGAAGTACAAGGAGAAGCTCAGAGGTCCAAGTGGTAAGTCACCAGGGTATAAGATTTTCTCATTGTGCCCCTCCCTCTATCCCAGGGATATGCCCTGATCTTGTCATCATAATTACAAACTTAATTATTAACTGGAGAATCTTTCAGTCTCAAGGGGCTGGGATGACAATGTGGGACTGAATTTAAAATCAGCAACTGCCAGAGTAACAATCAGAGTAAACTCTGCCTTGAATCTCTCTTGCCTTCAATGACTGAAAACACCATAGCTCATCTGGTCTGATGAATCAAAATTATTCCCTGAGTGTCTCCTGTGGACTTCCACATTGCTACCTGGCTCTAAAGACTAATGTTTTCATATATTTTTTAATGTGGTGAAAACAATTAACATGACATCTACCCTTATATTTTTAAGTGTACAGTGCTATATTTTTAATATTAATACAGCATTATGTAAAGGCACAATGTTGTTTAGCACAGCTCTAGAACTTCATCATCTTGTATATCTGAAACTTTGTACCCACTGATTAGCAAGTCCTCATTTCCCCTTTCCCCAGCCCTTGACAACCACCATTTTACTCTCTATTTCTATGAGTTGGATTATTTTATATACTTCATATAAGTGGTAACATGCAGTAATTGTCCTTGTGTGACTGGCTGATTTCAATAGCATGATTTCCTCAAGGGTCATTCATGTTGTCATATATGGCAAGATTTCCTTTTTTCTTAAGACTGAAAATCATTCTATTGTATGTATATACCACATTTTCTTTATCCATTCATCTATAAATAGACATTTTGATTGTTTCCATATCTTGAAAATTGTTAATAATAGTGCAATAAACATAGCAGTGCAATATGTCTTCATAATTCTGATTTAAATTCTTTTGGATCTATTCCCGGAAATGTGATTGCTAGATTATATGGTAGTTCCATTTTTTAGTTTTTAGGAACCTCCATAGTGCTTTCCATAGTGGTTGCACCATTTTACATTCCTGTCAACAGTGTACAAGGGGTCAAATTTCTCCACATCAACAGCAATACTTTCATTATATTTTGCTTTATTTTTTTTTCTATTTGAAATAGCTGTTCTAACAGGTGTGAGGTAATACCTCACTGTGGGTTTGATTTGTATTTCCCTGATGATTAATAATGTTAAGCACCTTTGTATATACCTATTGGCCAATTGTATGTCTTCCTTGGAGAAATATCTATTTGAATCCTTTGTGGATTTTAAAATTTTTTTGTTTGCAGTTTTTTTGCTATTGACTGATTTGAAGAAGTTCCTTATACATTTTGGATTTTAATCCTTTATCAGATATATTCAAATGTTTTCTTCCATTTTTATAATTGACATTTTGCTTTTATTGATTTTTTTATTTGCCATGCCGAAGCTTTTTAGTTTGACGAGGTCCCATTTGTCTATTTTTGCTTTTGTTGCCTGTGTTTTTGGTGTTATATCCAGGAAGTCATTGCCAAGATCAATGTTAAGAATCTTTGCCCCCTCATTTTCTTCCAAGAGTTTGACAATTTCAAGTCTTACATTTAAGCCTTTAATTCATTTTGAGTTGATTTTTGGGCATGGTGTAAGATCAGGGCCCAGTTTCATTCTTTTTCATGTGAATATATGCCATTTTCCCAACACCATATATTGAAGAGACATTTCTTTTTAAATTTCATGATTGGGCCATACTATTTCTACTGGGCCTTCTTGGTCATAGATTATCACATGGCTGGTACTCTTGGTGAGATGACCCTGAAACAGGAGAACACAATCAAAAAATAGTGGTGGACTAAGTGAAGATTGACTAAAAAAAGTGAGGAGCAGAATTGCATGATCGTTCATATTGACATGGATTTGACTCTTTGCTGAAATACTTTGAAACCGAATAATCATAGAATGAAGTCTTGCTTTTCAGAGACTCTTTTCTCATATAAAAATGGGGATAATAATACCTGCTTTGCAGAATCTTCTAAAGATTATAATTTAATGTAAATTGATCATGTCAATATATAAATTAACATATGGTAGATACTCAATAGATGTTGGTTTTTATATCTTAAATAAAGGTAAAATGATGTCCCTTCCCCATCCCAATTCCAGACAAAGGTTGCTCAGAGAATGTGAAATAGTGCGCTCTCAGTACTTGTGCTCCTGCCTTCAGTATTAAATTTGATTTGGATATAATGAAACTATATGGAAAATTAAAGTAATCCAGACTTTGAAGATGAAAATGTAAAGGACTCTCAATTTCTTTGGGTGAGATGATTCAGGAACAGGGGAAAGGACAAATGTAGAATTGAAGTCTCCTCTGGTAGATCATGAAAGCTAGATTATTCAAATTGAATTTACACTGGAATAATGTTTGGCATGGATAGCCCCAGTGCCTTCTAGGAAGGTCTAAAACCAACCCACTATTTTCTTTTTTGCTTGTTTATTTTACTTTTGTAAGGTAAAAGAGCTATGCCTTTGAAAAGAATTTCTGCCTCCTTTTTTTCTCCAGTAAAAATAATACATAAAATAGGGTGCTTTGTATCCCATACATTATTACAGAAGTCAGTCTCATTTTCAAATCTTCTGTAACATCAATAATAGTTTGTCAAATAAGGTATCCTAATTTTTGTTTCATGAAATGCAAAAAAACGCAATCATGTATCTTACTTCTTTTATTCCTCCCATTTAAATGATTATGGGTACAACTAAATCAAATTTTTAAAAAGCAAATCTATGAGGTCAGAAATAAAATCTTCTCCTTGTATTGGAAAAAGCTCTACAGCAAAAATCAGCATAATTTGTTGATTTAAAGGCTGTTAAAAATTTGCAGTTGAGTTTTGATGAAGTTGTTGAGTGGTATTTTCTAGAGATAGGTTGACAAAAGAATATATTCCTGCTCTGAGTTTTTGAAGCTCTGCAAACGTCAGAAAAATGGGCAATTCAGAGTTCCTTCCTGATTTTTGATTCACAGAAATTCTAAAATCTAAAACTAATCAAAGAAAAAGGCACCATCTTAAAATAGACTCTTTGTTTTATATTTATACCTGTTTTTTTTCCTAATTTTTCATCGAAATACCTTGCTTTCATTTTTTTTGAAGTCTTATTGAGTAACTTTGAGAGTCATTGCCACCAAAACTGCTGAGTCACCCAGCATCTGTGAAAGTTAGCAGCTACCTAAGCTCAATATGTCTCCTGTCTCCTGAAGATAGAGTTGATTTTAATGTTGATTGTCTATGGCTGGCGGGTTTCTGGGATCAAGTAAGAGGCCTTTTTTTTTTTTTGAGTCTTTGCCACATAACGTTTCTGTCATTCCTATTTGAATTAGACTAGACAGTTCCATGTGAATTGTCCGTCTGTCTGTCTGTCTCTCTCTCTCTCTCTCTCTCTGATACAGTTATCTCACCAGGTTCCACACCTTTAGGAAAAATGGAGCACTTTCCAAAGGAAACTGTGAGTACAAAATTAAGCTGTCTTCTTTAAACTTTCTATATACTCTTTCACAGGGTAATTAACATTATTTTTTGGCTTTTAAGAAATAGAGAATTTTAATTTTAACTCTCTTTTTGTGACTTTCTAACATTAAGCAATAACCTTATGTCTATATATAGCATCAAAACACAGCAATGACTTAAGTCCATTCCCACAGAGAACAACTAGGTAATTAGAGCAAAACAATACCCATAAAGATTTGAGTCCCCATGGAATGATCTAATTCTGTATTCGGACTAGTAATGGCAATTCACAGAGTAACAATTATAATTAGGAGGAATAAAGAGAGACTAAAATTTAAACCCTATATTAAATGTTCTGGTTGAGGTAAGCTAGTGAAAATGGTTCCCATATCCAGATAAATGAAGGTGAACCCTATGATGATTTTGCTGGATATTGTCACAAGCAGGTTAGCTCCCTCTATGGGAAAAGGATACTTTACGTTGTTTGATAGTACAAGGTTTTATGTTTCAAAAACTAATTACGGAGATGCTAATAATTTGAAATTTGTGATAATTGGGTAGAGGATGGCAGAATGCTTGATTTGTAGTATTTGTGAATAAAGCAAACAAAAAGAATAAACAATATGTAAGCTTTATTTTTAAGTATGGAGAAAATAATATTTCATACTGTTGCATATAATATCATTCACTAAGTTAACTGCAAGCTGTTCTTAGTTATTTGTTAAGTTCAGAATGATCAGCACTTGTCCACACCACGTTAGCCTTTGAAAGCAATAAAATTACATTTCTGTCTACAATTCTGAATTTTTGCTAATTTAAACTTTTTCCCTCATCAGTAAGGGAATTTAATTTAATTTAATTCTATGTATAGGACTTAGTAAATGTTAGTACAAATTTATGTGAAAAGTTGGGAGAGTCTTCTGGATAATCAAGAAGTTTTAGCCTAAACAGTAATTATATATGGTTAAAAATTACATAAATACACTACAGCCCTTTTAACAACAGGCATCCACAGGCTTAAGGATATCTGAATGTAGGTCCAACATGAGTAAATGCCTCGGGATGTGTAAGAGGGGTAGCATACTTGAGATTTGAGAACTAGCAATAGATAGAAGCTTTTTAACTTGCAGGTTATGGAGAGCAGTGGGCCAAAAGTTTTGGAAACAGCTGAAGAGATCCAGGAGAGGCGTCGAGAGGTGTTGACTCGGTACCGGAGGTTCAAGGAGCTGGTTGCTGAGAGGGGTCAGAAGCTTGAGGAATCCTATCACTACCAGGTTTTCAGGCGAGATGCAGATGACCTGGAGAAGTGGATCTTGGAGAAACTCAAAATTGCAGAGGATAAGAGCTATGAAGACCCAACTAATATACAGGTCACTATGTTCCATTGACTTCCACAGAGCAGACCCTAAGATCTCTAAGGAGGAAAACAGGTTTTTCTTGATGTTAATGTTAAAGTGTGGGTGTGGGTACAACTGGATTCCATTAGAAACAAAACAAAATGAAAATAAGCCAGGGGAGTGGGAAGTTAAAGAACTGAATTAAGAGAAAATCTAAAGGTGTATTTCCCTTTATAAAGTTGGAGGGGTGAGAGAGAGAAAAGAAAAAAAATCAAACAAAAAGTGTCAGTTTGTCATTCATTGAAAGCACAGAACTGTTTCTTATAATGAACTTACATTCAGATCGTACATTCTCATAATATAAGTGTTTATCTAGTTAACTGTGGGGAGGTAATGTAATAGACAGATTAGACTATCTGTTAGGGACAGGAATTCTGCCTCTAAATAGCCCATGTCTTCAACTCCTTCAACTTTAGGGTCTTATTTGCAAAGGAAACTCATTCTAGATAGCATTTAATGGATGTGATATTCATCTGAAATTAAGCTATGGGGAAAACAATAACTGAAAGTTTAAAGAATTTCTGACAAACCATGTAATTTCAATATTCCATGACATTCAGAATGGAATTAGAGTAAAGAGTCATCAGTGCTTTCTGAAGCAACTGTTCTCCACTCTTCTCAGAAAGACATGAGTTCACCAGGTTTTTTCCCTAGGGTTTTCCCAAATTGCTATTCATGGCTCTCATTAAGTGCAAATAAGAGGTCCCAGGAGAAGAAGTTTGGTGGAAGCTGCCTCCCTTTCTGTTCACCCAGAATTATCGCGTGTGGCATAGTCATGATCAAGAGAAAGGATTACATATGCCTGAAAGTGGCTATTAATCTTGGACAGGAAGCACCTAGAATAAGAGCAAAGTTTGTACTATATTAAATGGATCAATTAGTACATAACAAGAACAGAGCCCAGAATGCAAAAATCCTCTCAATTTTTTTAAAAAAAGCATTACTGTAACCATCATCCTTCTCATTGTGCTCTACTTTCAATAGAACTCAACTATTCCTCTTTTCTGAAGAGGAAAATCCCCACACTCTTTTACTCATATAGGAGTCTATTGAGCCTTTAAAATAATAAGGCATTTACTGAAAATTCCCTAAGACGAAAGTGGGGATAGCAAAAGGCTTTCTCTGTGGCCTCTGACTTTGAGTCTGGGACCCTTTGAGAACCTGTGTTGAGTGGCTCTACCTAGAGAGAACATTTCCCACCAAGACTGGGCCTCATTGGCCATAAACTCTGATTTCTGAACTTCAGGGGAAATATCAGAAGCACCAATCCTTTGAAGCAGAGGTGCAAGCAAAATCAAGAGTCATTCCTGAGCTGGAAGAAATCAGGGAAGTCCGATTTGCTGAGGGTCATTTTGCCCATGAGGACACCAAGGTAAATGTGTGGTAGGG
>NW_012152064.1:287477-289909 GCF_000956105.1 Propithecus coquereli
TTTTGTGTGTGACCAACCCCTACATTAATTAAAATATTTGAAAAATGTTGGAAACATTGTCGTATCTGTCATAATCACCAAGGCTATATCAGATGGTACCCCACTGCAAGGTTCGGAAAGAAGTGTGGTTCACATGCTACTCTAAGCAATGGAGTAGTTGAAATAGATAAGATTCTTAAACATACTACATAGATGACACCTTCAATTTCACAATATAGGTAATACGTAATGTTCTGAGCTAACCTGGTATTCAAAGTCCTCTATATAATCTTAAACTATATAGTTCCAAAACATTCTTACTGTTTTGATGCCAATGATTTATTTATAACTTAGCAAAGGTGTAGCTCTTATACTTTCCGGCAGACAGTTTGTGCTAAATTTCTTTTATGCTTTTGCCATTGCTGTTTGCTGTGCTTAGAACATGCTGTGTCTATCATTTACCTGTCAAAAATCTCTGTTCCTTTAGACTCAGTTCAAATGAGCACTTTTTATGCATCCTTCCTCCTTCCTATTGTATTGTTTGTAATTATTCCATCTTCTAAAACCCCAAAACAATTTTACAAAATTTTCTCTTATGGAAGATCATATTTGGCTTGGTTTAATAGCTATTTCCATATCTATCTCATTTCCTCCTTTAAATATTTGTTGAGCAATGAATGCATGCATGAATAAGAGAGGAATTTATATCCAAGTCCCTTTCTGCACAAGTCTGTGAGTCTGTCCCTGCTCCATAGCCTCTGTGCCTGAGTGGTTCTGCCTCTTTTCCCCAAAGGCCCATCTGGAGGAACTGCGCCACCTGTGGGACCTGCTGCTGGAGGTGACCCAGGAGAAGGGCTCCCTGCTTCTGCGGGCAGTGAAGCTCCAGCAGTACTTACAGGAGTGTGCTGACATCTTAGAGTGGATTGGAGACAAGGTATAAGACCTAACAGAAAGCCCATAGGACCTCCCTCCTCTCTGTCTTGGGTACTCCATAGGCGCTTACTACAGACTATTCACAAAAAAGTCAGGGTGCCTATTCCGGGATTTTGTTCCTTGAAAGACAGAAGAATTTTGGCAACAATTTAGGGGTATTCCAGAGGTGAACATTGTAAGGGGTAAGTCTAATGTATGGACCTGAATATGGAGAATGTAAGACTTACACAAAGACCATGCACTGGAAGATGATCAAGGTTCACCCTCCTTCTACCTTCTTGATCTTTAACTCCTTCTCCTATGTTTTTGCTCTTACTTTGGGGCCTGGCTGAGAGTATTGCCAGCACTTTCTCTAATCTCGTATATCTCAGTGCCAATAATTGTGGTTTTTTTTTAATTTTTCAAAATACTTAAAGAATAATCTGAGAGTTACGACTGAAGATTAACACAAGCAGGTGCCTAGTGCAATGATTTTGTAGATATTCTGTATATTGCATTGAGTAGAAAGGAGATGAATTTATTTCTCATGTTCCGAAACACAACAGGGTGCTTCCGGGGGCTTTGGCTAACAATGACCCCAATCTTGCTAAATGATTGCCTCAAAGAGCACACTGTTCCCTGGGCCAAGGTGCTATCTCAGGAAATACACTCCTACTTCTGGCTCTTCCCAGGAGGGGTTCTCCCAGCCTTCTCATGTGTTTCCATCTGAGCTGTCCTGGGAATGCAAGCAGGGGTTTGGCTCTTTTGACCTGTAGGAATGCCTACAGTAATCGCTGGGGACTGAATGAACTTTTCTGTATCTATAGGAGGCTATAGTAACATCAGTGGAGCTTGGTGAGGACTGGGAGCGTGCAGAAGTTCTGCATAAGAAGTTTGAAGAGTTCCAAGTGGACCTGGCAGCTCGAGAGGGGAGAGTGGATGGAGTGAACCAATATGCCAATGAGTGTGCCGAGGTGAGGTGGGAGCATAAGAGTCATTCCAAGAAGGGGTTCTGATACATAGTGAGAACTTCTGGCCATTGGTAAGTGGGATATGAGGGAGATGGGACATTGTGAGAAAACACAGAGTAACATGCTCTGAGCAGTTCTCTCGCCTCTGGATCCACCCCTTGTCAGTCTATGGAAATGGAGTCTGTGTCTGCATGTGTGTGTGTGTGTGTGTGTGTGTGTAAAGGAATTAAATCCACAATGAACAAGAAGAAAACTTTTGTACCAGGCAGTACTAGTGTTTATGGGGAACTTTCCTTAATAAAGTAACAAGTATAAAGTAGCATAGAATATAAAATAATGTTCGGCTATCATAATATATTTATACAATATCATTATACATGATTATTTTGGGGGGATGAGGAAGGGAATGGAAGTAGATTTACTTTTATTTACTTCAGAAAATACTTAAGTAAGTTTGCAATCTCTGAGCAGACAAAGGCTCAGTGTTGAAATAATGACCCTAGTAGATGCAAGAAAACTGGGAAACCAGTTTTCTGAGATACATATATACACACACATATGTGTATATGC
>NW_012152064.1:291434-293692 GCF_000956105.1 Propithecus coquereli
CTTTGCAGAAAACTTTAAAATAGCATCATGTTTGTTATTTGCATTAGCTTCCTTCTACTCTTGTTAGCAATTAGTGGTCAATACTTCAAACCAAAGTGGATCATGTGCTTGCCTTTGAGACAGCAAGGGAGGGGGCAGTTAAGTCAATATTGTGAAGATTGGAGCCCGAAGAAATAAAAAAATAGCATTGGTGATTTAGTGATGGAAGCTCTGCAGAAGCAAGGAAAGCAGATTGAGAATTAGGTGCTGGTGGAAGGTGGAGTTGGGAAGAAGAAAAGCATTCATAAAGAGCTTACCGAGACATGCAAAGTATCTTTGGAAGATCAACTGTCAGGAGGTCCAGGTTCTTAATATCTCAATGGAAACAACTATTAAGCAAGGACATCTTATATTACTTTTTATTGGTATGTGGGAAGGCAAGGTAATTATTGTTTTTGGGTGACCCAAGGTGGTCCTTGCTGTGTGCTCTGTTGCACTGCTTGCTGTGCAATGCCTGCCATCTTCTTTGGTTGGAACTCTTGCCAATCTCTGACAGGGATGTGACCGAAGCCATCCAATGGATCAAAGAGAAGGAACCTCTACTCAGCTCTGAGGACTATGGCCAAGACCTTGTTAGCTCTGAGGCACTGTTTCACAGTCACAAGGGACTTGAGAGAAACCTTGCAGTTATGAATGACAAGGTAAGTCACCGTCACAGGAGTGACTGGCCCCTTGAGCTAGAAGAGGCATTTGGTGGTCATCTTGTCTAGCACCATGCCTCCAGAGGGCACAATAAATTTACCCTTTTCAATGAAGGAGAAATTCAGTGGCACTTGAATATACTTCCTTATTTTAATTCATAACTTTTACATGGATACTCCTTACTTTATTTAAATTATTTGTATTTAAATATACATACATGAGTTATATTGTATGGTGTTTTTCTAATATATTTCACAATTTAAAAACAAAAAGTGCATACCTCCAAGGAAGGTTTCCTAATTTCACTCAGTGAAATACCTCGTGGCCAGAGAGTCTTTCCTTTCATCTACCCATGCTTTTTCCTGTTGCAGCTGAATCCTGTTTCTTTTTGTTCTTCACTCAGTAGATTAGAAAACTATTTTCTTCTTTTCCTCTTGTAACAAATTCCGAGACTTGCTAAAGCCACCTTTAAATTCCCTTTTAAAAGCTGGGAAATCCCAGTTCGTATGTCTATAGAAGTGGGTACAGGCACACTAGAACTTAGAACAAGCCTACTTTCTCGAGTGATTGCCGTCCTTTACTATTTCCCCTCACGACTTTAGTTATGACATAGACCGATTACTACTGAGTGTCCACAGGACAGTCAGCCCACAGAAAGACCCACACTTACTGTGATTTACTTATGGCCCTGTCCGTGTGTATAATTTCTACAAACTCCCACCTTTCCACTTCTTTTATTCTTCCTTATTTTTGTTTTTGTTTTTGGTCTTTTATCCTGATACTGAATAATAAAATCCCATGATCTGATGAATAATGATAATGAAATCCCACACCCTAGACAAGATCTGATTATAGTCGAGTATGACGAAAGGGGTAATAACATGTGCAGAGTCATCCATATCCACGTTTTGCCCTGGTAACCCCACTACTCAGAAATTGTGCTTAAAATGGTCTGGCATTACTGGAATTTTCTTGACCTCCTTGGTGGAAATGTCTAACTCCCACAATATTAATTAGGGAAATGGTATAGTGGTGGTGAAGGAGCAACTTAGGTGAAAACCTTGCTCTGACACTTACTGGTTGAATAACTTTGAACCAATAAATACTTTACCTCTTAGTTTTCACATAAAAGGGAAATAAGAATAATTTCTACCTCAGTATTATTAAAGGAAGAGTATAAAATGAGAAAATGCATGTAAAGTGCTTAGCACAATGAGAGATAAAAAGTACTCAGTAAATTGTAATTATTAATATAGTGTGTTAGTGTCATAATATATCAGTATAAATATATTTATAAATTATCATTACTCATATGATTGTTTTGCTATACTTTTTTCACAAATCTTTGCCAAGAGGAGTCAGAGTCCTACTAGGTTTCTTTTTCATCCCAAAGGTGAAGGAGTTATGTGCCAAAGCAGACAAGCTTATGCTTTCCCATCCTTCAGATGCACCTCAGATCCAGCAGATGAAAGAAGATTTGGTCTCCAACTGGGAGCACATTCGCGCCTTGGCTACCAGCAGATACTCAAAACTGCAGGCTTCTTATTGGTGGGAAATTCCTCCTCTCTGTGGCTCTG
>NW_012152064.1:293742-306726 GCF_000956105.1 Propithecus coquereli
CTGGCGAGGATGATGAGGATTCCTCCCTGTAGTCTCTCATCGTTCAGTAGACCATGCTTCTTTATGTGCCAGTGTTCCACGAGGGCAAGAACAGAAGCTGAAAGGCTTCTTGAGTCCCAGGTGCTGGAGCCCATAGAAAGTTACTTCTGCCACGTTCTGTTGGTAAACAAGTCAAAGACCATTTCAGATCCAAGACTTGAGGAGACAGACTCCACCTTTTGAAGGGAGAAGTGGCAAAATGGCACAGCCTTTTTTTCCAATCTGCTACAGAAAGGATGAATCCAACACATTTAGAGTACATCCACTGCTTTTTCGGAGTGGGGCCTACACTGCCATAATGGAAAATACCATACACTCAAGAAGAAGAATGTAGAAAATTCTGTCTAGAGAGGCTTGGGAATGGAAATGGAAGTGGGAAGAACTGGGGACAAGAGGAATAAGCAGATGGGAATATGGGAATTCTTCAAAATTGCAAAGTATCAAAACAAGCTGATGCTACTAGCTTAATCTAGTATTCACAGATCTCTTTGCCTCAGACAGTTTGCAAAAATGCCTAAAATTTTCTGCAAAATCATATGTGTAAGCATGTGTCTATAATTCTGGGAAGAGAGAAAGGGCTTTCATTGGATTTTCAAAGGTGTTAGGACCATAACAGAGTGAAGAATCACAGTACTAGAGTTTGAGAAAATTAACTCATATTTCACAAAGGGAATTTTTCTCTTCTTTTCTGTGGCTTCCAAGATTTCCAGGGGATTTGGCAAACATCAACAAGGTAGAGCTCTGAAAATAACATCAGGGCTGGGCAGCCTGTGTTAGTAGGCTACTTCAGTCCTGTGGGCACAGGATACAATGTCCGGCTGGTTGGTTTTCTAAGTTTTGGTAATGTGCATCAGATTTGAGGTAGGACGCAGGGATATAATGAAGTTCAGTGTCTGGTTACAGTGGTCAGTCTCCACTTCTGACAAAGTATGAACCAATGTAAAATGAGACGTGTTTAAATGGTTTTTCATGTAACTTCATCTTTGCATAACTCCAGTGTTGGTTTCCTTCCACAGGAGAAGCATCCCGAGCTGCCCTTGATTCAGTTTAAGCAGAAAGAGGTGAATGCTGCCTGGGAGCGTCTCCACGGTCTGGCTCTCCAGAGACGGAAAACCCTGTCTGATGCTGCAGACCTCCAGCGATTCAAACGGTATGGATCTGGCCACCGCTTTGCAGAAAACTTTAAAATAGCATCATGTTTGTTATTTGCATTAGCTTCCTTCTACTCTTGTTAGCAATTAGTGGTCAATACTTCAAACCAAAGTGGATCATGTGCTTGCCTTTGAGACAGCAAGGGAGGGGGCAGTTAAGTCAATATTGTGAAGATTGGAGCCCGAAGAAATAAAAAAATAGCATTGGTGATTTAGTGATGGAAGCTCTGCAGAAGCAAGGAAAGCAGATTGAGAATTAGGTGCTGGTGGAAGGTGGAGTTGGGAAGAAGAAAAGCATTCATAAAGAGCTTACCGAGACATGCAAAGTATCTTTGGAAGATCAACTGTCAGGAGGTCCAGGTTCTTAATATCTCAATGGAAACAACTATTAAGCAAGGACATCTTATATTACTTTTTATTGGTATGTGGGAAGGCAAGGTAATTATTGTTTTTGGGTGACCCAAGGTGGTCCTTGCTGTGTGCTCTGTTGCACTGCTTGCTGTGCAATGCCTGCCATCTTCTTTGGTTGGAACTCTTGCCAATCTCTGACAGGGATGTGACCGAAGCCATCCAATGGATCAAAGAGAAGGAACCTCTACTCAGCTCTGAGGACTATGGCCAAGACCTTGTTAGCTCTGAGGCACTGTTTCACAGTCACAAGGGACTTGAGAGAAACCTTGCAGTTATGAATGACAAGGTAAGTCACCGTCACAGGAGTGACTGGCCCCTTGAGCTAGAAGAGGCATTTGGTGGTCATCTTGTCTAGCACCATGCCTCCAGAGGGCACAATAAATTTACCCTTTTCAATGAAGGAGAAATTCAGTGGCACTTGAATATACTTCCTTATTTTAATTCATAACTTTTACATGGATACTCCTTACTTTATTTAAATTATTTGTATTTAAATATACATACATGAGTTATATTGTATGGTGTTTTTCTAATATATTTCACAATTTAAAAACAAAAAGTGCATACCTCCAAGGAAGGTTTCCTAATTTCACTCAGTGAAATACCTCGTGGCCAGAGAGTCTTTCCTTTCATCTACCCATGCTTTTTCCTGTTGCAGCTGAATCCTGTTTCTTTTTGTTCTTCACTCAGTAGATTAGAAAACTATTTTCTTCTTTTCCTCTTGTAATAAATTCCGAGACTTGCTAAAGCCACCTTTAAATTCCCTTTTAAAAGCTGGGAAATCCCAGTTCGTATGTCTATAGAAGTGGGTACAGGCACACTAGAACTTAGAACAAGCCTACTTTCTCGAGTGATTGCCGTCCTTTACTATTTCCCCTCACGACTTTAGTTATGACATAGACCGATTACTACTGAGTGTCCACAGGACAGTCAGCCCACAGAAAGACCCACACTTACTGTGATTTACTTATGGCCCTGTCCGTGTGTATAATTTCTACAAACTCCCACCTTTCCACTTCTTTTATTCTTCCTTATTTTTGTTTTTGTTTTTGGTCTTTTATCCTGATACTGAATAATAAAATCCCATGATCTGATGAATAATGATAATGAAATCCCACACCCTAGACAAGATCTGATTATAGTCGAGTATGACGAAAGGGGTAATAACATGTGCAGAGTCATCCATATCCACGTTTTGCCCTGGTAACCCCACTACTCAGAAATTGTGCTTAAAATGGTCTGGCATTACTGGAATTTTCTTGACCTCCTTGGTGGAAATGTCTAACTCCCACAATATTAATTAGGGAAATGGTATAGTGGTGGTGAAGGAGCAACTTAGGTGAAAACCTTGCTCTGACACTTACTGGTTGAATAACTTTGAACCAATAAATACTTTACCTCTTAGTTTTCACATAAAAGGGAAATAAGAATAATTTCTACCTCAGTATTATTAAAGGAAGAGTATAAAATGAGAAAATGCATGTAAAGTGCTTAGCACAATGAGAGATAAAAAGTACTCAGTAAATTGTAATTATTAATATAGTGTGTTAGTGTCATAATATATCAGTATAAATATATTTATAAATTATCATTACTCATATGATTGTTTTGCTATACTTTTTTCACAAATCTTTGCCAAGAGGAGTCAGAGTCCTACCAGGTTTCTTTTTCATCCCAAAGGTGAAGGAGTTATGTGCCAAAGCAGACAAGCTTATGCTTTCCCATCCTTCAGATGCACCTCAGATCCAGCAGATGAAAGAAGATTTGGTCTCCAACTGGGAGCACATTCGCGCCTTGGCTACCAGCAGATACTCAAAACTGCAGGCTTCTTATTGGTGGGAAATTCCTCCTCTCTGTGGCTCTGCCTATCTCTACAGGACACAGATATAATAGCAAAAGCAGAGCTAAGTATGAAAAGAGTAAAATAGAGAGGGAATCAGCTCCACTGCCTGCTCAGTAGAGGCAACAGATTCAATTTACCAAAGGAACTTTTTTGTGGACTGATATAATATGGTAGTCCCTGCTTAGCCATGGTTTCAATTACCCAAGGTCAGCTGCAGTCTGAAAATACTAGATGGAAAATTCCAGAAATAAACAATTCATAAGTTTTAAATTGTACACCATTATAAGTAGTATGATGAAATCACTTGCTATTCTGCTGCCTCCCGCCCGATTCGTGAATCATTCCTTTGTCCAGCCCATCAGTCAGTCACTTAGTAGCTATCTAAGTTATCAGATCCACTGTTGCAATATCGCAGTGCTTGTGTTCATGTAATCCTTATTTTACTTAATTGTTCATTTTATTATTGATTATTGTTGTTAATCTCTTACTGTGTCTAATTTGTATGTCAAACTTTATCATACATGTGTAGGTATAGTATATAAAAGATAGGGTTCAGTACTATCCTGAGTGTCAGGCTTTCTCTGGGCAGCTTGAAATGTTTCCCCCACAGATAAGCGGGTACTGCTGTACTCAGCATCACACCTCCACTCACCCCCATCCCACTTTCTTCCCATTTGTATAATCATGGGATGCTATGGAGGGACTCATAGCTGCTGGAAAAGCAGCTGAAGAAACATTTCAAAATTCTGCTTCTAGCTAAGGAGCTGAAATAAATTTTCAAGCTGAAGAGCATCAAAATAACTCCAGTATTATTTCCTGAATGTGGATTAAAAGCTTACAAAAAACTCTGATAACCAGGCATTATTTCAGTAATTAATTCTTACGATTAGTCTTTAGATAACCAGAAGATAGTGTTTACCTTATTGTTATGACTTAAAACCAAATGGTGAGCATTTAATTTTTTGGAATAGGTAACTGTTTTTGCAGTTTTTGTTTTTTATTGATAGGGTTAAAGGAGAGCTAGGATACATGAGGAATCCTAACCCTAATTCTAGTCCCCTCTTCCAAGAGGGTGCTTCCTGTTATTTATATGGCATGTATTTATTTATTGCTGCATTATGAGTACTTTATTCCATTTCGAATACCTATGGGGTAGGTGTGACCTTGTAGTGATGGAGAAGTGATGCCCATATGTCACATCACACAATGACACACCTACCCTAGGAATATACAACCTGGAGTGAAGGACTTACAACCTGCACCACTAGAGGAACTAGACCTGCAGTCCCCAACCCCCAGGCTGCCCACCAGTACAAGTCCATGGCCTACTAAGAACGGTGCCGCACAGCAGGAGGTGAGCAGTGGGCAAGCAAAGCGTCACCGGTATTTACAGCTACTTTCCATTGCTCACATCACCACCTGAGCACCGTCTCCAGTCAGCTCAGCAGCAGCATTAGATTCTCATAGGAGCACAAACCCTCCTGTAAACTGCACATGGAAGGATCTAGGTTGTGCGCTCCTTATGAGAATCTAATGCCTGATGATCTGAGGTGGAGTTGAGGCAGTGATGCTAGTGCTGGGGAGTGGCTGCAAATACAGATTATCATTAACAGAGAGGTTTCACTGCACAGAGACCATAATAAATCAATTGCTTCAGACTCATCTTAAAACTCTATCAGTGAGTGGCAAGTGACTGACTATGTAATAATAATAGAAGTAAAGTACACAATAAATGTATTGCACTTGAATCATCCTGAACCCATCACCACCCCCCCCCCCATCGTTCCACGGAAAAATTGTCTTCCATGAAACCAATCCCTGGTGCCAAAAAGGTCGGGGACAGCTTAACTAGATTTTAAGTAACAGGAAGTACATCAGGGAAGGAGAGGGCTAGGATAAGAGTGAGGAGGACCTCACACATCTTAGCTCAACCTAACCCTAACTCTTTGTTCAGAGTCCTTTCACATCAAGTTTCTCCCTCCTGTCCTTTATCTCACCTTTCCCACAGGTACCAGCGGTTCTTGTCTGACTACGATGAGCTCTCGGGCTGGATGAAGGAGAAGACCGCTCTGATCAATGCTGATGAGCTGCCAACTGATGTGGCCGGTGGGGAAGTCCTGCTGGACAGGCATCAGCAGCATAAGGTAGAAAGGACAGGCATCCCCAGCCAGAGGAGGGGGCAGGTGATGTGGTTCAATACCAGGAATGCCAGAAGGCTTCTTGCTGCATTTTGAGACATTGTGTCTTGTGGCCACAGCATGAGATTGACTCTTACGATGACCGATTTCAATCCGCTGATGAGACTGGTCAAGCCCTCCTGGATGCCAATCATGAAGCCTCTGATGAAGTTCAGGAGAAGGTAATCTAGTTTAACAGAGTTTGTGAGATTTTGATGGCATATTTAGTCCTTACTTAATCTCATAATAATATGATAATCTCTGAATGGGAAGAGGATAGAAGTCATCTAAGTATGTTAATAATATGGACCCAACTTTTATGCTGCTCCCTTTCTCATACAGTCATCCATCATAATCCATGGGGGATTGGTTCAAAGACTCCCTGGGTTGCCAAAATCCGTGGATGCTTAAGTTCCTGATATAAAATAGTGTAATATTTGCATATAACCTCTGTACATCCTCCCATGTGCTTTAAATCATCTCTGGATTTATAATATCTAATACAATGTAAATTCTGTGTCAATAATTGTCATAGTGCAATGTTTAGGGAATAATTACAAGAAAATAAAAATCTGTACATGTTCATACAAACGCATTTTTTTCCAAATATTTTCTATCCATAGTCAGTTGAATCCACAGATGTGGAACCCACAGATATGGAGGGCTAACTGTGCTGTTTTAGTTAAATTGAATCATTTGAAATTCTCAGGACACAGTGTTTGCTTCCTCACATCTGAGCTTTTATGTCACCAACCCTCTGACTTCTACATAATAGGAAACATCCATACCATTTTGCCTTTTGACATTTGCTCTGTTTTGTCAGCTTTCCGTGCTCATCTCTAGATTGTAAATTCCATAAGGACTGCACCTTAGTCATCTGTGGATTCCCTAGTGCTTAGCACAGTGCCGGAAACACAGCTGGCACCTGTACCTTTTCTTCTTTCCTCTATACAACCTCAAATTAAGCTGATTTTTCTCTATCTGTGTTTTTCAAATTTACATTAAATAACAGGAAAACTTTAAACATTCACAACTCCACTGCATTTGTGAATGGACAACAGGTTTACCATCATTCCAACCTCCTGAATCACAGGGCCTCACTCCAGCCCCCTGACCCAGAGAGATTTTGCTCCAGTGACAAAGTCTAGGAACTCCTGGGGATGATGGTAGCAATAAGATCTGCAGGCCTCTTTGCTTCTCACTAGAAGCCAGGCAGAGCCTCCGGCACTATGTAATGAGTGAGGTTGAGATAACTGTGTTTTGAATTCTCCCAGAACTCTGTGGGGATATTGTAATATAGATTTTTATTAGTAACAAGTTTATGCCAGAGGAATAGCAGAACCCTAAGTCCTTGAAAACTCACCTATTATCCTGTGATTCTCAGATTTTGTGCTGCTCCTTTGATGGAGTTAACACAGAAGCAGCTATAGTAAGTTGGAATTTCTTGGGCAGATGCTTAACCAGAAACAAAGGCTTTTTTATGGGTTTGAGAATGTCTCTTTTCTCTTTTCTTGGTGTTTCTCATTTTTTTTTTTCAGAGTAAAATGCAAACTTCTCAGTCTGACATTTTAAGTGCTCTATGGATTTCATCAAATGTCCACCCTTTTTCAGACACTGCACTTTTCTCTAGAGCACATGGTACAATCTAACAATTACCTAGAGTTCCTATAATAACATTTTCTCATGGCACCATGTCCTCCTACAATCCTGCTACTTGCTCCCAGCCCTTGGTAGCTGCTCTCTGGTACAATACTTCCTATGCTTTTCCATACTTCTACTCCCTGGTCTTCTTACCAGAATTAGTCTTTTCTTGGTTCTTTATACATATTAAGTGTATTGTTCCTCTCTCATGGCATTTTTTCCATTTTTCCTATGCTAAAATCATTTGCTTAGATGTTGAAACCTTAAGAGAAAAGCCTATTTCCTGTTTATTTTTGTATCCTTCAAATGGCTTTGCATTTATTAGATGTTCAATAAATGTAGAATAACATAAATGATCTTCCTGATATACTGTCTTCTCCTTTCCAAAGATGGCAATACTTGCCAACAGCTGGGCTGCCCTGCTGGAACTGTGGGACAAGCGTCAGCATCAGTACGAGCAGTGCTTGGACTTGCATCTCTTCTACAGAGACAGCGAGCAAGTGGACAGTTGGATGAGTAGACAAGAGGTAGCGGGAAGGGTCCAACCAACTTGTCCTGGGAACTAGAAAATTATCCAAAGAAGAAAATATAGGTCTTTCTATAAGGCTACTTCAATTCCCTCATGAACGAATGCATATAAAAATACTTAAATATGTAGCAGAGAGGATTTAACCATAACTGAACATAAGACAAAATGAACATCAAATTTATAAGAGCTCAAGAAGAGAAAAATGTGACTAGATTGGGGAATTCCATGTGGATAGACCCAGAAATATAGGTAAGAAAATTGCATAAGAGCATCAGGAAGGAAGATTGAAGCTCCTACTGTTTGAGGTTAGTCTCTATCTATTGCCCTAATTTGTGCTGATTCCTGCCTTGTTCTCCAACCATCCCTTCTCCTTCCTTAGTCCTTGTGTCAGAGATATTCCAAGAGGAATCTCACTAATGGGGCACAGCTGAGGTGTGCCTTTCTGTCTTCTATAGGCCTTCCTGGAAAACGAGGATCTGGGAAATTCACTTGGCAGCGTAGAAGCCCTTCTTCAGAAGCATGATGACTTTGAGGAAGCCTTTACTGCCCAAGAAGAGAAAATTACAGTAAGAAATGGGCTGTAATTTGGGCATTGTCTTCCTGTTTGTATACATCATCTCAGACAATACCTGTGCCTAGATAGAATCACTCCTTTGTACAGAAAAAAGAAAGAAGGAAAAAAAAATCACTCCTATGACTGCCAAACATAGCATGAGGATTATTCTTAATCAAGTTATATCCTTGCTTTATTGTTAGTAGTATTTCTTTTTGTGTTTTTAAACTCTTTGATTTAATTTTGCAAACATATAAAATGTTGACATAGCATTAAAGCCAAACTTTATACTTATCTTTAAAAGAAAAAAAAGTTAAAATATCCAGAAAAAGAATCACCCCCATTTTTATCAACATTCTTCTTGGTCTACAAAGCATATTTGGGAAGGTTTTCAAGATGGTACATCATTTTTTTTCTTTCTGATGAAGTGCATGATCATTGTTTTATTTTTTTTTCCTCTCTAATAATATCTTAATATAGTTTTCTCTTCTCTAGTAATATCTAGATATCTAAGTAATATCCACTCTTTTCCTTCATAGCATATTTTTCCTTAATAGTATATCTTCATCTTTGTGTTTCTCATCTAAGCTACTATAGAGTTTTCCTGTGAACCTTAATTAAAGTATCCAGAAGACTTGTCAATATATAAGCAGGATTCAAAGGAGTGTGAGGAAGATTTCATTGGTCAATATATTATATGTCTTTGGCTGCCTTCTAGGGTGGTGCTGTCTTTAACGCCCCCTTCCCACATGTACAAACATACCACCACCACTCGCAGCAACAACAATCAAATTCCAAGTCTTCTTTGTTAATCTCCAATCAATTTGGAGCTTAATATGGTCCACTATTAATCCATATGCATGTTCTTTCTGTTGCTTCTCATTGGAGAAAGGATAACACTGTAAAATAATTTATTCTGTATAAAGTGCTATCATTTATTTTAGATCATTTTCCCGTTCTGATTAATTCTAAGCTCTAGCAATTTGGGAGATTACGGATAAATATAGATAAAAATTTGCCTCTACAATGTCTGACTCCTGTCCCCATGTAGCTGGAGGTATAAATATAGATGTAGATACAGATACATATCATAGAAGAATAGATGAATAGATAAATAGACAGATAGATAGACTTGTACCACCAGACATGACTGTATCATTAATAGTGTTTCCTCTTGATATTTAAGCACAGATCAAATATTTACCTTGTAGTGACATATGAATTCATTTACTGTAGCCTGGATATATATTGTGGCACAGAGAAAGTAATTGATATGCCTAAGGTATATGTTTTGAAATATAATTTATAACAGAAATCTGAATGAGGACCTAGATCTTCTGACCTTCCAACTTGTTCTCTTCCAGTGTTGTTCTCTTCCAATGTTGTTATGCTTCACCTTTAAACAGCTATTCAAACTGTGACCACCTACCCAGTGGTCACAGAGGGAAAACCACTCTATTTTGTTTTTTTTCAGACATTAGACAAGACTGCAACCAAATTGATTGACAATAACCATTATGATTCAAAAAACATCGCCGCTATTCGTGATGGGGTATGTCCAAAGGCCCAGAGCTTCTGCCTGCCTGTGCACTGGGGTCAAGGAAACTGTTGAGGGTATGATGACCAGAGCGGAAATTGAATCTCATGTACCCATATTGGTTTTGCTGACAGTGAGTTTGCTCATGGTTTTTGCAGCTGTTGGCCCGGCGGGATGCCCTGCGTGAAAGAGCTGCCACTCGGCGGAGATTGCTGGAGGACTCATTGCTTTTGCAACAACTGTATCAGGATTCAGATGACCTAAAGAACTGGATCAACAAAAAGAAAAAGTTGGCAGATGATGAAGATTACAAGGTAGGTAGGGGGTTTCAGTCCCTGGATATACTTAGGAGGAGTTAGTTTCATGGAATTATGATCTTGGAGCTGAATGGATTTCGATGTTCAGCTGGTGATCCACATTTTATAGATGAGGAAACAGAGGCTGAGAAAAGGGCAACGACTCCCCTAAGACTATATATCCAGTTACAAATCAAGAATCTATATTCTGGTTTTCCTATATCCTGCTGTTCCTCACTCCTTTCCTCTGGTGCAACTTCCAGTGATCCTTAACAGAGTGGAGGAAGGGTAGGGATGATCCTTATTAGCTGCTGTTGTCCCTTTATCAGCTCTTCTGCTCCCCCAAACTCCTATAGTAGGAAAATATTGCGTCTAATCCCAGAAATACATTCAAAGTTTTTGAAAGCAACTAGAAACTCAAAAATATCCTAAAAGTTTAATATAATATAGACATATAATGTTGTGGCTGGAAGGGAACAATCCCTTATTTTATAGATGAGGGAACCAGGCTCTGAGTTGATATGTAAATTGCCCAGAGCTATCCAGTTATTTAGAAGGTAGTTTAATATAAAGGTTAGAAGCACAAACTCTGGAGAAGGTGAACCTGGGCTTAAATTCTACTTTAGTTTGTGTGACTATGGAAATTCCTGAATTATCGCTAAGCCATAGATTTCTCTTTCTTGGAGTTGTACTAAACACATATTTTGCACTAAAAAAAGTTGCATAATAGAAACTATAATGCATACACATGTATACTCACAGACCTTAACATTTACCATCAGGGCTAGAATTACTGTCTTGATTTCTAGGCCAGTGTCTCTTGAAAGTGTTTACTTTTCCAGATATCATTTAGTCTTAAGTGTGTACTTACTATCCTTCTGTTCTTATATCTTGCTAGATCTATGAACACCTATCTGTACCTTTCATTTTGTGAAACTGAATTGTACATGTTTGCATTCCCTAGAGGAATTATGGCTCCAGTGTATGTTGAATAAACAGATCTCTATATGGGGCTGATGTGTGGATGATCCATGTACTAGGAAAGGGATAGAAAATAATTCTCACCTTTCATGACAGCTCCAACTGAGTGTTAATGCTTGCATGGGGTGACACGTTCAAAATGATCTTCAGGCAGTATCTGGGCTCAGTGGAAATAAATGCTGGATTGGTTAGCCACATCTGTCACATGCAGAAAGAGAGATGGGTCACGTGAGTTTTCCAAGCATTGGACTAGTGCAGTTCTCCCTTGTATCCTCTTCTTAGTACAGTGAAATTTATAGTGAGAAGTAACCCCCATCCTTAAAATTTCTGCACCTCATTCTTCAAGTAATGTTTTCTTTCCTCCCACCCCGCCCCCCATCTTGTCTTAGGACATACAGAACTTGAAGAGCCGGGTTCAAAAGCAGCAAGTCTTTGAAGATGAACTGGCAGCTAATGAGATCCTACTCAATAACCTGGAGAAAACTGGCCAGGAGATGATTGAGAATGGTCACTACGCCTCTGACAATGTGGCCGCTCGCCTGAGTGAAGTTGTCAGCCTCTGGAAGGAGCTGTTGGAGGCTACAGCACAGAAAGGTAAGAAGCAGAGGTCTTGGTGAAATCCAGTTCCTAAATTCTGCAACCTGCTGCATTCATCTTTCCCACCATGAATTTATCTGGTGACCTCTATGAGAAGGGATGCTGCTTATTTGCTTCCTTGTGTCTTCTTTTGATGGGAAAGAAGTTTTTTAAAATCCAGTCTAAACTTAGCACACTATATCTTAACACAATTTTATGTTTTCTTTGTGTATGTAGAGGTATTTTTTTTTTTTTTGGCTGAAATTACTTTTGTTTCCTTTACTTTTCTCCCATTATTTTTTTCTTTTCTTGAACAGCTATTCATGAACTATAAATTCAGTATTGGCTGTGGACCTAAATCTAGTGCACATATTTTGGTTCCATAAACTAGACAAGATATTATGGCCCAGGTGATTAAATTAGACATTCAGAGATTGTTGGTGTCACAAATGACGATCCTATAATATTTTATTCTTATAGATCTTGATCACTTGTTGCTTTTTTCACCTATCTGAAAGTGTTCAGGCTCTGCTGTAAGCGCTGAAAAAAATTTCCACGTGTCTTCTTGAATAGTCTCTATTTATATTTTATGATCCATTATACTAAGAAAGGGATGGAAAATAATTCTCACCTTTCGTGACAGCTCCAACTGAGAGTTAATGCTTGTGTGGGTGTCATATTCCTCCATACACCTCTTACTTTGGAAAATTGACCAATTGTCAGCAATGAACACAGTTAATGAGTTTTCTCTGTCAGTGCATCCCTTGTTATGGACATCAACCTAGAAACATGACTCTTCCCTGGTTACAAAGAGATATGTCATACTTGTGTTTTTGGATGTCATTCTGATTTTTGGTTTAGGATAACAAAAATCCAACTTGGCTATAACAATAAGATGGCATGGCTGCTCCCTATTGGGAGACATAGTAATTGCTTTGCAGAATGCAAATAATTGCTATAAGGTCACATAATAAAGAATTTAGCTGAACAGAGTATAAGTGATAAATTTTTTGGAAAATAAAACTGTGGGGCATGGTTTGTAATGAAGGGCAGGCACTATGAGGGGGCATAGCAAAGTTCAGTGAAAGATCTTTATAAAAAGAAACTTCCCAATATCAAATCGAACCAACATCATGTATTATTCTTCTCTTAAAAAGTAGGGTGTTAGGCCAGGCGCGGTGGCTCACGCCTGTAATCCTAGCTCTCTGGGGGGCCGAGGCGGGCGGATTGTTTGAGCTCAGGAGTTCGAA
>NW_012152064.1:307011-315125 GCF_000956105.1 Propithecus coquereli
GTAGGGTGTTCAGTTTTTAGTTTCTTTGAAAAAGGTCTGAATAGAGAGTAACAAATAACATATGAAAATACCAAAGATGGTCAAATATCTGATACAGCAGAACTATACCTCACCAGGGAATATATTACTGTTTATTTTCACTTTTAGAATACTACTGTATTAAAAAAAATTCTATCAGCAAAATTCTACAAATTTAAATGGACTTCTTCTCTTTGGAATATCAAAATATTATATTGCTTTCTAAATTGAGAGAAGGTGTATTATAGTGCAGATAGGAGCAGTTATGATATTTAATGTCTTATAACAATTGTCTTCTCCCAGGGACCCAGTTGTATGAAGCTAACAAGCAGCTGCAATTTGAAAACAATGCAGAAGACCTGCAGCGCTGGCTGGAGGAGGTGGAGTGGCAGGTCACCTCAGAAGATTATGGGAAAGGCCTGGCCGACGTGCAGAACAGACTAAGGAAACATGGCCTCCTGGAGTCGGCTGTGGCTGCCCGCCAGGTTTGCTATTAGCTCTTTGGCCAGTCGTAGGCAATTGGTGCATATGTTCTGAGCACACCCACGATAAGTAATTATTATTATTATTAAGAGAGCAAAGAACCAAAAGTAAAAATTTAAAATTGTTAGTTGACCAACCACCTCATCCCAGGATCTCCTCCAATCCAGCCAGGACACCTGAGATCTCCAGGTCTCTTGTCAGAACCCCGTGGCTGATGTAAGACTTTATTGACTCTTCTAAACCTAACACTCTTCTCTCAGTCCAGAAATCTGAGTTTTATGTATAACCTTGTCACTTATTAGTTAGGTGATCTTTGATAGGTCATTTCACCTTTTTGTGCCTCAGTATCCTCACCTGCAAAATAAGTGTTTGGGATAAAATTGCCTTTTCCTGTTCTGATATTCTGTGACTCAAAGTTTGAAAATATTTTGAATCTTATCATTTTTTTTTCAGTTAAGAAAATTGAAACCCATAGAAGTAAAGTGCCTTTCCCAATGTCAAAAGGAAAATTAACGGCAGGGCCAGGACTATGATACAGATGCCTAAGTCCCTAATTTCAGGAATATTTCCCCCAACATCCCACCAGCCTGTTATTTAAAATAAATTTATCCAATAAGTTTCTAGATCATGAATACTATATATAAATTTTGGAAGAATTCAATGGAAATCAACTGCCAGTGACTCAATTTCTCATCCCAGGAATGCTAACTTGTATTTAAAAATGATTCTGCTGTTCCCTCAAAGGTCCATTAATCCATCTTTTACGTTGTCTGCTCTTTAGTCATCCTGAGTTAAATGGGAAAGACACAATAATCTATATATAGAAAACACACAAAAAAAGTCATTTATATGGCTTTAGGGATAGTTCTATGGGGCTTTAAATAAAGTAAAAGGCTGCAGGTAGGAAAATCATACAAAGAGGCTTTGAAATCCAAGTGGAGGAACAGAGTTTCAAAGGAGGGAAAGATAAGAGATGTTGAGCATTTTTTCATATGTTTTTTGGCCATTATTCTGTCTTCTTTTGAAAAGTTTCTGTTCATGTCCTTTTCCCACTTAAAATTTGTTTACTTTTTAATTTAAAAGTAAAAAAAGAGAACATTTTGAAGAAGATGAACCATGTATGTAATCAATTAAGAAATAGGAGACTAAGAGTGTGTGGCTCCATTTGGGAAACTTAGAGCAGCTGATCACCAGGAATTGGTTCTCCTAGTGGGAGCAGAGGCTAAGATATGATGCTTGCAAAGGAAATTTTAGATATGGAATGTTAAAATTGGAAAAGATCTTCAATGTCCTCTAGCCCAAAGTATTCATTAAATAGATGAGGAAACTAAGATCAAAACAGGTAAAAGAACTTTCTCAGGATCAAATGTCAATGGACTGGCAGCCAAGAAAAAAACCCAGGTCTACTAGCTCCCTAGCCTGTGGCATCTGGTAATATATATTAGAGGTTTTCGAAGAGTACAGTGGACCCATAATGATAATGATAATGACTCTGTTTGAAAATCACTCTATTATGATGTTTTCCAGTGTCCTCAGAAATGAGAACAGATGGCTAGTGAGAGATTTTAATTTTAATTCTTTACAGATTCTTTAATTTTTTATGAAGAAGTGAGTATACGTTTTAAGAAGCTATTGATAGAGAATTTTTTTTCCAAAGTGAGAAGACATAGATCAAAGGCATTACAGATTGAGGACTGGATGGCAAACTAGAATAAGTTAAACCAATGCCTAGTGTTCCTACACTTCCTGAAGAACTTTTCTTATTTACCATCCCCCACTCACCACCACCCCTCCCAAAAAACCACAAACAGATAAAACAGGCAGACAGACAAAAATTTGAGATGCTGTGTTTCTGCCAGGCCAGTTACAGTTGACCTCACTAATAAAAATGGAATGTATCTCTTGTAACTATTTTACCACATTGGCACGAGACAAAAATTTTATTTATAGGAAGATCCTGCAGAATCCTGTTTCTGAATCCCTTCTTTCTCAGATATGGCGCAGATGGGGATAACTAGGTAGTGGCAAAGGCAATGCCTTTACATCTCTCTTTCTGAGTTTCTGACATTTGTTTTTTGTAACATCACGTTCCATCTCATAGGTGTTGTTCCTGCTATGCAACAATCTTAAGCCTCAGGAGTTTCCATTTATTTATAGTTCTAGCTCATTCTAAAAAGAGAGAAAGAATATGGAGGGGGAACTGAGATAGAAAAAGGCTCCTACTTTTTTCCTTGGGGCCTAAATTTATCAACACTGCCATTTAAAGCTCTGCAGTTCTGATTTTTCTGATTTCCTTGAAGCATTCTATAAATATTTTGTCCTTTCTAAAATGTGTTTTGAGAACGACTTTGCTATAAATTGTCCTCAGTTTGATGAGTGGTCCTCGATGTAGCAACCCCTCCCGCTCCGTTTCGCTGCCTTAGACAGAGGTCCTAACACAGCGCTTATGGGAGCTGATTCTCCCAGGCCCCCTTCCCTCCACACCAAACTGCCATCACTTCCCACTAGTGATGTAATTTCCTGACCCCCATTCTATTTCTCCCTCAGGATCAGGTGGACACCCTCACAGAGCTGGCTGCATATTTTGAAGAAGCAGGCCATCCTGATTCTGGGGACATACGGGCAAGGCAGGAGTCCTTGGTGTCCCGGTTTGAAGCTCTGAAAGAGCCACTGGCCACCCGGAAGCAGAAGCTCATTGACCTACTCCGTCTGCAGCAGATCTGTAGAGACACAGAGGATGAGGAGGCCTGGATCCAAGAGACTGAACCCTCAGCAGCTTCTACCTACCTTGGTTAGTACAGCCTGAGCAGGCTGAGCCATAAGGAGACACCAAGGTCTGCAGATTGTTTGAGATCTGGGATACGGTAGTGAGGGGGTGAAAAGTTTTCTCTCAGCTCATCCCCCTCAGACTCATGAAAATTTTGTCCATTCTCCCATAAAAATATTTTAAAAATACTAAAAAATTCACCTCCTAAAACTAGGCATGAACAATGCCATGAATTTAGGACCTCTGGGAAGAGCTAGAGTGTTCAGCTTTTTGCTGCTTGCTCTGAAACTGAAGTTACTGTGAAGGTCCTTGGCTGAGCAGACATGGTTAACGTTTGAGACACTAAATGTTTCTATCTAGGTTGTTGATGGCTGCCTTTTATAAACTAAATGAGCTATTTATTACAAGGATAAAAGGAGTGAAGTAGCAAAGTGTAATATATCTTTTCCTTTGAAAGGTATTAGTTCACCAGTGTCAGTGCCAAGACATTTACACTGAAGTACAGAAAAAAGCCCACATAAATACAGTGCAACTTTGTGCACATGTTTGGGAGCATCAGAGGGGCTGGACAATGAGGACAATTAAAGGGTTAGTCTGGGAAAACTTCATAGAAGAGGAAAGCTCAGGCTTATTGGAAAGGTACAGAGAGTTTCTGGAGAGGTATTTTGAATGGGAAATATTGGGAAAGAAAGTTTGGAGGGGAGCAAGGTGAAGCACGATTAGGAGACAGGGAAGATGAAGCAGACAGCAGGAACTGGGGATCTTATAAGATGGAGGAAATCCACGGTAGGTGGCATCTTTGTGTGCTTATTAAAGCCAGGCAGTAAGTGAGGTACTTTTATAAGCTATTTCTAATCATTACAAATAAACCTTCAAACTGGTAATATTGTGTGTTTTTCTTGGTGAGAAAACTTACATTTAGGGAATTTAATAACTTTCTGAAGTATATAGAAATTAACAAGTGGAAGATCCTGCTTTGTATACCAAAATATGCCAAAAGAAAATTGGTTGCATAATATTGGACATTTGAGCTAAGAATTTATTTGCCTTTCTACCTACCTTCCAACAAAAATAATGATTTCTCCATTATCTTTTGTATGATAATGAATTGAAATCTCTTAGTACAAGAGGCAAGGGTAGTAACAAAGATGAGTGGAGTTAACTCAGACAGATGTTATACATTTAAGGACACCCAATCAATGATTAGAACTTTACCAGGAAGAACCTTTAGATCCAAGAGTTCTAAAAAAGTGAGGCACACTACTTCCATACACCAGGATAGTCTCAAATCTGAAATTTCCTTTGTCTGTAGGCAAGGACCTGATTGCCTCCAAGAATCTTCTGAACAGGCATGAGGTCATCCTGGCAGACATCAACAACCATGAGCCACGCATTCAAGCAATAACAGAGAGGGGAAACAAAATGATAGAGGAAGGTACGTATGATTCAGACCGAGTTGGCCAAAAATCACTCTGCCAGACCTTGGGGAAGAAGTTTGTACAATCTTAGGGTTTCAAGGAAATTTAAAAATAACTGATTCATTTTCCTATCCAATTCTCTTTGGGCATTTCTGATAGATGAGTACAGAACTTTGTTTATATATTTCCAATAGTAGGAATCGTCCAATCTCATGAGCCAGTATTCCATATTTAGTAAACTCAAAATTATTAAAATAAAATGATTTATCCTAGTCATCAATATGCTTCTCTGTAGAAGTTACAGAATTCAGAGTTTAGGTTCCAAAGCCCTTCAAAACAGACCAGGTCCTTTTCTCATGTGGAAACTTCCAGATCTGTGAAGATAGATCTTAGGATTGCAGTGTCTTATTATGTTTATAATAAACAGTGCCATTTCTTTACATTTCTCACTTTATGTAGTTTCAATGCCTCTCTTCATCCTAATCTTTCCTATTCAGAAATCCCTCCTGTTTAAATATGATGTTTAGAACTGTGTATCAGAGACCAGGTGTGGTACAAGCAATGCAGATTACATCAGGATTTTCCCTCTGTTGATTGATGATCAATTGCTGCCAGCCAGTATCCAGTTTTCAAAGTGTAGGTTAAAATCCAGTATGCTGAGCAAAAGTTCAGATCTCAACTGAGTGATTCAGGCAGACAAATGTTTATTTGGGATTCCTGTGTTACTATAGAAACTTGCCTTTTTTTTTCCTTGAAATCTCTGACTGTAGTTGTAGATTTTGTCTATGTTTTTTTCAGTTCTATTGGTTTTTGTTTCATGTATTTTGAAGCTCTGTTATTATGTGCATGTACACTAAGAATTGTTATTAATATGTCTTTTTGATTAAGCTAAATATTTATACTATGAAATAGTCATCTTTATTTCTGGTGATATTCTTTGTTCTGATGTCTATTTAGCGTGACTTTAATATACCTTTTTGGTTAGTTTTTGCATGGTACTTATTTCTTCATCCTTTTTCTTGAATTCTTTTTTTTTAATATATATATTTAAAGTAGGTTTCTTTCTCAGTTGAGGAGATGGAGGAGGGGAGACTGGTAGGTTCTTTTTGGGTTAGTCCTCCCTGAACTGCATTCCAGAAACTGCCCAAGGAATAAGTTGTGGCGATTATAGGACATATCTCATTTCTTTCCCTTCTCTCAGGAGTCATGATCCTCTACTCATTGTCTGAAAATCATTGTATCTTAGTTTGTCCTGTTTTCTCCTTGTTTAGGGTGAATAAGTAATTCCTATGATGATAAATCCTTTACAATAAGAAATGGAAATCTGTTGATTTTTCTGTTCAGTTTAGAGAAGATGTGTTTTAGAACTCTGAGCATCACCCACACGTGGGTGTACTGTTTTTAGGCTGTCATTTACTGTACCAACCCATTCACTACCACACATACATGTCTATCCCCAATTCGCACCTATTACTGCTTCATCTCGCTTAGGAAACTCCAATTCCCAGGGAATTTAAGAAAAATGTGACATTGACTAAATATGGCACCATCCTCATGCCTCCCTTTTTCTTTCCCAGGTTATTAAATGATTATATAATACAGTAGACATTAATGATGGTCATACTCATTTTTTTTATAACTGCTCCATAGAACATTTTGCTGCAGAAGATGTGGCCTCTAGGGTCAAGAGTTTGAACCAGAATATGGAGTCTCTCCGTGCTCGAGCAGCTAGACGGCAGAATGATCTTAAGGCCAATGTCCAGTTCCAGCAGTACCTGGCTGACCTGCATGAAGCAGAAGCGTGGATTAGAGAGAAGGAGCCTATTGTAGACAACACTAATTATGGGGCTGATGAAGAGGCAGCTGGGGTAAGGTGGGGGTGGGGTTGTGCATTGTCTAGTGAATCCTCACAAAATGCTACTAAATTAGTAATTTGGGGTTTGCTTAGGTTGTGGGACAGCTACAGGTTATGTTAGATTATTTGGGGTTCCCAGGGCCATCACCTTTGGCCTTTATCAGTTGGGATTCTCTCAGAATTGACAGGGATCCCAAAAGATACACCACATTTTTCTAATCCCACAGAGATCCCTAGATTCTTTAGAGATTGTCCAAATCCAAAAGATGTGGCCAGAGATTTATGCCTGTCTTGGTCCCATCCTAAACTTCCCAGAAAAACCCTGGGCTTTCATAAACTAACCATGGTTCTCTAGTTTTATGATATGGACACCTTAATTACTTTATTGAAATTGAATCAGCCAGATGTTGGGGCAAGAAGAACCTCAAAGGTCATAATTACCATTTGTTTTGTTTTGTTCTGTTTCTTTGTTTTGTTCATTGTCCTACAGGAAGCCCGTATAGTATTTCACAAACCTTTAGTACTAGAAATAATTGGAATGCACATTTAAAGTTATGCTAGATGTTTATCCTATGAAGTAACAATATTAACAGCATCCTCTTTCAGCTATGATGTGTGTTGATAAAAATGCTTGTGCAAACTTGAGTTATTTTTGATTTTAGCAAACATATTAAAATTGTTATTTATTTATTAACTCCTATTTTCTTGAGTCTTGCAAATTTGGGCTAAAAAGAATTTTATAATAGATGGAAAGTGGCTCTTACTGACATTTAAGGCAGTCAGCATAACCCAAAATAATAGCAGTCGAATCATCCCCCAGGTTTGCTTAGTGTTCCTATCTTCCTTCTGATGATCTTGTCATCAACAAATCCAGGCTCTTCTAAAGAAGCACGAGGCCTTCCTAGTGGATCTCAATGCATTTGGAAAAAGTATAGAAGCTCTACGGGATCAGGCAGAAGACTGCCAGGTAAGATGAAATTAGTGATGACAAGAATCACGCTTCCGCAGAAGAAAAGGAATTCTCTTTATCACTGATTTTCCTTCTCACGACCCAGAAAACAATTGCAAAGAAAATACTAAGTTCTATGGTCCTTATAGGCAGGCAGGAATTGTAGCATCTACAGAGATTTAGTCCAAAAGAAGTTGTCAATAAATGTTATAATGTGTTCATTGGTGTCTTTTTGGCTTTCCCTTCCTTCCTTTTTATACTTCTACCCTTATTTGTTTCTTTCTTTCTTTCCTACTTTTCTTTGTCTGCACCTCTTCTTATCTTCCTTTCTAATTCTCTTACTTCATTCCTTAGTTTTTTTTATACCAACACTTACTAAATGTCTACTATATGCAAGCATGAATAAAAAATAATCTGCATTTGCAGGAAAATTATAGTCTATTAGGAAGCCTGAAATTCAAGCAATAAGTACATATAATAGATGTATGAACAGGAAAAAGAATCTCGAAGAAGAATGGAAAAATAAGCACCGCATGTACTCGCCAGCAAATTGGTTTCACTGATCAATACCTAAGTGCACATATAAGAATAACATTTATGGGGTGTCGGGCAGGTGGGAGAGGG
>NW_012152064.1:315947-342082 GCF_000956105.1 Propithecus coquereli
GTAGACAAAAGACATAGACTCAGCGTGGTCAGTCAATATATATTTACATAGCTCTTATGCTGTGCCTTGGCCAGGCTGTGCACTCTGGGTGCCTGAACAAGAACAGATGGATTTATGCATTGTAAGTTATGGGGAAACAGAGTACTTGAAGGATATGAAATCAGGGGGATCTGTGAAGGGAGGTACATCTTCAACTCCAATCTGAAGAAGGGGTGGGTCATTGTTTAGAAAGAGGGGTTATATTTTGCTCATTGTCTCAGAGATATGATATTTGCAGAAGGTAAACATCAGAGAAAACTCTACCTTAGAGTGCAGGTTGCTTTCTAAAGAGAGACAAAATATCTTTAATGACCTCAGTCAATGTTCTCAATTTTTAAAATCCTGTGGCTTTTCCTGTGCTCTAGCTCACCCATCTCTAAAAAGAAAGGTCCAGAGCTCCTTGACACAGTGACTTAAAGGCCGGAGGGATGGGAAAAATTTTCAGTGGAGGCCCAGGACAAGGGGAAGATGATGATAGATAGTGTGTCTTTCACTTTCTCAAAAAATTTTCTGAAATATTGGTGTATATAATCTTCTTAAACCTTCTTAGAGAAGCATATTACCCCTTCCACTTTAAGAACCAGTTGCTTAGAGCATTTAATATGTTTCTGACAAACTACAAATTCACTTTCTTGCTCTCCATTTATACTTCCCAACCTGCCTATCTCCTGATAAGTGTTAGAGAGGATCAGTATCTCTGACGACCACATATTTTAACCTCTGCATCCTCATAAGAGGCTCCAGCCAGAGGCTACTCTCTCCTGTGAGGCCCCAGGAACTGCCCACCATTGGTGGGCTCTGTAGGGAGATATGGATGGCTGACATATGCTTCCTGTTTTTGTTTAGGAACAACAGGCTATGCCAGTGGACGTTGCTGCTCGAGAAGAGAGGGTTGTGGCTTTATATAACTTCGATGCCCGCAGCCCTCGAGAAGTCACCATGAAGAAAGATGATGTCTTAACTCTACTGAGTTCCATCAACAAGGTGACTTTTCCTTCTAACCTTCTTTCCATCAAGAGTGGCTCTTCCAGAGTCATCTCTCCCAACCCTGCCAGATATACGTATTATTTTCATCACCCATCACTTTGCCTCTTAAATAACTATAACTGACTGAGTAGTATTTTTCCTCCAGATATTGTGCAAGAACCTATACATACCTGTTGGAATTATAATACCAACTTTACAGTTAAAGAAATGAAGAATCAAAGTTAAATAATTAGCCCAAATATATAGTAGGTATGACTGACAATTCTATAATGTATTTACAGAACTAAATTGTCCCCTTTGTCCCTTCTCTTAGCTTGTTCCTCTTCTGTGCCAATATTCCTAGTGATGAAACAAAAATGTCTGGGTTTAGGAGGAGCCTGAAGACTAGTCTTTCATCAACTTGATTTTCTTTAGATCTTATGCCTGTGAGAACAGTGATAAAATATTGGTTGGGATTTTTACTATTCTTTCCCTAAGAACTCAAGTAAATTTTTGTACTCTAATACCTAATTAATCTTCAAAAATTCTTGAGAAGAAAAGAGAGTTTGAGATATTGTTACTCTAAAGGTAAGTGAACTTTTGGAGAGGCAAACTATTTCATTATTAAATAAGCTATATGCCAGGCCCTTTTTTCTTTGTCTAGGCCTCTTTATTTCACCATATTATTTTCTGAAGAAATTAACCACAAAGAGTTCAGTAAGTCTAGCAACATTAAAAAAAAAAAACAACCGAAAAAAACAAAAGAAACAATTCACATAAATGAATTCCAGAGCAATTAACAATTTTTAGGACCTCTGGAAAATTTTTTTTGTGCAATACTGTCATACATATATGCTCTACTCCTAAGAAATCTAATTAGAACTGACTCCATGTGCTTTTTGTAAATTCCTGGTGAACAAAATGCTCCATCATTAGAAGAGCTGTCTTTGGTGTTTGAGAAAGTTAAGGGTCTAAAACAAAATGTCAGATTACTTGATTTCAGAAGCTTGTCTCTGTAATTCTTGCAATTCCTCAATTACTTTCTTTGTAATATGTAAAAATTATGTGCCTCTCAATAGAGACAATTAGCTTCTCTTGGCCATCAGCCTGTGCCTATGCCTCGAGACGTGGTTAAAAGTGTTAAAGCCTCTCCTGTTTGTTCCAAGAAGTAAGGGAGGAGTGGGGGTCTACTCTCCCTTCAGGACTGGTGGAAGGTCGAAGCTGACGATCACCAGGGCTTTGTCCCAGCTTGTTATGTCAGAAAGCTGGCCCCTGATGAGTTCCCAATGCTCCCACTGCGGCGGCGAGAAGAGCCAGGCAGCATCACCCAGCGCCAGGAGCAGATTGAAAACCAGTAAGTTCTGGAGGCTACAGAACTAGACAGTGTTTGGCCATACATTTCCTGTTGGCTGAAGACTCTGTAACTGTTAGAATAGAGATGCCATAGCAAATTCACAGATGTTAAGAACTGAAAGTAAACCTAGGATCCTTCGAATATTTCCGTTTTGTGAGGAAAGGCAGCCCCCAAACCACTAAGTCAATTGCCTGAGGTCACTTATAGAGCCATGTCTTCTGACTCCCTACCCACATTCTTTCAAGGTCACTAAAAAGTCAATCTTCTGATATTCCTATGAACTTTGTTTATTATACCAGGCTGTTTCATATCCAGTTGTCAGTTGTCATGTAAAAATTTTATGTTTATAGAATGAGATGCTGCCAGTCATATTATTGGGTCATTGACAGTTTTATTATTTTTACATGCAATACTATGTGTTCACCTCTCTGCTCCTCAAGCCCTTTTCCCTCTATCTTTGTTTCTTCCTCTCTTTTACTAACCTTCTTTTGATTTTTCCTCCTTCTCCATTTTGTCTCTTTTATTCTTTACTTTTCTCACCCTGCCTCTACTCTTCTGTTTTTTCTCCAACTTTTATTCCACTTTTCCCATTCTCTTGACGTCTCCACCTAGGTACCATTCCCTCCTTGATCGGGCAGAAGAACGCAGACGTCGTCTACAGCAACATTACAATGAATTTTTGCTGGCCTATGAGGCAGGAGACATGTTGGATTGGATTAGAGAGAAAAAGGCAGAAAACGCTGATGTGGTACTAGACGATGTTTGGGAACTGCAGAAAAAGTTTGATGAGTTCCAAACGGTGAGAAAGAAGAACCTTCTCCTGACACCTTTTTTAGGGTTGTCACTGTTTCCTTTTATCCCCTATCTACTTCCACATAAACTTTTAATTTATTTCACACTCGTTAAATGTCCTCCCCAAAACTACTGAGAGCTCTGCAGCTCAGATCTTCCTCTGGGTATTGTAGTTGTCAAAAATTGGAAGGGAAATGCAAAGAAAGTTAGCTACCCTAACTGTGCAGCCTGAGTCCCTGCCACTCCAAAATCCTGCTTGAAGTTCTAGTCTCCCTGAATTCTTCAAAACTTGACCTACACCATACTGTGTTCCTGATGCCCAGCTTGAGATGAGGTATTATGAGACGGTCTATAAAGTCTAATCATGGGGCATAGGTTGGGGCGGAAAAAGGGAAAGAACGACCTGACTTTACAGCCAGACAGTTTCTAAGGTTTTGCCTACATAAAATCTTTTCATTGTCCTTTCTTCTCTCAGATTTATTCCATTATCTTAACTAGCAGTGAGAGTACATTCCTTCCTTTCTTTCTCTTATGATACCCTCTACCTGGAATTCTTTATCTCTCTCTATATATAGGTTGGGGGAGAACTCCCTAGAGCTGTTTCATACAACATCTCTCAACATAGGCAGATTGTAACTCAGTTAATGAAATTCTATAAAGGTGGAGGATTTTGCAGTGATAGTAAAGAATATTACACAGCTCACATATAAATCACTCTGATGGTGTAACTTAGTCCAGGGGAGATTTTAAGAAATCTAGAAAAATGTCTATGCTTCATACTCTAGCTACATAACAGTTCTCTTGGCAAGTTTTGGATAGCCACTAGATGTCAGGGTGTTTAAGGGTAGCCTTCTCGGTGGCAGTTTAATGGAGGGCAGCTTGGTGTGCATAACAAGTGAAGTCAGTAATATGTTTAATATTTAGCCAAGTAGGGGCAGAGATGAGCAGGCAAGAGTGGTGGATTCTTGAGAAGGGGATTTACATTGCTTTGGACAAATTTTCCCATCCAGGATTTGAAAACCAATGAGCCTCGGCTAAGGGATATCAACAAGATAGCTGATGATCTACTATTTGAAGAACTTCTAACACCAGAAGGAGCTCAAATCCAGCAGGTAATTAAGATTCCTTCCACTCCTCCTCACCACCAGGTTGGGCTTTGGGAGTCCTCATCTCACTCTAATATACTCAACTTTATATTCTGCAGATTAGCTAGGACATGCAGAATGTAATGGCAGTTTAGAACTGACGACAGGAAAGGCCAAAGACAATAGTCCAAATAGTATATCCATTTTTGTTGTATAAATGAACTTAATTAAAGCAGGTTCACTTATTAACATTTACTGAGTATCCTCTGTGCTCTCGCATAGGCACTTTTGTAGAGGGGATAGAGGGAGACAAAAGTATTGGGGGCAGAAATTCGTATTTACCTTCAAGTGGCAGTGTTAGAAATATTAAGAGCATATGGCACTGGACATCAAGAAAATTGGGTTTAAGTACTGGCTCTATCCTTGCCCGACTGTGTCCTTGGACAAGTCACTTCATTTCTAAGGACCTCAGTTTCCACATCTGAAAAGCAAGAGTGTTGGATAGCACAATCTCCAAATTTCCTTTTGATTTTCTGTACTGGGCTCTATAAAATTGAACATAAAATTCTTACCTTCCACCTCCACCCAAAAGTATAACTTTTGAACTGAAGTTATTTGAACTGACCTAAAATTCTTAAATTATAATACATACTCTTCTCTTGCTCACCGCCACCACACACACAAGAGATTCTCAAATATATGAATGCAAAGAAAATACAGATAAAGAAGCTTATTAGTGAGAAGGGGTAATCAAGAAAGTTTACTGAAAGAGAAAGGTTCTAATAAACATAGCAAAAAAGGAGAAGAATATAGAGCAGCAGAGATGGGGGAGGGGACATTCTTGACCTGATGCAGATCTGGACCTATGGTTCCATAAAAGACCTAATGAACTTTCATGAATGTCCAGTCTAGCTCTCTGGGTTCATAAATCAGTGAGGATGAGTTTTCTGCATCTTTTTATGTTGGTTGTTGTGAGATAAATGGGAGAAGAAATGTGCAGGGGAACAATGTACTTGCCCCCTACAAAAAGTAGGGCTCTATTAGTTTGCTAGGTATATTCAATATAAGATACAGAAAGATATTATGCTTGTCTTAGAGAAATGTGATAGCTCCTAACTACCAAGGCAACACTTTCCAATCAATTTTCTGAGTTTGTAATCTAGACTCTGGCAACAAGCATCTGCTCCAGGATTGATGGTTCCAGCCCCGTACATCCATCTGGGAAGAAATCCCTTTCTCTGCTGCTCTGGCAAAAATGAGGCACAACCTCAAGTGTTCCAAAAAAGAAGTAAAGCTATGCAATTTCTGAAGAAGATAATACAAGAACAAGCATGATTTAAATCCCATCCAGTCTTCTGACACCATTGGGGTATCTGAGTTAGTTCTTTGTCTCTGGTTTGATGTGTCTGCCTCTTTCAGGAATTGAATGTCCGTTGGGGTTCCTTGCAGAGGCTTGCAGATGACCAGCGGCAGCTGCTGGGCAGTGCCCATGCTGTCCAGATGTTTCACAGGTAAGAATTTTAATCCTAAAAGGCAGTGCTGCTCTAGAACCTAGTCCCTGTGTTAGAACCATAGCTATCAGTTTAATCCTCCTCCTTGAGATAGAGACAATTTGCCAATAGGAGATCAGATTTCTCACTAGTAGATTCTCACCTGACACACAGGATATTCCCAGACAACCAACTTCAATTTTCTGATACCCCAGCTTGGGCCCTGGTACATAATTAATAGTCTATATATGTTCCCATGATAGTGAATGAAAATTAAAATAGAAACAAGAAGTTTTAAGTAATTACATTTCTGAATTATAAGCAGACTATAGAGGGTAACAGACATCGCATTGAACATAACTGCTTATTCAACATTATTTTGTTTGATTTTCAAACCTTTGTTTACACTAAGAAACACACACAATCATACAAACAAACAAAACAGAAACCAAATACCTTCACTGTGTATAAATGTATTCTTGAAGATGGAGGGAAGGAAAACTGAGACTCAGATGGGTCTGGCTGTTCAGATAGCCTAAGATGGAAATCTGTGAGATATAATGGGTAGGCATGTGGTTCTGCAGTCAGACCACCTGCTTCAAACTTAGGCTCCACCATTAGGCAGTGATGCAATCTTGAGATCGAGGTCCTTTTTAGGCCTTAGCTTTCTGATATGGATCATGGGAATGGTAATAGTAATTATGCCTCTAGGAATTGTGAAGGAAATGAGCCTAAGCGTTTAACACATTATAAAGAATGACGATGATAATGGTGGTGTTGTTGATGGTGGTGGTGGTGGTGGTGGTAGTGATGACTTTCTTGTGAGCCCTGCTAATCTGCCTCTGGTACATATCCTAACTCCTAAACTCTCTACTCTCTTTTGTATCAGAGAAGCAGATGACACGAAGGAGCAGATTGAGAAGAAATGCCAGGCTCTGAGTGCTGCAGACCCCGGCTTGGACCTGTTCAGTGTTCAGGCCCTTCAGCGACAGCATGAGGGCTTTGAGAGAGACCTTCTACCTCTGGGGGAAAAGGTGATATGTGCTTCCAAGCTTTTTCAGCACTTTTCTCTTCATTGCCTACACCAATGCCCCCTTCTTTGGTTCTCTCTCCCAGTTCCATATTCTTATATTCTCTTTATCTTGCAACATACTTGTTTGTGTAGCCGTCCCTAAGTCAAGACCTCTAAAAGCACATGCCCCATGGCCATTAGCATGGCGAAAAATGTATTGAACTCCTAGTGTGTAAGTGAGTACCCTGTGTCCCTTGCCTCTTTAGTGGATTCCAAGCAACCAGAACTCGTGGCAGCTGGTTGTAGGCCAGTAGCAGAGGATATATAGCACATGTCCATATGCCTGAGCATGGTGCAATGTTTTCTCAGTCAGGAATTAAATGAGTTTAACTCTGTCTCAACCCAAAAGTGAACTCTGGACCTTGCTAGATACACTCAGAGGCATCATACAGTTTGACATTATCATGCAGAGTGAAAAGAAGCCCAGAAAATGTCTATATTAGAAAGATCTTCACATGAAGAATGAGGCCCCTTGGGTTCCCTAAGTGATGTTGCCATTAACCAGAAGGATCACTTAACCACCCTTTCCCACAATTTTTTTCTCTTAAAAAGAAGTATGGTAATGTCAATTTTGACTACTTCAGAGAGTTATCATATGGACTTAATGTTGATGTTATTTTATATAGTATTAAGACATGCTTATAAATCACTAATGTCTATTTGGGGAAATGAATACCAGGACTCAGGAGTCTTCTTTTGCTAAGATTCAGATGCAACTCTAGGCTGATTATCAGAGCTCTTGCACCTCCCCAGGTGACCATACTGGGGGAGACAGCAGAGCGTCTCAGTGAGTCCCATCCAGATGCCACTGAGGACCTGCAGAGACAGCGACTGGAGCTGAATGAGGCATGGGATGACTTGCAAGGGCGTACACAGGATCGTAAAGAAAGCCTAAATGAGTCCCAGAAATTCTACCTGTTCCTCAACAAGGCCAGGTAAACCTCAAAAGGCAGACTTGCACCAGATAGGGTAGGTAATTGCCATGTCTGGCCCCTGAGGAGAGATTCTAAGAGCAATCTTGGTGCAGGTGCTGTTCACTGCTAGCTGTGGAGGGCACCACTTGTGTCTAAGTTTCACTTCTTGTAAGGCACAAACATCTCAGATTCAATGCTTCAAGCCATAAAATGTCAAAGTTTGAGGGAATGTGAGGCCATTTAGATTACATTACGCAAGCTTCCGTAAATGTATACTACACATAAGGTACTATGTTGTGGGGTGCTGGGGCTTTTCTTCAACTGAAGAGGCAGAGTAAAATATGAATAACTATGGTAGAAGATAATAAGGGCTGAAACACACATCCTAAGAAACAGTGGGAATTGGGAAGTGAAGAGAACAGATGATGCCTTGTAGATAAGGTGGCATTTCACTGCCCCTTATCAGTCAGGATTTTTAACAGAAGAGAAAACTACTCATGTCACCAGAACTGTGCAAACAAAGGCACAGGGATCAGAAAGGTACAGAATGTTCATGAAGCAGGGGAAGCTTAGAAGCATGGGTTTGGTATGTTGGGCGGTTGGGGAAGGAGAATTAGCAAGAGATAAACTTAGAAATGTTGGAACCAAATCCTAGAGAATTTTCACTGTCTTGCTGGAGTCTAGATATTATCATAATCCAAAATTTACCTTGCAAATATCCACTTTGTGGAAAAATTCCCACACTCTGTCCCATCATATCAATCTGCCAGAAAGAGCATTAGAGTAGGGAGTCCCAGAAGTAGTAGCTCACAATGCAAAGTTTTTGAAGAAAAAAGGAGGCAATTTTGGCAAACAATTATAGTTACTCTTGACAACCACCTCTCCAATTCAAAAACTCTGGAAAGCTGTAGTTTTTCATGCACTATAAGTAAATAGCACCTTCCTTAGAACTAAGGGTTCCTATTAAGCAAAGAGTAAGTACATTCTATATGAGATGCATAATTTAACTATCATATATACTTTTAAGTTAATGTATGGTTGATATTTGACTTCTGGGAGGATAGATCTTAATCAAACTTCTTGACTACTAAAAGAATAGGAAGTAGGCCTTGATTTTTATCAACATTGTGTGTGTTGGGGGTGTGTATAGTAGGCAGAGGCATGTGCTGGATTTTGTTGGGAATAAAATAGGAGAGTCTCCATAATAAGATATGTGTTTAAGCCCCAGAAATGACTTAAAAGGAACAGTAATCAACAGTAGTATGGAATATGTACCAGTCCAAGATTCCAGAGGTCTGGGTTCTAGTCCAGATGTCTTCTTTTAGTTCTATCAAAGGGCAAATTGCTCACCTTCTCTAGGCTGACTTCCTTATCTCCAAAAGGATAGCAGAAGTATTCCACTGCAAGAATTGAAAGAGATAATATATATCAAGAGATTTTCAAGTGCAAAGGATTGTTGTCATTAAACGATAGAGGGAAAATAGCAAACCTAAGATCTATGAAGCATACAGAGCCAGATAAAAAATGCTATTCTGGAAATGTTTTTTAGAGAGGGGAAAGCTGTAGAACACACACCCCTCATAGCAAGTTGCAAGGGTTTTTTTTTCTTTCTTTCTTTCTTTTTTTTTTTTTTTTTTGGTCAATCCCAATATGTCTATTTCTCTAGGGATCTACAGAATTGGATCAGTGGCATTGGTGCCATGGTATCATCAAAGGAGCTGGCTGAAGACTTAACTGGCACAGAGATCTTGCTGGAGCGACACCAGGTATGGCTACAAAAGTCATAGCCACTGATTACTTGACCTAAAAACCTCTCCTCATTTTACAACTTTACATGGAATTGACCTCTTTAGTCTCTTACCCCTTTTTCCCACAGGAGCATCGAGCTGATATGGAGGCAGAGGCTCCTACCTTCCAGGCCTTAGAAGACTTTGGTGCAGAACTTATAGACAGTGGGCATCGTGCTAGCCCTGAAATTGAAAAAAAGCTTCAAGATGTCAGACTAGAGAGAGATGATTTGGAGAAGGCTTGGGAACAACGCAAGAAGATCCTAGACCAATGCCTTCAGTTGCAGGTATAGCAAATTTCCAATCGTTAGCGGATTTAGCCTCAGTCTATTCCTTCTACACAATTTTACATGGTTATTGCAGGCTAAGTTCACTGGATTTTTCATACTGTGTATACAAGGGCATCTCTTGATTATCTGGCATTGTACTCTGTTTTATAGACTTATGATTGTTTTATGCTCAGCTCTCATCCCTGTTAGAAAAGCCAAACAAGATAATGGTCAGTCCTGGATATGAAGTGGGGTGATCATCATTTACTTATTGACTGAAGGATTTGTTGATTGATTTTTATGAAGAACCTACTACGTGAAGGCTCTGGTGCCACAAAGATTAGTAAGATAGTGACCCTTTTCTTAGGTAGTGAAATTAGACATATAGACAGATCTTTCTAGTACAGTGAGATGATTATCAATAAAACAAAATGTATGAGTGCTTTTATGCTAAACAGGAAGAAGTGATTAAAGCTTCTGAGAGAAAAGAGTGGGGGTGTCATAGGCTACCCTGAAGGCTATTGTTTAACAGAGTGTTAAAGAAATAACCAGCCACTATTCACGAGGTATAGGAAATGGGAAATAGTACTCCAAGAATTGGAGATGGCTTATATATAAACTTAAAGTGTGTATTCAGGTAAAAGTAAAAGTTTCAGTATAGCTAAGATTCATCATATGAGTGTTTCTTGGAAGATGGTAACCACCTACTATGTTCCCTTTTGTCACTATCACAGGAGAGGGGTAAAATTATTTCCTTGCCTTCCTGGAATTACTATACCTTCTGCCTCTAATTTCATCCCCCATAGTTGTTCCAAGGGGACTGTGATCAGGTTGAGAGCTGGATGGTGGCACGTGAGAATTTCCTGAGGTCAGATGACAAGGGTTCGTTAGACAGTCTGGAGGCCTTGATGAAGAAACGTGATGATTTGGACAAAGCAATCACTGCTCAGGTAATAAATACTAATATAAGAGTTTTAATAATAACTATTAGTAGTAATAGCAGAAGTCCTACACATTTGTCTGGTATTATGATTTATAGGTATTCCGATTCACATTTGCCTCTTACAGAGAACTCTGCACAGGCAGGGCACCTGGACATTTGACATTGTCTTACCCAAGACACATGTGGCCATTGGACTTTCTTAGTTTAAATCCAGCATTCTAAAACCCAACTCATAAAATTGGAAGTGATTTATATGCTGTCTATTTCAACATCCCATTCAACATAGGATTCTCCCTCTCCAATGATCGTGGGGAGTGTCTATTCTTTAGGGAACTCAGTACCACATATGTAACCCATCTCAGTATAATTATTCGATGTTTCTCCTCTTGTTGAGTTGAAATCTATCTCCCTGTAAGACATTTACTTTTTGTTCCTGGGTCTGTTCCTTGAATCCACAAAGAATATCTCTGTTCTTTTCTAGCAGGGAATCTGAATTTGCACCAAGGGCCTAATGTTTAGGTTTCTGGGCTCTTTCCTTTTCCTTCATCTAGGAAGGGAAGATCACTGACCTGGAACATTTTGCTGAGAGGCTCATAGCTGAAGACCACTATGCCAAGGAGGAGATTGCTGCTCGGCTTCAACGTGTGCTAGACAGGTCAGGCTGAGTGATTGTTTTGTGAGCTACAGGAGATGTAGCAAAATGATGAGTTTGCTAGCTTTAAGATGGAGAGGATACTCTGAGTTTCTGTCTTTTCTAGATGCCTAAAACTATCTTGACACTTTTAGAAACTTTTTAACCTAGATTCATAGAATGAAAGACAGGGAAATTACCTTAGAAGTCACCTGGCTTAACCATTGTGTTTTATATCTGAAAGCAATGAGACTGTGTGAAAGGAAAAGGGGCAGGTTGGCAAATGGGAAGACTTGTAGACCTGTCATCAGTGTGTGGGGTAAAGGGTAAAGGGCAGAGGATGATCTAGCTCCCTCCCCCAGATGGAGGGCTCTCAAAGCACAACTGACTTCTGAGAGAGAAAAGCTTGGAGACTATGCTGACCTAAAACAATTCTACCATGACCTCGAGGAGCTAGAAGAATGGATCAGTGAGATGCTGCCCACAGCTTGTGATGAATCCTACAAAGACCCCACTAACATTCAGGCAAGTTCAAAAGGGGAATCTCAGAAAATTTCACCATTTCCAAATTGTTGGTTGAATGATCATCCCCCTTTGCATTTTAACACTGTCTTATTGTTGAGCCACTGGGTCTGTCATCAGGGACTTGAGTCTAATGCAGAGCAGGTCCTTCAGAAGTCACTATCACCTTGATTATGAAAGAGATATTAAGCCTTCCTTATAATACCTGACCTTATTTCCCTAAATAAGAGAATAATTTAGTTTCTGTTCTCCTTGCAGAGGAAATACCTAAAACACCAGACCTTTGAAAATGAGGTCAATAGCCAAGCTGAGCACGTGAAAGGAGTCATCAACCTGGGGAACTCCCTGATTAAGCGGAGAGCATTTGATGGCAATGAAGAAACTGTGCAGGTAAGGGTTCTCCTCAGGATGAGTTTGGGATTGCAAAGGTACATAAAGATAAATCTTTTACTCTTTCAATGTTCCATGTATAGCTATATAGAATACGTTCCATGGTCAGTAGTTTTCCACCTGACTATTGCACAGGAAGAAAGAAAGCAGTGGTGCCCAGATTTTATTGCTCTCTTCATACTTAGTACCTGGAACTTCAAGAAAGCTTTAGACTTAATTCCTAAGTCATATCATGTTTGTTTTACATTTTCTATCCCTTCTGCTGAGGGTCTTTTGGTATTTGGATGCCAGTTGCTATAATCAGCCCAGGACCCTTTGTTCAAACTTTTCCTTTCATCCAACACCTCCTGTTGTTTTCCCAGATAAAGTATAACTGGTTTGAAATGTATGATATTCAAGTATCAGCAAATTTTGGCTAATCCCTACCTCCAGAATCTTTCTACATTCTCCTCTCAAGTAGTCACAGGGCCCATGGTCCTAAAGACCTATAAGGACCCCTCACTTTCTTTGGGTTAGGGCCAACTGGAAGATCTGAAGAAACATTGGGAATACCTGCTTGAGAGAACAACTGACAAAGGGCAGAAGCTCGATGAGGCTAGTCGCCAACAGAGGTTCAACACAGGCATCCGGGACTTTGAGTTCTGGCTCTCAGAGGTAATTACACCTTGAGATGATGGGGGGGCAAGAAAGTTTAATAAATACTTGTCAGATAAATGAATTTATACATGAACAATTTCCTTGACCTTTCTTGAGAAAAGTTTGGGGATGTAGTTGCTAATCTTGTTCTCCTTAAAGACAGGTTTCGCCTGACAGCTTTATTGCTTATTTCTCCATTCCCAGGCGGAAACACTGCTGGCCATGAAAGACCAGGCCAGGGACTTGGCTTCGGCAGGAAACCTGCTCAAGAAGCATCAGCTATTAGAAACAGAGATGTTGGCTCGAGAGGTAAATGTGCTAGAATCTCACTCCTCAGCAGAATGGAAATGTTCCTGACTTTTCTCTATGCGGTCTTTAGAAAATTATTTGAAAACATAGCCTTGTAAAACTGACCTTAGTGTTCTTAACCAGAAGTCATTTCAATCAGGTCAAATCCATGAGCTGCAGAGCCATCGTAACAGTCACTGTTATCAATTATCACCGAACTATAGATTCTAAGACTCCAGGAAGTGGATCCTAAAAGCTATCCTATTTATCTTTTTACTGATGCATGCACATAAACTCACTGTCTTCCAAAGCTATATTTGATCTGGTCTTGGAAAGAAAATGAAAGTGTACCTTACAGAATTAGAATAAGTAAAATCGGATGGGGCATGTGAAATTAGGTTGAACTATATATCCACTCTGGGAACCCTGTGGAGGATTCCAGTTGCATCCTAGTATCAACTAAAGATTTGTCCTGGGAGCAGTGGTAAAAATCATGACAGGTGTTAATTTCATCCTGGAAAATTGTATATTATCAGTTTTATTTGGTAATACAGATATATATAGAAAGGGCAGGAAGTCAAAGGCTTTCTAGGTTCAAGTCTTCAGGACTTGCTGCTATTTCCTGTGACATCACAAGGTATCCAGGTTAGAATGGGAATAGACACAGAAGAGTCTGGGTGTGTTCTATGGCCAGCCTAAGAATGTTGCCAATAGAGTAGTTCTTGTTGAATATTTCAGTCAATCAATCAACCAATCAATCAATTTGTAACTGTCAAATTCAGTACTGTGAAGGAAGACAGTCATGTATGGGGACAAGTGATTGCTCACAAAGATCCTATATTCTCGTTGGGAAGGGAAGGCAAACATAGGTGAAAGCATCATGAAGAAGAACAGGACACGTAAAGCAAAATGTACAGTTTGAGTACTGTAGTCATGCTATCTATATTGTTCTAGCATTTGGCCCTTACCTGACCTGAACATACACTAACTAATATGTATATTACTCATATTCAAATTCACTACCTTCAAAATCAATTTGTTTGACCCCATCTTTCAAGCAGAACCAGTAGTGGTTGAAGTCTGGGATCCACATAATACCTGTACTATGCTGTTCACTGAGCACACTGGCCTTTCTAGGATGCACTCAAGGACCTGAATAAGTTGGCTATGGATCTGCTCTCTAGTGGAACTTTCAACGTTGAACAGATTGAGGAGAAAATGGATAGTGTCAATAAGCGCTTCCTGAATGTCCAGAACTTGGCAGCTGCACACCACGAGAAGCTGAAAGAGACCTATGCCTTGTTCCAGTTCTTCCAGGACTTAGATGATGAGGAATCCTGGATAGAGTATGTACCACCAACTCACAATGGGTGGATAATCCAAGAGAGTAGATAATCCACCAAACTTGTTCCAATGTATGTTGACATGAAATAGGTAATTGTTTTATGAAGTTGGTATTAACTTCTTCATGTTTGCCTTGGTCTAAAGTTAACATTGATTTTGTTTTCCCCAAATTCCTTCACTGGATGCAGGCAGAGAGAGAGACAGGTGTGGAGAGAGTGGGGAGCAGTTACACATATGCTGGGAACAAAATTGAGAATTTGTATATGTTTGCTCTAGATAGTTCATAGAAAGTGTAATGCTCACAGAGACAGCTGGACATTTATAGCCTACCCAGCTGACCAGGTCATTGTAACTATTCTTTCTATATCCAATGTGTCCTATATGACACTGAATTAGACACCATACAGACAATGCTCCACAGTATCTGCCATGATTTCATTGCTAAATCTAGTTTTGTTGTAAAAACTATGGTTGGGAAAATCTTAGCGAATCAAGTTATTTTGCCTACTTCCCATTTAACCTGCCTCATTATGCTTCTCTTCTACAAATTTTCTGATTCTTATGAGTAATCAATGAATTATAGGGAAGCATAGGGCAATAAATAAGACATTTTAAAAACGTTTTTAGAAGCCATAAGACAATAATCTTGTCTATGTAGACTTTGACTGTTCATGGTGACGTTCGAACATTTTACAGTTGAACCATCCAACTGCCATGACTCCTGTAATAGCTCTGTAGCCCATTCTGGCTAAATTTATTACTGATATCAATAGGCAGAAATAATAAAAGCCATGAAAATCATATATAATTTTCACATTTTATTTAAAAGAGAAATATTAGTGCATATTCTTGAACAAAAAAAGAGAAAATACACAGGTAGACAGGAAAAGAGACTAATGGGAAGGCTGTCATAATTGTGCATAGGGTCATCGCTATGTTATTTTAATTCATATTGGCATAAGTTGGAAATTTTGCAAATGCCAAATTGTATTTTCAGTTATTGACACCAAGGTGTTCCAGAATTTACGACCTCTACCACCCCAAGCCACACACATGCTCTTAGAAAGCTATTGCTTTCAAGTGACCTCAGATGTCTAAACTCCACATTTTCTGTTTCCTTTCTTGGCCCCAGGGAGAAGTTGGTACTAGTGAGCTCTCAGGACTATGGGAGGGATCTGCAGGGTGTTCAAAACTTACTGAAGAAGCACAAACGCCTAGAGGGGGAGCTGGTGGCACACGAGCCCGCCATCCAGGTAGGACTAGCATACCCGACCTAAAAAGAGAAATAATTTAATAGCAGTCCCCAAAGTTACAGATAAATAAGGAGGGCACTACAAAATATAAAAGTAGGTTGCCAAGGGCATGAGAGTTAGTCATAGAGTTAACAAGTGTTCTTTTTGCTTCCGCATTTTGTCTCCTATGAATAGAAGAATTCTGGACAGGGACCCCTACTCTTCCCTGGAAAAAGCACTTCTAACATCCCTGGGCAGTTGTTGACAATTGGGATACAGGTTGGGACATCTGACAAAGCTGTACTTGAGCCATATGGGAAGAACGCAACCCTGGGTCTAACTTGGCAGTAGGATCACTCTGTGACCATGAATAATCCACAAAGCAGATCATGGAGAGTAGCCTAGCACAAGAGCTGAGATATTTGCCAAAATATCAATATTTGAGAAAGTTTAGCATGGTAGGTCTTGCTGCAACTTTCTACATTCTCCCAGGATTTTCAAGACCATCCTAAATCCCAAGGAGTTTATAAACTATCTGGAGGGTAGGAAAAGCTAGATGTTTTGCCAGGGGACTATGGCCAAATGGGGAGAGGTGGTGGGATAATGTGGTGTGGACGCCATTTGTTTTTCAGAATGTGCTGGATACAGCAGAGAGGCTGGGAGACAAGGCTGCTGTGGAACAAGAGGAGATCCAGGAACGACTGGCTCAGCTTGTTCAACACTGGGAAAAGCTCAAAGAGTTGGCCAAGGCTCGGTGGGTGGGGACTAGAAGGCCCAATTCTCTTGCTGGATTCCAGGTGTTAGGCTGGTGTTGGGAGCATCTTACGTGCCTGCTCAGCATTGACTTCTCTCCCCAACTACCCATCTATCTCCTAAGTCCCTGCTCAAATGCCAAGTTTTCTATGAGTCTTTCCCCCGTTCACCCCAGGCAGAGTGATCATTGCCTCTGTTCTGAATATACCCTTCCTCTTGCACTTACTTGCAGCTGTCTCTTATTTCTGTTTTCCTATGTGTGTTAATCCTTCATGGCAGATTATTAGCCACACATCTATTTTGCTTTCTCTCCCCAGTTTTAATATTATGTGCAGCCCTTATTAATGGAAGGCAGGTGTATTTTTCTCCCTCATAGTCATCTAGCAAATATGAACCATAGAGCCCTATGGCAAAATGTAATAATTTCTGTCCATAATTCCATGCCTGTTGCCAGTAGGAAGACATTTCTTCTTGGGGAATGAAAGGGATCTTCTGACTCTTTTGTGATGCCTTTGTCTTACAAGAAAGAAAGCAGCACTCAAAGTAAAAAAAGACACTGCTTTGCTGCTGATATTCTCCAGCTCTGAAATATCATCATTTCCTATTGTTTGGTCAGGGTTATCTTCCTCCAGTAAAGTTTCCTAGAGAGTAAATGATGACATAAATGAACTTCTAGGGCAGGAGTGTCCTCCACGTCAAAGGAGGTATGCACTGCTGACCAGTAGGCACGTAGCAGGTTGTGCTCGAGCCAGTTCAATTGTGGTTGCCTTGTGAGAATAAGCCAGTCTGCTTGGATGAGGTTGTGCCACTCTGCTGTACTCCCACTGCTTACCTGTTCCTTCTTTTCCTTATTGGGGCTTACCACCCAATTATAGAGGGCTTCAGTTGGAAGAGTCCCTAGAATACCTGCAATTCATGGGGAATGCTGAGGAAGAGGAAGCTTGGATCAGTGAAAAGGAAGCTATGGTTGCCCGAGGGGAATCTGGAGACACATTGGCTGCTATTCAGGTGAGGAACGGGAAGAATGGATCAATTTTCTTCACTTTAATTTGAATCTTTCCTTAAGGAGTCAGTGTTTTCACCTGTAAAATTAGAACCTTTGTTCTGGTGGGAGAAGGAGATAAGGGAGATATGGATAATTCTGACAGTTTCAAACATGAAAAAATCAAGGTCCAAAGATGTAAGTAATTTGTCCAAAGTCATGGAGCCAATCAGGTGTGAAGGCAGAACTCAAATCTTAATACTATGATCTGTGATCTGTCTAGGACTCAAAGACATTATGGTTAAAGGACTTTTCTTATATGTCTATAACCTATAGATTTTCTAAATATTCCCTTGAGTCCTGATGTTTCACTGATTTAGAAAAAAATCTTCTATGTCTAAACATTGGTTGCAGTTGCTACAAAATATAATTTTAAGAGAAGAGCCTACAAGACAGAATAGTTCCACAGTTTAGAGACATCCTTTTTTATTTCAAAGTATTATGAGGGTACAAATATTTTGGTTACATGGATTTCTTTTATAATGCTTGAGTCCTGGTTATAAGTGTGCCTGTCTCCCAGTTAGTGTTCATTGTACCCATTAGGTAGGTTTTTGTCCATCCCCTTCCCCCCAATTGCATATGTGTACTCCTTGGTTAGTTCCAATTTAATAGTGAGTACATGTGGTATTTGTTTTCCATTCGTTATATACTTCACTTAGGATAATGGTCTCCAGTTCCATCCATATTGTTGCAAAAGGCATTAAATCATCCTTCTTCTTGGCTGAGTAGCATGGTATGCATGCCACATTTTGTTAATCCACTCATGAATTGATGGACACTTGAGTTGATTCCATATCTTTGCAATTGTGGATTGTGCTGAGATAAACATTTGAGTGCAGGTGTCTTTTTGATAAAATGACTTCTTTTCTTTTGGGTAAATACCCAGTAGTGGGATTGCTAGATCAAATAGTAGATCTACTTTTAGTTCTTTTATGTATTTCCATATTGTTTTCCATAGAGGTTATACTAATTTGCAGTCCCACCTTTCTTTCTGCATTTATGCCAGCATCTATTGTTTTTGGACTTTTTAGAGACACCCTTTTAAATGCAGGATTGGGTTTTCCAATAAAGAAATGAATAAGTTCTCAGTGTGATTTTGAGTTAATATAGATTTTGACAGCTTTTGAGAGAGTTATTACAAAACAATAATGTTCTTACGACCTTGAGAACTGTGCTTAGTAACCTCAAAAATTTGGAATTTACCAAGAACTCTTCGTGGAGATTAATTTTCTTTCATGTAATGACATAAGGTAAGACCTAGACTTCTAAAAGAAATCTTAAAACCTGTACAGCCTATAATTCAAATTATTAACTTTGCTTATTTTTAAATGTCTTTTAGAACACGTACGTGCACACCACTGCATGTGTTCAAGCATTTTAATGCCTTATATCAAATACTCTCAAGGGCTTTTTTTAATTAAACTTTTTATCTGAAGAATTGTACACTCTGGTGTAGTTGTAAGAAATAATACAGAGAGATCCCAGGTATCCTTTACCAAGTTTCCTCCAATGGACACATCAATAAAAATAGTACAATATCATAACCAGGATATTGAAATTGTCAAGATTCAGTTAGGATTCAGAACATTACCATCACCACAAGCATTCCTCATTTTGCTGGTTTATAGCCACACTCACTTCCCTTCTGCCCCCATCCTGTTTTTGACCCCTGGCAATCACTAATCTGTTCGATATTTCTGTAATTTTGTCATTTCAAGAATGTTATATGAATTAAATCATACAGTATGTGACTTTTGAAAACTGGCTTTTTCACTTAGAGTAGTACTCTGGTGATTAATTGAGGTTGCTGTGTTTGACAATAGTTCATTCTTTTTTACTGCTAAGTAGTGTTATTGTATGAGTATAACACAGTTTACCATTCACATGTTGAAATGCATCTGAACTTTTTCTACTTTTTGGCTGCTATGAAAAAGCTACTGTAAATATCCATGTACAGATTTCCATGCAACATAAGTCTTCATTTCTCAGATAAATGTTCAGGAGTCCAGTCACCAGACCATATGGTGACTGCCTGTTTAGTTTTATATAAAATCAAACTGTTTTCTGGTTTGTATGGGCTATGTCATTTTACACTCTCACTAGCAATACATGAGCAATGTAGTTTCTCCATATCCTACCTAGCATTTTGTGTTGTCACTATTTTTATTTTAAGCATGCTAATGAGTGTGTACAGAAAGCTCATTGTGGTTTTAATGTGCATATTTTAATGACTAATGATGCTTTATACATCTTTTCATGTGTTTATTTGATGTTCATATATTTTATGAAGGGAAATGTCTATGTGTGTCCTTTACTCATATTCTAATTGGACAGTTTGTGTGTTTGTTGGTTTTGTTTTACTTTGATAATAACACTTAACATGAGATCTACCCTCTTAATAAATTTTTAAGTGTACTTCACATTATTGTTGACTATAGCTACACTGTTGTACAGCAGATCTCTAGAGCTTATTCATCCTGTTTGACTTAAATTTATGCCTGATGATTCATAACATCTCATTTTTCCCTCTCCTTAGCCCCTGGTAACTACCATTCCATTCTTTGATTCTGTGAATTTAACTAACTTACATAAGGTGGAATCATGCTGTATTTCTTTCTCTAACTGGCTTATTTCACTTAGCACAATGTCCTCAAAATCCATCCATGTTGTCACATATTAGATAACTTTCTTCTTTTTTAAGGCCAAACAGTATTGCAGTGTAAGTATACACCACATTTTCTTTATCCATTCACTTGTCAGTGGACATTTAGGTTGTAACCACATCTTGTCTACTGTAAATAGTGCTGCAGTGAACATAAGAGTGCTACTATCTTGTCAAGATCCTGATTTCAATACTTTTTGGATAAATACCCAGGAAAGAATTGCTGGATCATATCGTAACTCTATTTTCAATTTTTTGAAGAATGTCAGTGCTATTTTCCATAAGGGCTGCACCATTTTGCACTTCAACCAATAGTGTGCAAAGATTCCAGTATCTCCACATCTTTGCTAATACTTGTTGCATTTTGTTTTTTGTTTATAGCCATCCTGACAGGTGTGATGTGACAGCTCATTGTGGTTTAATTTGCATTTTCCTAATGATTTGTGATGCTGAGCATTTTTATGTATCTTTGGGAATTTTGTATGTCTTCTTTGCAGAAATTTCTAATTCAATTCTTTAGACCATTTTTAACCAAGTTATTAATTTTTATTATTTTATTTTATTTTAGTATTGAGTTATAGTAGTTCCTCATACATTTTGAACACTAACCTCTTATTAGATAAATTGCTTGCAAGAATTAACTCATTCTGTATGTTGTCTTTTCACTTTGTTGATTATTTTCTTTGCTGTGCAGAGATTTTTAGTTTTATGTAGTCCCACTTGTTTCTTTTTGTTTTGGTTGGCTATGCTTTCAGTGTCATATCCACACAATAATTGTGAAGACCAATGTCATGAAGCTTTCTATGTTTTCTTTCAGTAGTTTCACAGTTTTGATTCTTACATTTAAGTCTTTAGTCAATTTTGAGCTGATTTAGGGGTATGGCATGAGATAAGGGTCCAATTTCATTCTTTTGCAAGAGGTGGTCCAGTTTTATCAACACCATTTGTTAAAGAGACTGTCCTTTCTTTATTGGATATTATTAACAACTTTGTCAAAGACCAATTGACCATCTATGTGTGAATTTATTACTGGGTTCTCTATTTTTTTCCATTGGTCACTGTTTGTCTTTATGATAATACCATACTATTTTGATTACTGTAGCTTTGTAATATATTTTAAAATCAGGAAGTGTGATCCCTCCAGCTTTGTTCTTCCTTGTCAAGATTGATTTGGCTATTCCTGGTCTTTTCTGTTTCCATATAAATTTTAGAATTCATTTTTCTATTTCTTAAAAAATGCCATTGGAATTTTTTTTGATAAGGATTGTATTGAATCCATAAATCACTTTGGATAGTATGGAAATTTTAACAATATTAAATCTTCCAATCCATGGACACAGAATATCTTTTAATTTGTGTCTAATTCTTTCATCAATGTTATATAGATTTCAGTGTATAAGTTTTTCACCTCCTTGGTTAAATTTATTTTTAAGTATTTTATTCTTTCGGATGTTATTTAAAAAAGAGATCGTTTTCTTACTTTCTTTTTCAGAGGGCTTATTTTTAGTGTATAGAAATACAACTCATTTTTATGTGTTGATTTTTATCCTGTAATGTTGCTGATTGGTTTATTAGTTCTAATGGTTTTATATGGAGTCTTTAGGATTTTCTATAAAAGATCATGTCATTAGCAACAGAGACAATTTTACTTCTTCCTTTCTGATTCTGGTGTATTTTATTTCTTTTTCTTGCCTAGTTGCTCTGGCTAGGATTTCCAATGCTATGCTGAATAGAAGTAGGGAGAGTGGGCATCTTTACTTTGTTCCTGATCTTAGAGGAAAATCTTTAAGTTTTTCAACACAGAGTATAATGTTAGCTATGGGCAGAGTTGTTATCATGAAATCATGCTGACTTTTGTCAAATGCTTTTTCTGCATCTCTTGAGATCATGATGTATTTTTTTTAACTTTTTCCTTTGCGTATGTTGAGTCATCCTTGCATCCCAGGGATAAATCTCACTTGCTCATGGTGTATGATCCTTTTAATGTGTTGTAGGTTTCAGTTGCTAGCATTTTATTTAGAGTTTTTTGCATCTATATTCATCAAGGATATTTGTCTATATTTTTCTTTTTTTGTAGTGTCTTTGTCTGGTATCAGGATAATGCTGGTCTTCTAAAAGGTGTTTAGAAATGTTTCCTCCTCTTCAGTTTTTTGAAAGAGTTTAAGAAGGATTGGCCTTTCTTTAAATGTTTGTTTGAATTTACCAATAAAGCCACCTGATCCTGGGCTTCTGTTTGTTGAGAGGTTTTTAATTTCTGATTCAATATCCATACTAGTTATAGGTGTGTTAAGACTTTCCATTTCTTCATGATTTAGTATTGATACATTGTACATTTTAGGAATTTATCTATTTCTTCTACATTAGTCAGTTTTTTGGCATATAATTGTTCACAGTAGTTTCTTATGATCCTTTTTTATTTCTGTGGCATCAGTTCTAATGTCTCTTCTTTCATTTGTGAATTTATTATTTGGAAATAGAAGGTAAAGATATTAAAGGGACCATATTTAATGCAGTATACATACTTAAAACATATGATAAGTTCAGGCATCCAATCTTGCAAAGTATATTACCTTTCCAATCTCTATTTATAGTTTCTGCAAAAAAGTGAAATATAATACATTCACAAAATGTAACATGGCCTCTCTTGTTTTAAAATGAATAAACATCTTATTTTAATGCCTCAGACCACCATAGATTGAAAATTATTTTATTTTCAAATGGTAATTTTGAAAAGGTATAATAGTCATATGAATTCTGTTTCTTCTTTTAGCCTGGGTCACTATGTTGTGTAGGAAAAAAAATTGATGGGGTATCTTTATGACAAGAGGGAGGCTAAGGCAGCAGTGGGAGCAGTGGAGTGGTGGGTGGTCGTGGTGATGAGGGTGGTATAGACATATGCTTCATCCTCACTTCTCTTTGCATTCTGCCAGCTACACAGACATCATGTTTCCAGAGAGCAGTCAGAAACAGAGAAGATTTAGAGTGATATTCAAAAACAGTTCTGTGTTCTCCTTATCCCTTATTTAGGCCCAGATCTTAGTTTAGGATATCTTTAATACTTAATATTTTCCTCCTGGGTGTAATGTTTTATCGAATTATATAAATCTCAATAAGGAGACATCTTTATATATCACCTTGATCAACACCCTCATTTCAAAACTGAAAAAGCTTAAGATCACATAGTAAATTAGAAACAGTATTGCTTGTATTCCTTTGACTCTTTTTTCCAGTAAGATTTTTTCTCTTTGACAAGTGAAGAGTTTGGGGAAAGGAATTTTGTAGAATTGTTGCAGAAGAAGTGAACAGTCACTTAGTCTATCAATTTAACTGACTCCACCCTGGTGATTAGCATTAATACCCGAAGGTCAGTTGAGACAGATTTCCCAGTCTTGGATGTTCTGATTCTCACTGACTCATTTTATGCAGAATTTGCTAAAGAAGCATGAAGCTTTGGATAACGACTTTGCTGTCCACGAGACCCGAGTGCAAAATGTGTGTGCGCAAGGAGAAGACATCCTGAGTAAGGTGAGCTAGTCCAGGGATTCCAGAATTGGCCCAAATATGGAATCATTATCAGTGCAAACATCATATTTAGAACTTTAATAATCTCTTCTAAGCTGCTTTTTGTTGTTTTTAGAAAATAATCTTCTCCATTGTTGTTTTCTGGAAGTTCTTTTTTCAAATTCTTATTCATACACCTTTCAGCTTTCCTTAAATCCTTTGTTAACATTTTTGATGTCCTGAGCAGAACATGGTGTTTACAAAGGCCTTATCATTGGCTTTGGCTATGGAGTAAGACCATCTGAAGAAATTGCTTTCTAAGTCTGTGGGGAGGAGGACCACAGTGAAACCTTTTTGTAATTTGAAAATAATTATATTATTTAAATGTTGTTTTAAAAAAGCCTCATTTATCTAAGTGCTGTATGAAGACCCCCCTAAATGGAGATGTTTCTGTGCCTTCTAAAAGCTTATACCAACTAACAAAGCCATGCTTATGCAGGCAAACATGAGAAGATCATCCAAATGCTAGAGTGGAAATAACCTTTCACATAGATGAATAATAAAATAATATACCAGACCTAGAGGAGAGTAGTTATATGTTTCGAATGAGGAAGATGAGAGCTTTTAAATGGCACTAAAGAATTCACATTTCTAGCCCTGGACATTCAACAGTATATCTGTCTCTCTCCTCCTCCCTTCAACTTTGGTATTTCAGGAAGAAACTCAGAACAAAGAGAAGATTTCTGCAAAGATAGAGGCTCTGAATGAAAAGACCCCTTTGCTGGCCAAGGCAATAGCTGCTTGGAAGTTGCAATTAGAAGATGATTACGCTTTTCAGCAGTTTAACTGGAAGGCTGATATGGTAGAGGCCTGGATAGGTATGATGTGTCAGGGCCAGGGTCCCTTGGGTTTGAGAAATTCTAATAAATCGCCTTTTGTAGAATGGTTTCTGGTACCTTTTCTCTTACTGTGTGGAAAGAGGTGCTCCCTTCACTACTCACTCCTATCCTTTCTGGGCACAGTTGCACTCACATGTGCACACACACACATAAATAAGCATGCTAATGGGTAACTAGGTACCGTAATTCCACAGAACACTTTTTTTGGGAATTGGCGATTTCATGTGTGATATTCAGAAAGGTAGGGCCATGGCAAAACATTCTAGGAAATAAACTAAAATGTTCAATTTACTTATAATTTATGTCTAATCTTCAATTTTCCTGTTTTCTATGAAATAGTCAGAAATTCTCTTGGCCTTAGCTCTGTTTCAATCTGTTTTATCCTGCCTAACTCTAGAAAAACAATCCATTGGTTCCCAGTGCTTCCATAATCCAATGAACCACCTACTTTGAGAGTCAGGAAGCTCTCTTGTTGTCCACTGTAAATATTTTTTTTTATCCGTATCAGGCCTTATGCAAGACCAATTCTCTTTGTCTTCTTATTAATTAATTAATTATTATTATTATTATTTTAGCTGAGAAGGAAGCAAGCCTGAAGAACAATGGCAACGGTGCAGACCTCACTGCCTTCCTCCCTTTCCTGGCAAAGCAGGTGAGAGCAGGCTGCTGTGTGGGCAATTGCCAGGGAAGCCCAAGACCCACATCTCACAGAAGCTCAGTCCTCCAGGAATATTCATTTCTAAGTTTGGGTATTTTATTGCCTGTCGCATCTATAATATCGTTCCCTTTTTCCTTCCTAATATTGACAATTTGCTTTTCTTTCCTTCTCTCTCTCTCTCTTTCCCATTAGTCTTACTGCTAAGTGTCCAGCATTTGTTAGAGAACCAACGTTTGGCTTTTTTACTTTTCCTGTTTTCCTGTGTATTCTATTCCATTAATATATTGTTATATATTAATCATTTTCTTTTACTTGCTTTGGCATTAACTTTAGCCTGGGTCACTATGTTGTGTAGGAAAAAAAATTGATGGGGTATCTTTATGACAAGAGGGAGGCTAAGGCAGCAGTGGGAGCAGTGGAGTGGTGGGTGGTCGTGGTGATGAGGGTGGTATAGACATATGCTTCATCCTCACTTCTCTTTGCATTCTGCCAGCTACACAGACATCATGTTTCCAGAGAGCAGTCAGAAACAGAGAAGATTTAGAGTGATATTCAAAAACAGTTCTGTGTTCTCCTTATCCCTTATTTAGGCCCAGATCTTAGTTTAGGATATCTTTAATACTTAATATTTTCCTCCTGGGTGTAATGTTTTATCGAATTATATAAATCTCAATAAGGAGACATCTTTATATATCACCTTGATCAACACCCTCATTTCAAAACTGAAAAAGCTTAAGATCACATAGTAAATTAGAAACAGTATTGCTTGTATTCCTTTGACTCTTTTTTCCAGTAAGATTTTTTCTCTTTGACAAGTGAAGAGTTTGGGGAAAGGAATTTTGTAGAGTTGTTGCAGAAGAAGTGAA
>NW_012152064.1:342132-365303 GCF_000956105.1 Propithecus coquereli
TCATTTATTTTCTGTCATTTCTAATTTGACTTCTTCTTTGACCTATTGGTTATTTGGTAATATATTGTTTAATTTCCAAACATTTGGGAATTTTCCCATTATCTTTCTGAAATTTATATTTAATTTAATTCCACTGTATTTTAAAAACATATTCTATATTTATTTTCCAGGAAGGATATTTATTTTCTGAGCGCCTAACTCATACAAGTACTGTGCTAAGAACTTTGCATATGTTTTCCCGTTTAACCCTCACAAAAATTTAATAAGGAATAAGTTCAGTAACTTTCCAGGGACAGTGAGGTATTCATGACACTTCAATTCAACACCAGAGACATTAATTTTTACTTGAGTATGTAGGAAAGACGCAGATTCTGCTCTTTCCCCATCTGCCTTTAGCTTATTAGGCATCAATTCCAAGAATCTCTCCTCCTGGATTCTGGGATAGGCAGCTGTGTCCCCTGGCTTCAATCACGAGACACATGGAGACCTAGGCAATTTGTGTGTTCACAAGTGAAAGTGTTCTAGAAATGCTGTGGGAAGAAACAAATGTACTGTATGCCCCTCCTAGATACCCAGACCTCTTAAAAGATACGCTATATTTTTTCAGAAGCTTGATTTATATCCAGTAAATGTCCTGTTTTGCTATGTATTATATGCACATTTGAAAAGAATGTGTATTTTATTTTACAGTGGTTTATGTTATTAACCAGATTTTGGTTATTAATCATGTTGTTTAAATACCTTGTTATTTTTATATATTTTGAGGCTTGGTGAAAAGTTATGCTGATATTTAGAATTGTGAAATCATATTGATGAATTGACACTTTTAATTATGAAATATTCCTCTTTCTCTCTAATAACATTTCTTGACTTAAATTCTTCTTTTTCAGATACCAGTATACTACACCAACCTTCTTTCTTTTCTTTTAGTGTTTGCAGTATATATATATATTTCTACCCTTTAGGTTTTGTTTTAAAAAAATTATATCTTTATATTTTAGATATGTCTTTTATAAACATCATATAGTTGGATATTTCTTTATTTATCCAATCTGATAATTTTTTATTGAAAAAATGAGTCTATTTACATTTGAAATAATAAATTCATGAATTTTGGTTTAAAGCTATAACCAAATCTGGTTCCCCACCCTGCTGTCTAACCCCCTGTGTTTTGGTCAGGGATTGAAATGATTCAAGACATAGTTTCAGTTTTTCTGATATCTTGCCTTTTCAGTTTGCTCCTAGAGACTTTCAGAGGTTTCAGCTAAAGCCCTTTGACCAGGGTTCCTCCTACTCTTACTTAATGGGCCCTGAAGTTAGCACTGTGACACTACTGAAAATTCTAGTTAGCATTTTAGATTCTTAGCTTTTTAAATTCTTAGCTACCGTTCCTGCTTGGCTTGTAGGACTTTTGTCCTCTACAGTTTAGGAAGCTTAAATTCCTTGAGGGGAAAAGACAGCAGGATAGTGAATCTGCTTTTCTGCAGCTCTCTCTAGATGGCCACTGAAATCCTGGCTGCCTCAGTTCCCAGAATGCCATTTTTTGTCTCTTTAGCTCCATGACATTGTCAAAAGCTCTGAGCAATGCTTTTTCCTCAGCTTCTCCCCCAGTGCAGTTTATACTTCAAGGGAAAAATAGAGAGAATATTGCTTTTACTTCAATGTTGTACCTTTCTCTCTGGAATTTTGATCCTTCAAGTGGCAGCTACCTGAGCTGCATTCTGATTCCTTTCAAACAGCTGATTCTTTCTACTTTTATGCAGCTGTTAAAGTTCTTCTCAAAGAGAGAATTGGGGGCATCTACCCAAAAGACCAAATGATACTGTATAAGAAAGACTACTGCACCCGAATGTTTATAGCAGCACAATTCACAATTGCAAAGATGTGGAAACAACCCAAGTGTCCATCAATACATGAGTGGATTAATAATGGAGTACTATTCAGCTTTAAGAAACAATGGTGATATAGCACCTCTTGTATACTCCTGGATAGAGCTGGAACGCATTCTACTAAGTGAGGTATCCCAAGAATGGAAAGACAAGCACCACATGTACTTACCATCAAACTGGTATTAACTGATCAACACATAAATGCACATATAAGAATAACATCTATTGGATGTTGGGCAGGGGGGAGGAGGGAGGAGGGGACGGGTATTTGCATACACAAAGAGTGCAATGCGCACCACTCGAAGGATGGACATATTTGAAACTCGGACTTAGGGGGGGACGGGGGGCAAGGGCAACATACGTAACCTAAACATCTGTACCCCCATAATATGCTGAAAAAAAAAAAAAGAAAAAAAAACAAAAACAAAGAGAGAATTGGTCAAGTACAAGCCACTCTGTTAAAGCTGGAAGTGGAACTTCCCAAATTTTGTGATGTTGATATTTACATTTCTGCAAAATTTCACTTGTATAACTGGAACCTGTAGGGGGTCTCTTGTTAGTTTGTGTACTTCCAAAGGCCCCAGTAGTGTCCTGCTACTAATTAGAATTCAGAGTGTAAAAAAACTGTTACAAGAGAGTCTTGGAAATGATGTGTACTGTAGGAAGATTTAATTTGATTAGGAAAATTTGGAAAACACATTATGCTCCAATATTCCCTTCACATTGATTTTATACCTAACCTAAAATCTAATTATAAAAACACATATACACTGGCACTTAACTATAATTCCATCCCCAAATGTTCACTTAAGTCTTTAAATTATATTTTGTTTTTCTTGGTTATCATCCTAACTCTTCCCTGGCCTTTATCATGTCTATGATAAAAGTCTTGCAGAACTCAGGTGTAAATGACCCATTGGAAACTGCACTATTTTCCTGTTCACTGCCTCTCTGCTGATTTTTCTCAGGACACACTGGACGCCAGTCTGCAGAGTTTCCAGCAGGAGAGGCTTTCTGAGATCATGGACCTGAAGGACCAGCTGGTGGCGGCTCAGCACAGCCAGACCAAAGCCATTGAGGAGCGCTATGCCGCCCTGCTGAAGCGCTGGGAACAGTTGCTGGAAGCCTCTGCAGCCCACAGACAGAAATTACTGGATAAACAGCTGCCTCTGCAAAAAGTAAAAGAAAAAAAAAGAAATAAAAAAGAAAAATCGATGAGGCATGATTGGGCCTCTATTATCTGTATATCAGCCATGGAATTCAGAAATAGATACTGGAAACCCTCTTAGGTTAATCTACAGACATTTTACTGTATTAAAAGGGATCAGGAAGACTTTCTTACTGAGCAAGAAGTAATTCATTTTCTTTTTAGGTTAATAGGAAGATTCTTTTTTTTTCAGATTGATTTATCAGTCTCACAATTGACTTGAGATGAAAGCCAGAAAAATATAATGGAAGAAGTGGGAGAAACAAAAGGGTGGAAGGTCTTTGTATATAATAGAACTAAAATTGGCTGGCAGGCAAGGTTGTCCTGTGCTTTTCTCTAACTCGAATAAATGAAGCACCAGACAAATAGTCATGAAGCATTTTTTCAACTTGTATCAACCTTTCCTAGGTGGGAGACCCTGTGTATGCCACATAACGTATCTCTAAACCTTGATTCCCTCATGTAGGAAATAGGGTAATATTACCATCCTCTTCCTGTCTTTCTGTGATATTACTATTAAAAGAGACAATGGATCTAAAAATGCAGTATAAACCACTAAGTTCCATTATAGATATAAGTGAATAAAATATTCTTCCCAGCCTGGCAACAAGTTAAGGCAGAGGGTAAGGGAAATTAGGAAACAAACACACAAGTAAAAATCAGTCTGGATTCCTAGTTAATCTATACTCTATTGAAAAATATAGGACCTACAGAAATAAATCTTAAGTGAAAAACCAAATCAACTAAATGAGCGGTTTTACACATGTATATGCATTCAACATAGGAAGCTACTTTATATTATTATTCTATTTTGCTTGATTTTTGAAATGTAAAAGGTTTGGTTATTTTGTTTTCTGATTATAAAATATTTGTAAAATTTTTGCTCAATTCATAACATTATGAAAATAATATGAAGTGCTTTATAGGTTTTTGTGTCCTTCCTGTGTAGGAGCTATGTTAATTTTCTCTGTATGGGTCTACCTTAGCACATAGATTGCTGAAATGAGTACAGGATAAGATGTAATAGTGTAATACCTTTGCAACCCCCCTCCATTTGGACCAATTTTCTTCACTTTAACACCCTTGTTTGACGAAGAAAACTCATTTTCGTATTTTCTCAAGACAAATCCCTTCAGAAGAACAATCTACTGACCCAAAATCTGTGATGCATTTTAGGTTTAAAACTATTTTTGATCACCTGCTGTTTAGAACAAGTTCATGCTATTTTTTTCATTCAGTAATATAGAAAGTTTAGTGTTTATTTAGAGCATGTGGATACTCCAGACAGTAATGCAGGAATACATAAATTCCTGTTCAGGGTGTAGGTTAGAGGGTAGAAAATGGATTTAAGCAGTGCTTCAAAAGCTTCAGGCATGAGATGGTACCTGAACCAGGTTTAGAAAAAATACAGGACAATAACTTAGTATAGTCAAAGAGAGGTGAGCTGGGTGTGGTCTTCAGAAGCTCAGAGTATAGAAAGAGGAAGTGGATAAAAGATAGAACAGATTTGCCTGGTTTGTATATTCTATCATTTTTCCAGTCACTCATTTAACATCTATTTTTGCATGTTTACTATGCAGCAGGAAGAATTGGAGCACAGACTTTAGAATAAGCAATCATATAATTGAAAACTACCCTTGCCACTCCTAGAATCTTAGAGCTGAAATAATGTTGGAAGTCATTCAACCGCCTCATTTGTAAATGACGGAAGACTTGACCGATTTCACACAGTGAGAAAGTGTCAGGACCAGGACTTGTACCTTTAACTCGCACGTCTGTTTATCTGATAACATGGCCCCCATTGACATTAATTAGCTCTGCCCTTTACGTTGTTGGCCCTGCAAATATTTGAAGATAGTATTATTTTTATTCTCAATCTTCTCTTTTGCTAAGAGGCTTTATTGGGAACGATAGAGGAATCTCTTTATTTTCTCTGCAGGCCGAGGAGCTATTCATGGAATTTGCACACAAAGCCTCAGCTTTCAACAACTGGTGTGAGAATGCAGAAGAGGACTTGTCAGAACCTGTACACTGTGTCTCCCTGAATGAGATTCGGCAGCTACAGAAGGACCACGAGGACTTCTTGGCCTCCCTGGATGGGGCTCAAGCAGACTTCAACTATTTACGGGAGCTAGACCAGCAGATTAAGGGCTTAAATGTGCCCTCTAGCCCTTACACCTGGTTAACAGTGGAAGTGCTGGAAAAGTTCTGGAAGCATCTATCTGATCTCATTAAGGTAACTTAGGACACAGCAGAAACTTCCTTTGGCTGCAGTAAGCATGACCACTTAATTTCTTATCTAAGTTGGGAGACGTTTGAGAAAGAAAGAAACACTGTTAATTATACTGGGTCAGTAGTCATGAACTAAGACCATCTAAAAATATTGGGAAATATGTTTATAATAGATATACCCCATGCACCACAGTTTGAGCAGTCTCATGCTTCTGGGTGTTGAATAATTATTCAGGGTAGCAAAGGAAAGTTCCAAGAGGTGGTTCTAGTGATGAGTTAAGAAAAGTTCATAGGCTGGGCACAGTGGCTCACGCCTGTAATCCTAGCACTCTAGGAGGCCAAGGCAGGCGGATTGTTTGAGCTCAGGAGTTTGAGACCAGCCTGAGCAAGAGCGAGACCCTGTCTCTACTAAAAATAGAAAGAAATTAGCTGGAGAACTAAAAATATATATATATATAAAATTAGCCGGGCATGGTGGCACACATCTGCACTCCCAGCTACTTGGGAGGCTGAGGCAGGAGGATCCCTTGAGCCCAGGCGTTTGAGGTTGCTGTGAGCTAGGCTGATGCCACGGCACTCTAGCCCAGGCAACAGAGTGAGACTCTGTCTCAAAAAAAAAAAAAAAGAAAAGAAAAGAAAATTCATGAGGCTTATATATATATTCAAAGTCTATATATTCCCCCCATCCAAGGAATTCCCTATTTTATACACGCCTCAAAAATGATCCTTTTATGTGCTTATTTTTAATTTTTGTCTATCTATAATGGTGTTTATCACTGAAACATAAAAGAAGTTTAACAGAAAAATTTCACTGTAATTTCACCATTTTTGGATGGCAACTCTTACTACTGCCTTTCCCTTTAAGGCCATTTTTATGTTTATTTAAATTAAATTTCAACTGGGAAAAAAAAGATTGAGAAGGAGGGAGATTTGCCTTTATCACTAGCTTACTTGTTACTGGGCTTGGAAGTGCCATGAGCTGTCTTCACATTTGGGAGCTAGGAGGAGGTGGGCTGCAAGAAATAAGAGCACACAGGCATGTGCCTGTGGAACATAGCTTAGGTTGGGAGAGGGAAGACGTGCAGCTGAGTCTGCAAACCAGTTCTTTCACGGCAGAAAAAAAAAAAGGCCTTCAATATGAGCCCTATCATGTGATTTGGGGTTTTAGGAACGGGAGCAGGCGCTGCAAAAGGAAGAGGCAAGACAGGTCAAGAACTTTGAGATGTGTCAAGAGTTTGAGCAGAATGCCAGTGCCTTCCTCCAGTGGATCCTGGAGACCAGGTGGGCTGTGCAACCTTCAAACCCGTGAGCTCTGTGCCACACTCACTATTTCCCACAGGGATGACATATGCGTCTGAAGGGGAAAGGGGAGATTCCTACAGGATATACTCTGTCCTAAAATCATCCTGTCATGTCTATACTTTTTATTTGGAATTCACTGTTTTCTGAATCAGTCCTTGCAGAATCAAGAAATAAGAATTTCATCCTGCTGCCCATTAGACACTCTTCTGTATTCTCTCCTTGATACTCTCACCTTTCTTCATGTTGCTTGTAATTTCAGTCCAAAATAATAACAATCCCTTATGTCTGCATGGTGCATTGCACTTTACAAAGCACTTCCATATCCATTACCTCACTTAACTTTCAGAGCAACCTTGAAAAGTGTGTGGAGCAGATCTTATTACCTCTATTTCCAAGCATGGAAGGGAGTTCAAATAGATAAACTGACTTGCTCAAGATCACATATGTATTTGCTGGCACACCTAAAAGCAGAGCCTACTGTGAACACCTAATATGAAGCTATCATGTTGTCTGCCTACTAAAGCTGTAATAATATATATTAATTGTTTTTATTAAAAGAAAAATGTTCTGTACATGAAGATAACATTTGTCACATCTTCTCGGGTAAGTGACCTGGAAAAGAGGAGACTTTGAGGGGGCAATATGTTAGAATAAATGGTCAACGTTGGCAGACTGTATCTAGTAGGTGGGTCAAAATTGTGGTGTTTTGAGGATAAAAGTGACAATCCGTGATATATCCTGTTTCTACATACTGATAAGGATAAATCAAGCAATGAACAAACATAAATCCTGACCATGTCTTAAAAACATCTGAAAGAAGACAGAGAAAACAGTGTGCACACTCACCTGTCATTTGGGTTCCTTTGTCACACCCTGGCAGTGTGTGCCCGTCACTGAGCTACACCTTGACAACTGTGCTCTTTGTCCTGAAGCAAGGAGCCTCGTGGGAGGCTCTGAGCTTCCCAGAGTGGGAGAGGCTTTGGGGAAACTAGGTGGTGAGGTTCATATTTTGTGGCTGCAAGGATTTGAAGAATGGTTCATAAATCTGAAGAAATAATATCATTGAACTGTTCTATGTTAACATATGATTTCCCTTTTCTCTCATCTGATTCCTGTTCCGGATCTCCCTGTCCAGGGCTTACTTTCTGGATGGGTCAGTATTTTATGTTATTGTGTTTGTTTTGTTATATTATTCTGGGAGAATTAATTAAAATAATAAAAAATAAGGCCTTAGTGCTAAGACCTGTTTATCCCATTACAATCTGATGGTGTTTAAGTACAAATGAGGGGTGAGAAGGAGAAGCTCATATTTCATTCTGCGCCTACACCTAACCAGGTGGGGTCTTGCCTACATTGTTTCAGTGCATATTTGAGAATAAGAACTAGGAGGGACATGCAGGAGCCTTCTCCCAAGCAGAGAAGAAGTAGGGCAGCCCTCCCCTTCTCATTGACCTGGCAAGTTTGCCAATAGACAGAAGGGTTTGTTTGTGAAAATTTAGCTTTGTGGGACTTCATTTCATGGAGGCCATATAGCTTGGGAGAAGTAGAAGCAGAGAAGTAGAGGGGCTTTGAGTTAGTTTGTCTGCATTAAATATTGACCTCTGATATTTTGAGTAATATTTCCTTTTGATTCTTAACTAGATCTTTGCTCAAAGAAACAGGAACTTTGGAGTCCCAGTTGGAAGCAAATAAAGTAAGTAATGTTTTTTCATTAGCTGAGGATATTGCCAGAATTATAAAGAGTGCAAGAAAAAAACACTTAAAGGCAACCCTGGTGATACTTTCAAGCACCATATCATCTAAAGTCAAAAAGCCAAGGCTGTATGTAGTCCCAGTCCTGCCAGCAATTTGCATTTTAGCCATAGACCACCACTTGATGAATAATATGGGGCTCCATTTACTTAAATCTCTGACCTTCAATTTCTACGTTTATACAATGGAGTTAATAACTACATTATTGAGTTACCGCAATGATTAAGTAAACGAGCAGATATAAAAGCTCCTATCCTACAACCTGGAGCATCAGCAAATTTCTGTTATTATTTGATGTGGTAAGATGATGCAATTGAATCTAGAGCATCTCTGACAGTTGAGTGAAGCAATGGGCTAGAACAGTGTTTCTCAACCTGACTTTTATTATTGGTCCTCCAACAGAAAAAAATCAATTGAATCTAATTTTTTCCTAGCAAGAGAAATTAAATACTAAAGATTAAAATGTCAGGGAGTTTTAACCTTTGGAGGGCAAAAAGCCAATATCTAAGATTTTTTTCACTGCACCCCACTATCATCAGAACCAATTTGTCCCTCCCCTCCTTGGGGAACACTATCCCCTCAAGGAGAAAGCATGGGCAAGATGTAAAAATTTGGCATATAGTGTGCCTAGATGACAGGAGAGGCCCGTGCATGTCATCCTAAACTGATGACAAAGGCCCAGAATTGAACACTGGGGAGCTTAAGTGAGCCTGAGAACTCAGCCACAATCAGTGGTGCAGATTAGTCCCAGTGCAGATCACGGGGCACCCACAACGCATGGATCCTGGGAATTCTAGTCTTTTTTATTTGCAATATCCATATAACTATGAACTCTTAGATTTATATATTACAGAATATCAGAATGACAGGGATCATCTCACCTAAACTTCCTACTATTTCATAAATGAAGACTTACAGAAGTGAAGTGATTTTTCCTGAGTAGTTTATTTTTCACAGAGGACAAGAAGATCCCTGGAAATAATTGAAAAGGAGCAATTAAGGGAAATTAAATTCATCAGCCTCTTTCTCTTCTCTTCCACCTCAAGGTTTGGAGCTGATGGCCTGGGTGACTGCTTCTTTTCTCTGTCTTTTTCCCAGAGAAAGCAGAAGGAGATCCAGGCGATGAAGCGTCAACTGACCAAGATTGAGGACCTAGGGGAAAATTTGGAAGAGGCTCTGGTTCTTGACATCAAATACAGCACCATTGGATTGGCCCAGCAGTGGGACCAGCTCCACCAGCTTGGGATGCGAATGCAACACAACCTAGAACAACAGATCCAGGCCAAGTACTGAGGGCCTGTGGTCATGGCAGGGCAGGGCGCAGGTGGTGTGAGGTGTTAGGAGCTTAACTAAGGGCTAGAGTCTGGGATACTAGACAAAAAAGTTACCTCAGAGGTGTACACACACTGTCTCTCTAATCAGTACTCTCTTTTTACTGCCCCACACAATGACTATTTCTCTTTATACTGAGATCTGTCCTGAAATAAGAGAGTGTCTCATCCCCCGTGAGTCTACACATCCCCCATCTGGACAATAACTGACTCTTGCATCCAATTTCTCAGAGTCCCTTCACCGTCTTATGTGATCTCTTCAGAAAACATTCCCTTTTGTAAAATTTTATCTAAAATATTATATCCAGAATGGAAGAAACATTCAAAATGTGGCCTAATAGAGCAGAAAAGTAGAAACTCATCTTTCTAGAAAAATTAATTATATCAATGCAGCTTTAAGTCTCAATAACTTTTTGGCAGCATTTTTATCCAGATCAGGGATTGGCACAGTTTTTCTGTAGGTGGCCTGATAATAAATAATTTAGACTTTGTGAGTCATACAGTTTCTGTCGTAACTCTTCAGCTCTGCTGTTGTAATGCAAAAGCAGCCATAGATAATTTGTAAGTGGATGAGCACGGCCATGTTCCATGTTCCGAAACTTTATTTATGGACACTGAAATTTGAATTTCATGTTTCATAAAATATTCTTCTTTTTATTATATTCAACCATACAAAAATGTAAAAACCACTCTTGGTTCATGGACTGTATAAAAACAGGTGGCAAGCTAACTTTGGCCCACGGACCTTAGTTTGCCAACTCCTGAGCTAGATTATTCAAATAGCAGATCGTCCATTAAAATTCCTCTCTCGTTGATGTGGCATGTCTTCTGCTATTCTGTGTCGTGCATAAAGAGCTAATTCATGTTTTTACTTTCAGGGACACCATAGGTGTGAGTGAAGAGACACTGAAGGAGTTTAGCACAACCTATAAGTGAGTATAACTTTATGGGTGACTGGTTCTTTATTTTCCAGACCATTCAGAGTGAGTCTGCAAATAGCTACCATTCTTCCTTCCCCATGTGGCTTGGTGAGATCTTAAATGAAGTTCTGGATATGCTAATTAGTTTCTGCCATGGATTTTAATATAATATTTCTGTGAAATTCTTGGACTTAAAAAATACATTCCTTTCTTGCTCAATGCTTTATCCTTTTCCCTCTATCCATTCGGTTAAAAAAAAAAAAGTACAGAGATACACACAGGCTCTCTACTCAGTTCTCTGACAACTTTATGACGTGTTAATAAAGCTCCAGCTGATGCAATAAGACATGTTCCTTTCTGTTCTAATTTGGTTCTCTATTGAGCTTGACATAATGTTTTTATTCTTCAGACACTTCGATGAGAACTTGACAGGGCGCTTGACTCACAAAGAGTTCCGGTCCTGCCTGAGAGGACTTAATTACTACCTGCCCATGGTAGAGGAAGGGGAACCTGAGCCCAAGTTCGAGAAGTTCCTGGATGTCGTGGATCCAGGAAGGTAGGAGGTGGACCAAGGGTCAGACTACAGGAGGGACTGGAGCTTGGAGGGAAAAGTGCAGAGAGAAAAATGAGATATAAAACATGAAATTAATTCATCTGAGAATAGGAAGATACAGACAACTGCAAATGATGTGGGCAACTCTTGGTGTACTTTCAAGATAAGCTCAGAAGTAAATGGCACTAACTTCAACTCAGGCCCTAGCTCTGAGATTTGCCTGATTCATTGTGTTTGATCTATGAATTTCAGTTCATTCCGAGGATGAGACGTGAGAGAAGAATCCTTTCACATATGTGAGGTGTTAAGAAGACATGCATGATTCAGAGGCCAACACATGGGGATAGGGGATATTGTGTGCTTTTGAGAGTGTGGTAGAGTCCTAGAGGATCAAGTTACTATTAGTGACTAAGTCTTTCTAATACCAAGGACCAAAAAGTTCACAAATTATTCGAGGTACCCAGGGACCGGTCCTGGTGGGAAATTCCAAAATTCTGAAGAGTCAGGCTGAATGGACCTTGGGGAAATAGAGTCTGGAGCTTAGTAAACAGTGTTTATTTGGCTGTAAGAGGGTAGGCGGGGGGATCAAAATGGAGAGTACTTCCCACAATCTCAGAGAGCTTACCTGGAAGAAGCACTTGGAGAATCGGGCTTCCCTCTGTCTCCGAGACACTGAGTAAGAGGAGGAAAGCCCCTTCCTCCTCTGTCTCAAGAAGGCACAGCTCCTGATGTGTGTCTCCCACAGGAAGGGCTATGTCACACTGGAGGATTACACCTCATTCCTGATTGACAAGGAGTCAGAGAACATCAAGTCCAGTGATGAAATCGAGAATGGTTTCCAAGCCCTGGCAGAGGGCAAGGCCTATATTACCAAAGAGGACATGAAGCAGGTCAGATTCTGGTTGCCTCCACCACTATGCTGTCATCATAATCTGGATTTGCAGCTTGCCTACTCTGCAACCCCCTAACCCCCACCCACCCATTTCTTTCCTCAGACCTCCTCTTGCACAAAACATCACCTGTGTTGGTCACCACATCATTTCTTTTTGACCCAGCTCAAAATCCTATGGTGGCTCTCTATTGACTATCAGAGTCTATCCAAAATCTGCAACTCGGTGTTTAAGACTATTTCTTATCCCTTCCATTCAATAAGCCACATGTAGGGAGCGAGACATATAGAAGAGTCAAAGGGAGTGGGCTTTTTTCTTTAATAAAGAGCTGAGTTGAACAGTTGAGTTGGTCTTATTCGTTAGAAATTACGAATTTATGAGAAAAATGTGGGATAGGGACAGGGACAGGTCTTGCTGCTCCTTCCAAAGGCTCTCCACATCCTGCATTTGTGACACATGGGAAGCCCCCAGGAACCAGCTGTTTTGAATCCCTATAACTATATCTTTCTCTTTTTATGCTTTTCAGGCCCTAACCCCAGAGCAAGTGTCATTCTGCACCATACATATGCAACAATATATGGACCCAAGGGGCCGAAGCCATCCTGCCGGCTACGATTATGTTGGCTTCACCAATTCCTACTTTGGCAACTCACAAGCAGCTCCTGTGGAGCATAGGAAATCTTAGAGTGGTGGGAGGTACTGGGAGTTGAAAGGAACAGGCAAATGCAAGGGATCAAAATATAGCTGTTTGTGTGTGTGTGTATTGCATTTATTGCAGGATCTAAAAAAAAAAAAAAAAACTGAGGGTTGGGGGGAGGGGTAAAAGGGATTAATAGAGTTGAGGACAGGACCGGAGGCTGTGGACTTACTTTGTGTACAACTAGTCACTGCCAAAGGGGGCCAAGGTCTCTATTTTTTTATTTGCTGTGTTCGGCATATCTTCATCATTTTATTTTGTTCTGATAATACAATAAAGTATTTCTAATTTTAAAGACAGCATTTTTTTAAACAGGAGAAAGTTAAATAAATGTGTTTCTGAGAATTGTACTATCATCTAAAGATGGGCAGCTAATTACATGGTAAAAAAGGGCCATGGCAGAAGAGATAAATAAAATCCAAGGTGATTTATAAATAATTTCTTTTTAGCTTTAGAATGTGTTTAATTCTTACATTTGAAAATGAAGATATTTGATATTCTGGGAAATATCAATATTTTAGTCTATAAAGTGGAACTATACAGAGATCGGCATAACACCTAATTTCTTCTTAACCTGTCCCTTTTCCTTTCTTCACCATCATAGTGATGTTATTACTCATAATGGCAAAATTCCAGCATAGCAGGGCTCCCTCTTGTGGTCCAAGCCCCTGAATTTCCTCTTTTTTTAAATTTTCAAAATATGAAGTGGGTACAAATGTTTTTGTTACATGGATACCTTTTATAATGCTTAAGTCGGGCTGTTAGTGTGAATTTCCTCCTAAGTTTTAATGTGGTAAAAAGGATATTTACTTGGATTTACCTCTATCTCCTATTAGAGTAAGAGTCAGTAGAACTGTTAAAAGAACTTCGATTCTTAAAAGTAAAAATTAAGAGAAAAACAAGAAAGGGTGGTGCTGCCTCCAAAAATCTTCAGGCCAGATTTGGTCTGAACAGGTTTAAATTCTGACATTCTAATCTGACTTACAAAAGGTGATGGTGTCATTGGCTGGTGAGAATTCTTGGGTCATTTCTTTGCCTTGTGTAAAACTGCTAATATTCTATACAAACAGCCTCCACCTCCCAATCCATGAGTATTGCCACTTGATTACAGTCTTCAGTCTCAATCCCTTTCTCTGCGTAGAAGCTAATCCTTCCTTAGTCTAAGACGAATGCTGTCATAGGATCTGTTTTAACAAAATTTGATTTACACTAAAAAGTTATCTTTCCTGCTAAAACTATATGGGTATTTTGGTGATTTTTGCTTAAATAGTCAAAGACTATAGAATATAACAATCAGAAAATATTTTCAAAATGAATATTCACAAATGTCTAAATTGTCTGATTATGAGTTACCAAAAATGGTTACAGTTGAAAAAGGTATAGCCCAATCAGCCATCAAATATCAGTATTGTTTAATATCACACTTACCAAGTATAGAATGTCTAAAAATGTATGTGCTGAAAATAATCACAGGCAAAGGCAGGTGTGGTTTCATTCTACTCCCCAAGCCTGCCAAAGATTTTTAATACCTAAATCAGATTATTAGGTATGTGATGGGTCAAAAAATGCTCTTTAAGGCAAAGGACAATTAGTACCATCTTATAAAAGAGCTTGGGTAATATAAAGGCTAGAAAGACAATATCATCCGAAGAAGCAATGAAAATGCCATAAGATGAAATTGTCAGCTCCTTCCGAAATCAGGTTCTTACCACCTATGCGCTCAAGCAAACATTGGTAATATTAAAATCAGCATACATAATTTAGTTGGGGACTATAAGTAATCGATATATAATATTATAACAATTAGAATTTGTATCAAATTTCCCTTTTAATCTCAGAGTTAAGTGTCTGCTAATTAATACTCATCTTTTCTTGACCTTCCACCTACTTTAAACTGGAATCCTTGTCTTACTCTTGCTAATTATCTTCTTCACATCTCACGGTTTAGAGCTTGTTTCTGAGCTCCAGCCCTATGGCTGCATCCCTGACTTTTCTATCAAGATTCCCACTGCTTGGTAGGATCTCCAAACTTCTTTCACTCCTAACAACATAACTCTCCCTTTTGTTTTTTTTTTTTGGAAACATAATCACATTTTCTTTATTTCACTGAACTTTGGTTTAAACACAAAGACATACACTATACATAGAGCAAACAACAACAGCAACAACAACAGCAAACCATGTTTCTTGTTCTTCAATTAAGAACTAGGAATCTGGCCTTTGACTTCTATACCAAGATCTTAAAGTCAGGTCTTCCATTTTGCACTGTGATGCAGTTCAGTCACGTAATTCAATGCAGAATTCAGCCTCAACTCCTTTAACTGGGAGAGAGATTTACATTAATGCATTTTTATTTTGGAAAAGCAGTTGTTCACAGAGGCAGATACTTAAGCACGTAGATGTACTTTTTGCATACTGATTTTTATTGTCCTGAGATAGCTGAAAAATTCTGGCATTTCAATATTATCATATTTGAATTTTAGTGTTTTACTGAATTTTGACAATTTCTGTTTCTGACTTTTGATTCACAGTTTCAATATTATTTGAGAAAGAAAAAATTAACCTGTTGGTTCAATAATTTTATGTATGAACTTCTTAAATTCACAAAATGATATGGATATTTAAAACCATATATAGTAGCTTTACTTCTTTTTTTTTTTTTTATGGCCTTCTCTGATGCCAGCCATCTGATTTCTCATTCTGTGTTCTACCTATAGCTTGACCTATTTCCCAGTACTCAATCCTCTCAAGTCTCAGGGATCTAGATCCATCTTCCTGTCTTCTCCAGTCAGACACAGTGCCAGGTGATAGCACTTTACTCTTCGTCCACCTGTATCGTGAGATAGAAGATGCTGGACACTGCTGGCTCTGGCTTCCACCAACATCGACTAGACAGAAGATAGGGTAACCTAAAGTGATACTGTCTAGAAACTCTAAATAATAATAGATGGGTGCATTGGGTGCTTAATGTATAACAGGCTTTATTCTAAAGACTTTATGTTAATTGTCACCCCAAAATCCCTATACAGTAGATACTTTCATCATTCCATTTTCCAGGTGAGAAAATGGAGGCACATAAATATTAAGAAATTTGCTCTAGGTCACACATCTAAAAAATGTCAGGACTAGACTTAAAACCTAGCAAGTCTGACTCCAGAGTCTCTGCTATTAATTAGCTCTTTCAAAGGACCATGAATTGAACTTATGTGGTCATGTTCACATCAGACAGGCCTTTTCTTTGCTCTGTGTGTGTACTTGGAAGAAGAGTTTTTAAAGCACATAGTCACGTCCCTAATCAAGGAAGGGGATTTGAATGACCTGGGAAGATTTTGCAGACTATTTCTGTTGCCCCATCCCAAATCAACTGTGGCAAGGTCCATAGAAATGATCCCAGAAACATCTATTTTGTAAAATACCTCCAAGTGATTTTTTACCCTTCCATGCTTAAGATTCCTACACTTGGAAGTTAGATGGACCTTTGAGTATTACTTAGCAATTCTTGGAACATCCTTACCCACTATTGGTCAGTGTGTATTTAGAGACTGTTTTGCCGGATGGACTGACTAGATTGGGGAAATGAATTTGCTCATGCAACCTCAGTGCAGTGGGGGATTATTTCCAGCCTACAGTGAAAAGGACCCTAGGGTAGACGGCCTTTCTCTCCTGACCCAGGCTCTTTCTACCATCTGACTAATTTATCTACTTTTCTCCAACCTGTTCTCTTCTCTGAGATCTAGCTTCCTTCTACTCAAATTTGGTTTTCATCAAATTATGACTAAAGGATGTATTTCTTTCCTGAGAACATGGAAAAATATGGATTCCTACTTGAAAAGTATATTCTTAGCCTAAGTTCTTCCTGTGTCTCTCGAGTCATGCCCCACTTCTACCTCATTGCTAAATCATGTGGATCCCACCTTTTCAAAATCTTTTATGTTTGTAATTTCCTTCAGTTTCCAATTTCACCATCCGTATTCAAGCCTCTTTGCCTTTCTTTAGGATGATGGCAATGAATTTCTTACTGATCTCTTTGCCTCTGGTTTCTCCTAGCTGAAATATATCATCCTCTCCACTGCTCGGTTAATTATTCTAAATCCTTCCCGGAACCCACTCTACTCTCTGCTCAGTTTTACTGTGTCCTGTCTCCTACTGCCAACAGGGTCATGTCTGAAGCAAGGTATTCAAACTACTGCCCGTTCACAATAAAAAGTCCTGTCTGAAGCTAACTTCAGAGCATCCCTTGCAAGGCATTTCCAGCCCCTCTGGACAAGGCACCACACTCTAAAATAGGCCTGTGTTGTCGTACTATCAAGCCTTTGGCTATTCCGTCCTCTTTTCTAAGAATATCTTTTCTCTCCAGTCAGTGCATTCAAAACTCACCCATCCTTAGGAATTACTTCAAGTAGTACCTTAGACAAGAAGATTTTTCTGATCCTCTCCCTAAGCTAAAGCCAACATCGTTTTCCTTAACACATTATTACTAGCAGCAGTTGACATTTATTGGAAGATTGCTATGATCCAAAAATTATGCTAAATCCTTTATAAGTATATGCATGATCCTGTTTAGTCACCAATACAAAACTAGGAAGTTACAATCATTTTACAGATGACAACTTTGAAGCTGAAAAGGTTAAATAACTTATCCAGAGTTGTTGTAAGTTGAAGAGCTTGCATTCAAACTCCTACCTGAAAGCTATGTGAGTTCATTGCACTTTTGCTTATTCCTAAGAATGTCTGGTGCCATGTACGACACAATGTAGGTGGAAAGTGAAGCGGGCAGGATAGGTAGTTCTGCAACAGATTCAAAAGGATTGTGTCTAACTTGGGGAATGACCCATGTGAGGAGGGTCCTTGATACCCAAGATTATGAGGCCACCACAGAGCATCAGCAATTATCAAGGAAAATAGAAATTAAATGTATTTTTTGAAATGGAATCTACCCAGTTAGGATAATCAATTAAAACAAGGAGGGAGGAAGACGGGATGGGTACATTCACACCTAATGGGTGCGATGTGCACTGTCTAGGGGATGGGCACACTTGTAGCTCCGACTCGGGCAGGGCTAAGGCAATATATGTAACCTAAATATTTGTACCCCTTTAATAATCTGAAATAAATGTCTACACACACATATATATGTGTGTATATATGTATGTGTGTGTGTGTGTGTGTGTGTGCGTGTGTGTATTTAACAAAGAGGGCAAAGTAATAGCGAGTCAGAGATACCAAGTGCTACTATTTTTAAAATACCCATTAGGAGAAAACCTACCTTTTCATTTAGTGAGGCATAACACTAAACTAGCAAACTGATATTCACTGAATTTCAAATCTTGGAAGAACATTACAGGTGAAATACTCTAATTATGTAATGATTTTAGAAATCTCTGCAGTACCCCTGATAGGGCTCCTGCCAGCCCAGCCTTGAACTTGAGCTCTCCAAACTTCCCTCATTTTGTTCAGCTCAGTTAGAAAATTCTTAATCATCTTAGTTAAGAAAATCATTAATTCTTAATGGGTTTCAGTAGCTAGGGGTGGCATCTATAAGGCTGAAAGTGAAAAGTTATGACCTCTTTGTGAGTTGTGCGCAGCGAGCAGAGCAGAGTCTCTGCGTTCCCAAGCAGCCTGGAGGAAGGCCAGGAGGCAAGGGCACGTTCTTCCAGGGGCGTGAGGTTGGGACAGCTTTGGCTGAGGCCCTGAATATCTGGCCCATTGGCCTGGGTTCCTGGTCTATGCCCAGCGTACACAGAAGAGACTGTCCGTGTGGGCTAGCCTTCATCCTTTACCCAGCAAGCTGCCTCGGAAAGCATTTCTCAGAGCTGTCTGCACAGCCCGGTTCCTTAGACTATATACAATGGGGTTAAGGAGAGGGGTCACCACAGTATAAGTGATAGCAATAAGCTGATCTCTCTCAAGAGAGTAGTTGGCTTTGGGTCTCAAGTACATGAAGGAGGCACAACCATAGTGAATAATGACCACTGTGAGATGTGAGGCACAGGTGGAGAAGGCCTTCTTCTGCCCCTCAGCAGAGGGGATCCTCAGGATTGCTGTCAGGATGTAGGCATAGGAGATGGTGATGAAGAAGAAGGAAACCAAGAGGACCAGCAGGCTGAGAATGAGGATCCCCAGCTCACTCAGTCCTGTATCCCCACAAGCTAGGCTCAGCACTGGGGGAGTGTCACAGAAAAAGTGCTGGATCTCATGGGAGCTGCAGAATGAGAGGTGGAAAATGACCAGTGTCATTCCAAGCCCAAAGAAGTATCCACTCAGGAAGCAGGTACCAATCAGCTGGGCACAGAGGGTAGGATTCATGCGACTGGCATAGTGCAGTGGGGTACAGATGGCCACATATCTGTCAAAGCCCATGACAGCCAGGAGGAAGCAGTTGGTGCAGGCCCATGAGGCAGAGAAGAACATCTGGATGGCGCAGCCCACATAGGAGATAGTCTGCCCCCTCATAGCCAGGCCAGAGAGCATCCTAGGGATGATGCCCAAAGTGTAGCAGGTCTCAGAGAAGGATAAGAAGGAAAGGAAGAGGTACATGGGGGTGTGCAGATGACTATCCAGCCTGATGACTACAATAATGAAGATGTTGCTGGTCAGGGTGATGAGATACAGAGAAAGGAACACGGCAAAAAGCAGGAGTTGCAGCTCCCCAAAACTGGAGAAGCCCAGGAAGACAAAACCCCTCCAGGAGGTTACATTGGTCTGCCCCATTCTAAGTGATATCCCTGATAGATTTGTTGGTTCCTTCCACCTAGTGAGTAGATGCCTAGCTTCTTTCAAAGGCAGGATGAGATGGATTCCGTTTTCCTTTTGCCTGTTGTAATTTGAAAAGGAAGCTCCGATTTAGACTGCAGTCAAACTTCAGAATGGTATTTGTTAGAATAGACAGAGATGTATGGATTCATTCTCACATGTATGTACAATCATCGCACATATTTACATGCACACATTTGCACACAAATATATATGGCTACAAATATGGAGTCACGTACAAAGCACTCACACATAATTATACACATTTTATACGTTCAAAACTATGCATTGTACATTTGCCATTAATGACCATATCTACTTACATCACAAATATATATGCATTCAGACAGCACACAAATTCATAGATACATGCATGATATATATGTTCATACTGACCTAGTGCATACACTGCCACATAAGAATACCCATGTGGACATACACATTTTGCCTGTTAGAATGTGAGGTGTAGGTAGGGGTCTTGACAGACATTATTTTATAGATCAAGCAACAAAGGCCAATAGAGGTGAAGTGACTTTCTTGAAGTCACACATACCAGGCTTAAAGAACAAATATGGCGAGACCTAATCTAACATCATTTCCCTCCTACAATGATGACGCTCCTCAGACACCGTGGGATGCTCACTAACATGAATATAGAAGAAACAGCTTGTTCAGTAACAATTTTTTGTGTCTATACAACCCCTCTTTGAAGCCATTTTATCCTTTCCAAATTCCTTGACAAGGCGGGGCAAGCTCCTTTTACATGTGAGCCTACACTGAGCACCAAAGGCTGAATCGGTGCTCAGGGCAAGTTGTATATCGGGTATCTCTCAGCCCAAAAATCAGCCATTAGGCTCTGCTGCCTCCCAAGATCTGCTGGGAACCAAGGTATGGGAGAAATCAGGCAAGGGAGGATTCTCCACTCACCTGAAGAGGCTTGCAGTGAGAGCATGTCCTGCCTTTCAGTAGCCATGCACTAGACTGCTTCCCAGCAGGCTGTCCTACAACAGAATGCCCTGAGGTCCACCTGAGCAAAGTGCTGTCCCCAAATGATACCAAGAAACCTTCCACAGCCCTATCCCTCAGTGGTGAATCATACCTATTTCTATCTAAACAAGTTTCTCTCCAAGGATTCCGCAATCCCAATGGCACTGTTTCAGGAAGTACATCTAATTGTGCCTCCTGTCATTAGTTGGGAATATCCTTTTGAGGAAAGCAGAAAAGAGAATGTGAGCAAAGAGATGCTAGGATCATGATTCAAACAATAATTTGTATGTCTATTATGTGCTTAATATTATATTAATGATTTTCACATGATAAATCTTTTAAAATTTGTAACAACCTAATGAGAGATAGCATTAATAATTACATTTTAAAGAAAAGAAAACAGTCCAATAGAGTTGAAGCAAATAACATCATTATATGGATTTAATACAATATGTAAGGATTATTATTATTATCCCTATTTTTCAGATAAGAAAACTGAGGCATGGAAAAATTAAATAACTTACTCAAGGTAACAGGTGACACAGCAGCAAATAGACTCAAGAAGCCTTTTTCTTAATTACCATACATTCCCTGGTACCCGGCATTGGTTAGGAGGATTGAAAAGATGAGTAAGATGTGGAATCACGTATAACATGGGTATAGCTATTGGCTTTATAACTATTTTTCTTACACTATTGTTTTAGTTGTTGGTCTAGGGATTACAGCGAATATTTGAAAAATAATGTACTTGAATTTAACATTGAATTACTTCCAGTTAAATGGAGAAAATTTGCAATGGCATAGATCCATTTATGTAAATCCACCAATACTCACCATAATTTTTAAACAGGGATATGCTATTATAAAAAATTGAGAGAAAAATTATATATGTGCGCATAGTCTTTTATATTTAACCAATGTATATCGTCCTAAGTGTTCTTCATTCTTTCTTGCATGTCCAGCTGAAAATGAAATGAATGTCAGTTTCCTGCAGCCTGAAGGACTTCCTCTAGTATTTCTTATAGTGCAGGTGTGCTAGCCACATATTACCTACACTTGTATTTGTTTGAAAATGTCTTCGTTTTTCTTTTATTTGTGAAATGTACTTTTACTGAATATAAAATTACTTTTCATCATAATTTTTTTTCTTTCACCTTTAAATATGTCACTTTCAATGTCTCCATCCTCCAAAGTTTGTGGTAAGAATGTTGCCATTGATTGTATCATTGTTCTACTCTATGTAATGGGTCATTTTTGTCCTGTTTCAATATTTTCTCTTTAATATCAGAAATTTGACTATAATGTACTCAGAGATGCTTTATGTATTTCTCTTATTTGTGGTTTGTTGAACATCTTAAATTAGTCAGTTAATATTTTCCACCAAATTTGGGAAGTTTTCAGCTATTATTTCTTCAAATATGTTTCTTTCTTTTTTCTTTTTTCTTTTTTTTTTTTTTTTTTGTCTCCTTCTGAGACTCCAATTACATATGTATTGGACCAGTTAATACTGTCTCAAAAGTCTCAAAGAATTTTTCATTTTATTTCTATTTTTTCCTCCGTATTTTTCAGATCAGGTAATTGCTATTGATTTAGCTTCAAATTCATTCTTTTCTTTACCATCTCCAATCTGCTGTTGAGCTCATTTCATGAATTTTTCAGCTCAACTATTGTATTTTAAAATCTAGGTTTCTAATTTTTTAATAATTTCCATTTCTGTACCAATTATCCATCTTTTTTATCTTTATTGCCATATTTCCCTTTCATTCTTTGAGCATATTTATGATACCTAATGTGAATACTGCAAAATCTAAATTGTGAGCTCACTTAAAATCAATTTGTGTAGGCTATTTTTCCTGTGTATGGATTGCACTTTACTAAATTTTTGTATAATTTTTTGGTTAAAAACTGAACATTTTAGAAAAGACTTTGTAATGATTCTGAAATCTGTTTTGTTTTTTTTCCTGAGGTTTGTTTTTGTTTATTTGTTTTGTCTAGTAAGCAGTTAACTTCCCTGGACTAAAAATGCAAAATATTTCTTACCACCTGCTTGCAGCAGTTGATGTCTCTGCTCAGATTGTTTGGATCCAAAATTCTGCTTCTTTTCTTCTGTCTTTCCTTTCAGTCTGTCCTTCTGTTTATCCCCGCTATGCATACATAGTTTAGCTGTCTGCATGTGCGATAGCTCTCAGCAAATATCTGTAGAGTTTACCCTGAGATCTTGAGACTCTTTCTTTCTATATTTCCCTAAATCTGTGAGAGTTCTGCTCTCTGACAACCCACGCCAATAAGATTCCCGCTTGCAGCCCTCAAACAGTGTGGTAGTAGATGATACACTCAGCCAAAGATATGTCAAACTCACAAATATCACCAAGAGTCAATCAGTCTTTCAAGAGTATATTCCTCTCTCCTTGTGTTGTTTTTCTCTTTCACTGGGCTTCCTGTGATAAGTCAAGGGCTTTGGGCAGAGATAATACTCAGATTTGGCATGTCAGCTCTTCTCTTGCTCTCTCATTTACAAAATTTCCCTTTTACACTTCCAATTTTGATTCTGCTTTAAACTCTATTATCTGCCACCTTGAGGGTAAGGTGGGGTATGCTGGGGTCTGCTCTTAAGCAAGAAAGTTTCAAACTCACAATTCTTACTTTACATGATAAAAT
>NW_012152064.1:365353-368173 GCF_000956105.1 Propithecus coquereli
TTCTTCTGTCTTTCCTTTCAGTCTGTCCTTCTGTTTATCCCCGCTATGCATACATAGTTTAGCTGTCTGCATGTGCGATAGCTCTCAGCAAATATTTGTAGAGTTTACCCTGAGATCTTGAGACTCTTTCTTTCTATATTTCCCTAAATCTGTGAGAGTTCTGCTCTCTGACAACCCACGCCAATAAGGTGCCCGCTTGCAGACCTCAAACAGGGTGGTAGCAGATGACACACTCAGCCAAAGGTATGTCAAACTCACAAATATCACAAAGAGTCAATCAGTCTTTAAGAGTATATTCCTCTCTCCTTGTGTTGTTTTTCTCTTTCACTGGGCTTCCTGCGATAAGTCAAGGGCTTTGGGCAGAGATAATACTCAGATTTGGCATGTCAGCTCTTCTCTTGTTCTCTCATTTACAAAATTTCCCTTTTACACTTCCAATTTTGATTCTGCCTTAAACTCTATTATCTGCCATCTTGAGGGTAAGGTGGGGTATGCTGGGGTCTGCTCTTAAGCAAGAAAGTTTCAAACTCACAATTCTTACTTCACATGATAAAATAGTAATATTTTAATATTAACTAATTTTCAAGTTTCTGGCTGCCTTTGTTTGTTTTCCAATGACTTCAAATAGTTTTTTTTAATATTTTTGTCCATGTTTCATAATTTTTATCTATGGGAGGAATCACTGGATTTCTTCACACTATTCTTAACTCCCCCATTTCTATTTTTATGCACAACACCCCCACCCATCCTGTTGCTGGTTAAACACCCTATCCTCTCAACCCATTCCTCAATTCAGGAAGAGTACTTGATATTAGCTGGGCCAATCAGAGTATATCAATCTTTGGTTGCAGAAATTAGTGCAAGTGGTGGGCAGATGAATAAAGCCAAGCTCATAAATATCTCTTTTGGTTTTACATAACTTATGGTGAAAAGAAAGAAATTCCATAAGAAAACATTTCTAGCTAAATGATAAAAACAAAAGCTGTTTATGTTTGCAAAATGCATTAAAAATTGCTTCAGGCAAATTTAGAGTTTTAAATTCTTCTATTAGAAAAGCAGACAATATTAAAACTAAAACCACGATCTATGCTTAAAAATTAAAATGTGAGAGAAAAAGTCAACATAACCCAAAAGTGAGAAGAAAGAAAATAATAAAGATGTGAACAGTAGACAATAAAATAGGGGGAAAAAAAGAAAATCAGCAATATTAAAGTGAAGGTCTCTGAAGTGCTTAAGGAAATTGATAAATCCTTAACAAGATTGATCAGAAACAGAGAAGAGTCACCAAAAAGCAGATATAAAAGAGGGAATATTAATTCATATCCTACAGATAATTGGAGTATAATAAGAACATATTGTGAACAAGTTAGGGCCAATAAGTTAGAAAACTTAGATAAAAAGAAACACGTAATTTGCTGAAATAAAAAAAAAAAAAGAAAGAATTCACTTAAAAGCACAACCTACTAAAAGTGACAAAAATAAACAGAAAATCTGAGTAGCTCAAAATTTGTTTAAAAAATAAATTTCAAAGTATACAACTTTCCAGATAGAAAATTCCAGATTCAGATGGTTTTATTAATTAATGCTACCAAATACTTAAGGAAAAAGTATAAACAAGCTTACCCAAATTCTTTCAGGAAATAAAATGTCAGTGAACAATTCATATATCATTTTATGAGTCCAGAATAACACTAAAAGTGAAACCCAACAAGCATGTTACAAAAAAAACCAAAATTATAGACCACTATAACACATTAACATAGTTTCAAAAATATCCCTAACAAAATACCTAGAAAATCTTACTAAATCTACAAAAAGGGCTAATGGAACTATTAATAATAAGTACATGTAGCAAGATCTCATGTTATCATAGATAGTGAAAGGGCAGTCTTACTAACTAACAAGGAAAAGTAAATTTTTAACAGGCAGCCACTTAGAGTAGCATAAACCCTGTCTCTAAGGTTAGTAACATGAATCTTTCTCCTACAGAGATGTTAACCTTACAATTAAAAGAAGCTAAGCTAACAAAAGGAGCAGAAATCCTCATTAACATTTGCCTGAGTTGATCAATTCGTATTCCAAACGGAAAAGTAGTCTCAGGAAAAGAGGAGGAAAGGCTAGACTGCCTGATGGACCGTCACTACCTATAGAAAGTCTTTTTGAGCTTGTTTAAACAGCCCTGAAGTGTTCCTCGGTGGACAGCTGAAACATGAGCATTCCCCACTTCTCCAAGGAGACACGCCTGGCATTACCAAGAAGAAAGAAGATACCAATTAGAAAACTCAGGGAACTCACCACTACAGCTTTCTTTGAGTCATAAAGTCCCTGGCACTGTCATTTTACTCTACCTTTCATAGATTTCTTATATATACATGTTTCATATATATATATATATAATGTCCAGGGTGTTTAGATGTACTAAGTGGAAGCAATAGTGAAAAAATACTTCTAGTCCATCTTATTGAATGAGTGAAATCTGTACCTCCAACCTTTCCAAAGTTAGGTGGATTGAGGGATAGATACATAGAGAGCTAAAGCACGTTATAACCTAAAAATATTTTAACAACAAAAAAATAACGACCAAGGTGATTGAAATCAATAATATTTTCATTTTCCCCAAAATTCTGAATATATTAAGTTAAGCAAAGTGTTTATAATGGCTGAACAATCATACTTAACTATCATTTGATAATAACTGGAAAGCTTGTTATGATGAACTTTTTCAGAAACTGAAAAAATTAAATGCTAATGATAGACAATATTTTTTGCAAGTCAGATAGATGCCCTATCATTTTTGAGAAAGTAAAGAAAGGAACTGAT
>NW_012152064.1:368658-372057 GCF_000956105.1 Propithecus coquereli
TAAATGAGCTAACAGAAGTATGCTAGTATGTCAAGATGTATAATATATGACATATCTATCTCCACATATAAAGAAACATATGGCAGCTCCCAATACAAAGGGCACTTGCCAAGCAGATCTGAAATAACTTGAGATATTGGTTATTGTATTTTTCATTTCCATAATTTTCATTTTGTTTTTACAATTCTTTTGCTGAAGGTTTTCACGTTTCAAGGAGATTTATAATTGCTTACTGAATAAATTTTATGGTAGCTACTTTAAAATCATTGTCAGATACTTCTACTGTCTCGTTCCCTTGGTATTGGCATCAGTTGATTGCTTTTCCTCATTCAAGTTGAGATTTTCTTGGTTCTTGGTATCACAAGTAATTTTCAGTTGTATCTTGGACATTTTGAATATTATGTTAGAAGACTCTTGATCCTGTTTAAATCTCTTATTTTAGTAAGAGGCCTCTTTTCTAAGCTTAGTGTGTAAGTTCTGGAAACCATTCCTGGCTTTGTTGACATAGCCTCTGGGGCAAGGGAGCCTGTCGTCTGCCAGCACTGGGCAGAGAGATGTGTTGATCTTCCTGGGTTTTTCTGGCAATGATCATCCTGCTGTTGCTGCCAGCTTGTGTAAGGCAGAGGATGCATTGCCTCCTAGGCTCTGCTGGCAACGTTACTGTGGGCAGACAAGATCTGCATGCCTGATGTGAAATAGGAATAGAGTTAGGATCCCAGCTTTGCTGGTATTGCAGCTGCAGGCAGATTAAAATTCCTACCCCCACTTGGCTTCCCTTTTCCTGTTCCTTTGGCCAGAAAGAACATACTTTACTTTTCTTTCCCTTCCTTTGTTTTAGCCTATGCCTGTTGACAGTTCAAAGTTGTAAGCTGCAGGGCTCTCCACATCCCAGTGTAGGATATATGGGGGATAAAATAAATCCCAGAGAGTTCACTGTGGTATTGTTCTCCAAGTCCTGAGGTCTGTGGTCAGTCCACCTTCTCCTTCCCTTTCACCTTTCAGAGTCATTTTATGATTGTACTTGGAGAGAAACTGCAGAGAGAAGTGACTATATACCATCCTGTCCTGGAACCTGAATAGATTAAACTTTTCAAGGTATTCACAAACTATTTTCCAAAATTCCAAGCTATTTTATAATTTATACATCTTTAATAGCAGTGTATGAGTTACAGTTCTTTCAAATCCTCACCAACAGTAGTAGCTTCAACCTTTTTTAAAATTTCAAGTATTTGAATAGCCGTATAGTAGAATCATATTGTATTTTAATTTATGTTTTGTAATGAATAATGCTGAGCATATTTTCAAGTGCTTTTTTCCCATACATATATATTTTTTAAGTACTTTAAAAATCTGATTGTCATAATATATATTTGATACTTTTGAAATATGTTCATTTAATCAATTTTATGTAGTCATTGCTTAATTGGAAGGGCTGGACTGCCACAAGATACTACAACCTACCGGCAGCTGGAATTTCAACCTTGCTTATTTCAGAACTCCTTCCCAACACGTCTACCAGGACAAGGTGATATATATGCACTCTCCTCCGCAGCACTTTTCTTACCACCGTGGTCCAGTTGTTTTCATCTGTTCTTGCCTGATTATTGTTTTAGTCCTCAGCTTACTATAGTACAATTCGTTTTTAAGAGCACTATCTTCTTTCCTCCACAGAGGTATAAAGCCCTTGTGAGAAGATACCAGTTCCTTATATTTTTCTGAGTTCTCCTGCAATGCTTAGAGCAGCATTAACACACCATAGGTTCTTCTTAAATACCCAGGAAAGGAGTCAGCAATTACAGGGAAAGAGTAAGTGTGTTTGTGGTGAGTGGTAACAAAAAAATCCATATTCATACAGTAATTTAAAATAGCAAAACTGAAGTTATTCGGGAACTACTGTAATAGAGGAAAACAGACATCATTTAATACTGAAGTCAACCTTGAATAAAGCATGGAAAAGTGGGGATCTATAGCCAAAGAACAGGGAGTGGGGTCAGTGAATGGAAAATTGTTAAGAGGAGACATCCAGAATAAGGAGGAATTATTGCTAAACTGATCTAACAGGGTTCTTGCTGAAGGCAGGCCAGGATGATTATATGCTACCTGCAGGAGGGTGGGGGATGAGGAATTTGATCAGATAATAGGAGTGGTCAGATGTCAAAGGTAGGAAATTATCTCTTAACCGACTTAGCAAGATTCTTGCTACAATAGAGTGGGGCAGGCCCAACAAGGATGGACACTGAAGGTCTAATTGAGAATAGGGCTTAGTGGAGCCTGACTGAGGTTTGGTCAAGGACAGCAGCTTTGTCAGTGGAAGAGTGAATTGAATGACCATTAGGGATGCAACTTTGATTCACTTTCCCTGCCCAGACAAAACTCATAAAGTAGCAGGAAGACTTGTTGATGGTCAGGATATGAACTCTGCAAGTTTTAAAGCCCCAGAGATTCCCAGAAGAGTTTTACAAGTCACATGCTACACTGAGCCTTGTAACTAATGAGAGCAAATTACAAAGTTGGGTAAGAAAGTTCTCTGCTCCCTCTGATGAAGGATCAGAGGAATCCCCTGGGATCTCCTAAGCAGAACCAAACCTCCAGAGCTGAGGAATCTCAGGCTCTGATAATAATCAGATGATATATTTAAACTATTAGAAAGGAAGGCTCTAAACCACTATAATTTAGTAGGAGGTGAGGACTGATGGCAGCACATATGGCCTAGCCTTACAACTCGTGTCACAAAATTCTAGAGCCACAGAAAGCTGAAGCTTGCACAGACTCGGGACTTTCCACCTCACTTCCCAGCCGGGAAAACTCAAATTCAGAAGACGCGGCAACTTTCTTAACATCACTAAGCTAGTAGTGATAAAAGTAAGATTCTAGATTCTTAGGCTTGTGATTTTCATACTTGATGAACCTCTGTTTCTTTTGAGAGGTGAACAAAGCATGCTTCCAACAACAATGTGAAGACTGTCTTTGGTATAATATAACCGTGACAGTGAATTGGCTTTGGATCCTGATAAAATACACAAGGTAGGAAACTATTCTAGGTGGTTTGACTTTTTCCTCATAATTGTCACTACAAAAAAGGAAGGATCCTTGGGATAAAAGTACATATTTTCTCCAAATCATCATTTCTTTTTCACTTTGGAAAGTGGGTGTATTTCTTTTGTCAGTATATCCATATCCCAAGTTAAATTAGACACAAGTGTAATTAGGGGCAAATTTAAAGACAAGTGAGGGTAGAGTGGGATATAGTCCCCTCACAATACACACACACACACACACACACACACACACAAACACACACACACACACATTCAGAATATGTAAGACTGTAGAGGGAGATTCTGACATTCATATTCTATTGCTAGTGATTCACCAAATAAATATTTAGCACACAGTTAA
>NW_012152064.1:383157-384886 GCF_000956105.1 Propithecus coquereli
AGGAAAAAAACCCAGCATATGTAACTGCCGCACTAAGAGTTGTTTTAAATAGCTAAAGAAATAAAACTTGAGGAATTTTTCTAGGCAAGATTGTGAAACACTGGTTGCACTCCCAGTAGATAAACCATTTTTGATAAGAGATATACCCTGCAAGAGCTACCCAGTGTCTATTAGTGCATATGTGGATACACTCACATATACACACACACACATACATTTTTAAGTGCTCATGCCATAATGATTAATAACACCCTGTTTATGAATGTGGCCTTCCAATGACTGTCAAATGCTAACTTCTGAGTATATAGGCCATCTTGCAACATTTCTTCACAAGAATAAATAAAACATTACAGCCTACATTTTGTATGACTGAGGCAACCAAGGATGTGAGAAATGTGTCCCCATTTCCTCTAAGGTGAAGACATTCAAAAGCAAATGTTAAACTATGCCATGATATTGAGAGATTTGACAAAGAAAACTGTTTAGGGATAATTTTGGCATGGCGTACAATGTGTAAAGGACAAAACCAGATGAACACAGCATCAATTCTTTATATCTGCAGTTTATATCACAGAAGAATAGTGAGTCGTCTTAATGAAAATGCAGACATGCAAGCCTAGGAAATTTCCTGAATCTTTTTTTCAATTCTGCTGTTAGTCAACTCTGTGACTTCTTATGAAAGATATAAAATTTGTACCAGGATTTGATGTATATAAAATTTATATAAAAAGTATTGCAGTAATTTTGACCCTATTATTTATGGAACTGTTATGAAGATAAAGGAAATAACAGATAAACATTATTGTGCACATCAACTGATTAAGTTCAGCCCTGCTCATGACTCTTTCCTTCCTTGCAAATATGTTTGTGATACCTGTGCAGATGGAATCTAATCTCTGCTATCTGCAATCTCTGGTCATTGCTTCAGGGGCAAGGGTGTTTCTTTTACTTTGATTTCATTCCTGGCAATTTGTTATTCAATCTAGAGAAGCCGTAAATCTTAGAAATAAATATTAAAAATTTTCCTTCTCATGGTGGGTGCAGAGGATATACCTGATGTCTAGACTCAAATTCTTGAATCAGAATTTAGACAAATTAACCTGCCTTTGTTTAACATGTGGATCCATTGATAAGCCAGAAATAAGTAACTAGACAGAAGCTGAAAATACCCAAAGACTTGTGCACATACAGGCACTTGCTTTATGAGAAACATAGCATTGCAGAGCAGTGAGAAAATGGTAGACTTTCAATAGCTGGTGCTAGAAAAATAGGATATCCATATGGAAAAACAAAATTTGATATTTCTGAGTATCAAAAACTAAATTTGAGAAGCAAAACAATGAAACTTTTAAAGAGTGAAATAATATGTCTTCACCCACACGAGGAAAGAAGTATTGTTTAAATTATACAGAAAAAACTTAACTAAAAATAAAAAGATTAAGTCAAAATTGAGAAATTTTATTCATCCGTAAGGTACCAGTTAGGGAGTGGATAGGAAAGCCAAATCATAAAACCATAAAGATATTTAAGAAAGTGATTAGCATAAAATTTAGGATAGTAATGACTAATGACTTTTGGAAGGAGGGGTCTGTGACCGGGTTGGGAAAAAGCACATGGAGCAACTTCTGGCTGGCAAGTTCTTTTTCTTGATCTAGGTAGTGATTGCAAGAGTTTGTCTTACAAAAGATTCACTAAGCTATGTATTTGTTTAAATGATTTTCTTGTTTTA
>NW_012152064.1:384936-388441 GCF_000956105.1 Propithecus coquereli
TGAAGAGTCAAGAAAGCTTAAGAGTCTTGGTATGTGAAGTGCTCTACTGATGGGAGAAATTTTCCACAACGGCTTAGGGATAAGCAGAAGGGATCTGTTGGGATTTCTGAGAGGGAAAGGATGCCTTTTGAAGGAAGTCCAGAATGCTGCAGGGAGCTTATCATATGAGAAAGTGGAGCAATGATTTACAAGTGGATTTGGAAACCAAGGATATTCATACTAAATTTGGATACTAAAAAGGCTTACACAAAGAGGCCTCAGGAGGAAGCCTAAGGTTTCAGTAGACACCATCACTCAGAATATATCCTTAGGCAAGAGGACAGAAAAATACTCTAGACTTCTCACTGGGAGGTGAATACTCACAGATACGAAGGGTAGATACGGCGAGATAAAGGGAAACTGGGATGGAGAAAGGCTTGATAGGAGATAAGGAAAGATTAGGTCACATGATCCATGTATGACTATAAGAGAATAGGTCTTGTCAGGTCTAAGAGGACAAAGAACCAAAAACCTATAAAGTAGAGTCCATAGGGTCATGGGTTATTTCTGGAACTATTTATAATTTAGACCATTTTCCTACTGCTTTTTCTGACTCTCAGTGACAAACTAGATTCTGCCAAGAGAATGTTTGAGCTTAGCCTGAACTAAACCTAATTAGAGTGAAAAGTCTGTTAATCTCCATGCTCAAAAATCACACGCTGTATAGTGCTGAATTTGGTAAAGCAGACCTTGTTTATAGATTAAGCAACTTTTTTGATGACTAACTCATCTATCCAATATTTTTTGGGAATTATTACCTTCTTAAAATACTCTATATTATCACTCTGAAAAATACAAAAATATATGACTCATAGTATCTTTCCTCAAGGAAAGGGAAAAAAATATACAATTCAAGTTACAATAGTTTGCTTCTAGTTACAAATATACCACTTCCTAGATGCAACTTTATTTCTAAAATAAGTAAAATAATCTGCTCTACACATTTCACAGCTGTCCTATGCACTTTATATATGTGCTATGAAGAGTAAAATCAATAAACTTTTGAAAGAATTTGGAAAAATGTAGACTCTATAAATGCTAGTTATTAAATATCTTGCCATGTGGAACAAAAAAAATAGTAGTTCAATATAATGCAAGGGTGAATAAATGTGTTAAATATAAGGACTAGCAACATGTTGTGGAATTCAGAGAAGGATGAGATTAAGTCAGATGTAGAATTATTAACGAGTCCATACAATGACTAAACAAAAAATTTTGGGGGCGTGTTGAGCTTGGCATTCACTAATGGACAATAGCTCAACTGCCACTTTTGTGCACAAAGGGTCTGTTAAGATCATCCACATATTCTAATTAATTGCTATTAATCCTAAAAGTTCTCAGGTATCCTATCTCTCTTCCTTGCGTCTTCTCAGGGTATAGAGAAGGAAGGATGTTCTTTATTTTCCTTTAATATTTTAGGACATAAATGGTTTCTTTAAGAAGGGATAATGACTTCGGGCTTCTCCAAAAATTGTGAGCCTTCGTCCAAGTTTTTAATAAAATTACTAGTATATTGATTCTCAATATTTACTTAGTAAACATTTGGAGACCATTTACTGTATAGAAGTTGCTGTTTTGGGCCCTGACTCTGTTCATTAGCCACTTAGAAGTTTTTACAATGTTCAGAGGCTCATCCAAATCTGGCTCACCTGATGCATATGAATCTCCTTCATCTGGACATCAACTGGAGTATTTTCTCCTTTATTATATTACCAGCAAATATAATAAAATCCTTTAAAAATTAGGTTGGAGCAAGCCTTCTTGTCACATAAGTTGTTAATAATGAAATGGTGAGTAAAGAAGGAAGAGATGACTGAAAAAATGGAAAAAGGAGGAAAATGCATCACACATACACGTGATTTTGCTAAATTAAATGAAAAGGCAGTTGTTAGTTGTAACTCTGATGATTTGTCTTACTTACATTGCAATTTTCATTTGATGACGTCAAAGACTAATGGAGAGTTGAACATTTATTTGTTGTTTCTTTTAAATTTCAGACATGCAAACAATGAAGATCAACCAGACTATCCTGAAGGAATTCATTCTCGTTGGCTTTTCACTGTACCCACATGTACAGACATTCCTCTTTGTGCTCTTCTTTTGCCTCTACCTTCTCACCCTTGCAGGTAATCTGGCCATTATGGGTCTAACCTGGGTGGACAGGTCTCTCCACACCCCTATGTACTTCTTTCTTAGTGCGCTCTCCTTCTCCGAGACCTGCTACACGTTGGCTATTATCCCTAAGATGCTGGAAGATCTGCTGGCTACAAACAGAAGCATTTCAGTCATAGGTTGTGGCTTACAGATGTGTTTCTTCTTGGGACTCGGTGGCACAAACTGTATCATCCTCACTTTGATGGGGTATGACCGCTTCCTGGCCATCTTTAACCCTCTAAGATATCCACTGATTATGACCAACATTGTGTGTGGACAACTTGTGGCCTCTGCTTGGGCTGGAGGCTTCTTTATCTCTCTGACAGAGACCGCACTGATATTCAGGGGCTCTTTCTGCAGACCCAACCTCATCAAACACTTCTTCTGCCATATGCGGGCAGTTGTCAGGCTGTCCTGTATAGACAGTGACCTCACAGAATTCATTGTGACAGTGATCTCAGTGTCAGGCTTGCTGGGTACCCTTCTGCTCATTATCCTGACTTATGTTTTCATTCTTTCCACTGTCCTCAGGATCCCTTCAGCGGAGGGCAAGCAGAAGGCATTTTCCACCTGCACCTCCCACCTCACAGTGGTCATCATCCACTTTGGTTTCGCATCTATTGTTTATTTGAAGCCAGAAGCCTCAGGGGGAGATGACACACTCATAGCAGTTCCTTATACTGTCATCACCCCTTTACTCAGCCCAGTCATTTTCAGCCTCAGGAATAACGACATGAAGAATGCTTTTAGAAAGATGATGGAAAAGCTACCTGCCTTGAAAAAATAATCTTGCACTATTGCTACTGGTTTGAAGCATGGCTCAATGTCCCCAGAATTCAGTGGGACATATATTCTGTGACCTCTGGAGAAGCCTATACCATTTGCCTTTATTCAGAGATTGGGATATGGGGAGCAAGCGACTGAGACTAGGACATGAGCCATCACAGGCACTTACTTAGCTTGCTAAAGAAGTTGTCCAACCCTTTCACTTTCCAGTATCTGAGAAAGAATGTCCTGGAGATGTGTGTATTCTGCCAATCAACTTCTGAGTGTCCTGTACCATTCACGAAGTGGGAAAAGAAAGAAAGTGAAAGAAAAAAAGGAAAAAAACCCAGCATATGTAACTGCCGCACTAAGAGTTGTTTTAAATAGCTAAAGAAATAAAACTTGAGGAATTTTTCTAGGCAAGATTGTGAAACACTGGTTGCACTCCCAGTAGATAAACCATTTTTGATAAGAGATATACCCTGCAAGAGCTACCCAGTGTCTATTAGTGCATATGTGGATACACTCACATATACACACACACACA
>NW_012152064.1:390086-406217 GCF_000956105.1 Propithecus coquereli
AGGTTCTCAAAGGAATATCTGCACTCTCATGTATATTGCAGCATTGTTCATAGTAACCAAGACAGGGAAGCAAACTAAATGTCCATCAACAGATGAATGGATAAAGAAACTATGGCATATTCATACAACGGAATATTATCTAGACTTAAAGAGAAAGAAATCCTGCCATTTATGATAGTATGGCTGAACCTGGAGGATATTATGCTAATGAAATAGGCCAGACACAGAAGGACAAATACTACATGATTCTACTTGACTGAAGAATCTAAAACAGTGAAACTCATGGAAGCAGAGAGTAAAATGGTGGTTGCCAGGTGCTGGAGTAAAAGAAAAACAGGGAAATATTAGTCAAGGAGTACAACAAAATTTCAGTTACACCAGATTAATAATTCCTAGAGATCTACTGTACAGCAGAGTGCCCACAGTTAACAATATTGTATTGTATGCTTAAAAATTTGCTAGGAGGGTCAATCTTACATACATTATGTGTTCTTATGAGAAATAATAATAATAATTAATAAAGAGGACAGGAGGAATATTGAGGAGGTGATGGATATGTTCATGACATAGATTGTGCTGATGGGTTTTATCCATATACTTATTTCTAGACTCATCAAGTTGTATACATTAAATACGTAAAGTTTTTTGTATGGCAATCTTACCTCATTTAAGTGGTTTAAGAAAAACTGTGAATATTAACAGACAGATAGACCATAAGGAGCAATGGAATGGAATAGAAAACTTAGAAATAGACTCACTTAAATATGGCCAATTGATTGCTGACAAAAGCGCAAAAGCAATTCAATGAAAGAAAGTTCACCTTTTCAACAAATGGTGTTGGCAAAATTGTACGTTCATAGGTTAAAAAACAAAAGTAAACAAACACAAACCTTACACCTTGTACCAAAATTAACGTAAAATATATCACGGACTTAAGTGTAAATTGTAAAACTATAAAAGTTTTAAGAAAAATAGGAAATAATCTTTGTGTTCTAAGGTTAGGCAAAGAATCCTCAGACTTAACACCAAAGGCATGACTCATTTTAAAAATTACTAAATAGGACTTCAACACTAAAAAGTTTTGCTCTACTAAAGACAATGTAGACAGATGATGAAGAGAAGCTACAGACAAGGAGAAAATATTCGCTAACTACATATTCCACAAAAGACTAGAAAATAGAATACATAAAGAAATATCAAAAATCAATCGTTTGTTTAATTAACAATTGGGCAAATGACATAAAAAGACGTTTTCTAAAGAGAATATACAAATGGAAAATAAACACATGACAAGATGTCTAAAATCACCAGACTATAAGGCAGTGCAAATTAAAACCACTATGAGATATCATTTTAATATAAAAAATGGTGACATCACCAAATGCTGGCAAGGATTCAGAGAAACTGTATTTCTCATACACTGTTGGTAGGAATGTAAAACAGTCCATTTCCACTTTGGAAAACAGTTTGGCAGTCTTAAAAAAAAATACACGCAATTACTATAGGGCCCAGCAATTGAACTTGTGGGAATTTGTCCCAGAGAACTGAAAATTTATGTTCTCACAAACCCTTGTATATTAATGTTTATTGCAGCTTTGTTTGTAATAGCCCAAAACTAGAAACCACCAAGATCTCCTTCAAAGAGGGAATGGTTAAAAAAACTGTGGTATTATACCTTGAAATATTACTCAGCAATGAAAAGGGACAAACCATTGACACAGATGTAACAATCTAAATGAACCTCTACACAATTATGGTGATTTAAAAAAAAGCCAGTCACTAAAGGTACATACTGTATGATTCCATTTATTTATTTACATATATATATATATAAATCTCCATATATATATGTATCTCCTTCAAATTAAGAAATTATAGAAATTGAGAATAGATTAGTGGTTGCCAAGGGTTAAGAAAGGGGTGTGGGTGAGAGAGAAGTAAATGTGTGTATAAAAAAGCAAAAGGATGGATCCGTGTGGTGATGAAAATGTTCTATTCCTTGATTGTAATAATGTCAATACACTGGCTGTGACAGTATATGTGCAAGATGTTCCCATTGAGAAAAATTAGGTAAAGGATACGTGAGATCTTTTTGTATTATTTTTTATAATTGCATATGAATCTACACTCGTCTCAAAATAAAGTTGGAACCAATATGACCTGAATTTAATTTGTCTTTGCCGCATACCAGGTGTGTGATTCTGTGAAAATCACTTACTCTCTCTAAGCCTCTTAAGAACAGTGTCTCTCTTTCTGCTTTCCTGATGCTTGGGCCATGGAAAATCAGAATAGTACCTTGGACCTACCAACAGAAGGCTTATATTGACTGTGGCAAGACCAACCACCCACCTGTGGCTTGTACAACCTCGTGAAGCCAAGCTGCCTTGCAAGCCCTGCCGACTATGAGCTGCTCACCACTGTACGCTTAGATAAGAGAGAAATAAAATTTTTGTCTTATTTAAGCCACTGCATTTCAGGGGTCTTGGTAGTTAAGACTGTAGCTACATTGTATTGCTAAGATAATTAAATGAGATTTTCATAAAGTTCTTAGCAAGGTGTTCAGTATATACTCTCTAGTAATTGTTTGGTAAATGGTAATTGTGCATTTTTCCCATAGGAAAAAGTATAAAAGCAGTTCCCTCTGTTTTATTTCACTACTTTCTCTTGTTTCCTCATCACCCTCATCTTGCTAAAACTATCTGGCCCCTTAGCTTCCAGAACACTGTACTCTTGTGATTCCTTTCTTGGTCAACTTTTCATCTTTTTCCTTCTTTGGTCTGCCAAAGTCCATTTCTCAAGCATTTGTATTCATCTTTATTTCATTTTTTTTCCTTGACTCTGTTCCTCCAGTTAAATCTATCAAATGTGATTCAATCATCTTTATTAATTTTGACTCACAAGCTTATAATATGAGGAAATACCTAAGATCCAGGCCAAAATTTCTATTAATAATTTATTGCTTCATATGTCTGCCTTTTCCTTGAGCTCGGTATGTCAAAACTGAACTCATCATTGGCGTTCTCATGTTGTTCCTCCTTCTGTGTTTTCCGAGAATTACCATCTCCTCATCATTTTGAGCTAAAAATCTCAGAGATATTAATAACTGTAATTCTTCAACTCCTTAAAGTGTTATTTAATCTTTTGCAAAGTACTTATTTGTAAACCTGTTAGTCTGCAGTAACAACAAACGTTCGTTATTGCATAGAGGACAGACCAATCACTTCTACTGCAGTGCACTCCCTCCCCAATCTTGCATCCTAGACTGGTCATCTGGGTTCTGATTGAATAGGAGATTAGCGCATACCCCAGGGGGTCACCTACTTCATCTCTGACAGTTCCAGGACACCAGGAAGCAAAGAAGCAACTGTGCATGAATGGCAGTCAGGAAAACCAGAGTTGCAAGAGAAAGAAAACCCCATCATTTTCAGAAACAGACTCAGATCTGAGGCAGGAATCAGCAATTATTCCTCTGCTTACCTTCATTCCAATTATTCTCTGTGTACCCACCTGGCCCAGTGTTATTTACCAAAAGATGTAAAAAGGGGTGAGCAGGAAAAGACACTTCCATCGTGGAGCATGTTTACTTACAGAAGGGTGATAAGGCATTTCCCCCTTACACATAAACACAGATAAGTGATAAGATGCAAAGGTGGAAATAGTTTGACAAATAAACATTTTCTAAAAAAATATTAGTCAAAAAAGCATATCAGAATTCATTTGTCCATAACTCTCTTATTATTTTATTTCCTCACTAGAATTTCAGTCTTGAATTATCACCATATGTGTCTGCCCCAACAGCCCCTCTGAAAATAGGGTTTTCAGTTGCACTACATGGATAGTATTCAGGCAATGAACCTGAGGACTGTTTTCTACTTCACTGCAGATCTGTGTACTTCTAGGCCTTGTTCTTTCATTGTATCACCTATGCCCTAGAATGCATGGCCCCTGAGGTGATTTAGACACAGTCTTGTTGGGGAGAGGTAGGTCACCATGACAATACGTCCTAAGAGGCTATGTCCCCAATGAGGATGTGATAAGGGCTGGCTACTGCTGCCCCTAATTGCTTCAGGGCCCTGTCCGCCAAACCTCCCTCCTGTCATGCCACAAATGACCCAGAGACCAGCATGATGGATCAGCTTTATTGAAGAGTGCCTAGGGCAGACCATGCCTGCCCAGAAGCAACAGGTAACCAGCCTATTGACGAATATCCAAAGACAGGGTACATGAGTGAATATGGAGGACAGGCAAGGGAAGAACTAGCTGAACGTCTATGAGAAACTTTGTCCTTATTCATCTTAGACACCCTCAGATCCTTCATCTATTCTTCATGATTTTCAGACCCCTCATCATCCCGAAAATTTCTTGAATTTTTCCAGACAGATGTACAACATGTTATTTTAATCTTATAGCCTCATGTTTATGATTATGGATATGGTGCCTGAGAAATGAATTTGAAAGGTTCGAAAGTGTAAGAGACATTTTTAAGTGACCATGGGGTAAAATGCTGGAGATCTGTAAAGATGTTGGATAGAGCGGGAAATTCTGTATGGGAAGGGAGAATTCCAAAAGTAGAAGACAATTAAGGTAAGGGAGACAGGGGTCAATCTTGTTATGTTTAGGGGATAGCACTTCCTTTGCCCTAAGATCGGACCCAAAGACTTACCTACCATATTAAGTCCATATCAATATAGCTCAAATTCAAATGGAATTTAAAAAAACAACCCTATTGATTGAATTTTACTGCCATATACAGAGAAGCCAAACAAACAAACAAAAACCCTTATTTTATATAAATGAGTCCATCTGGCTATACCCATGGACATCTTTTTATTTCCATGCAGAATGTATAGAATACAGGTTAAGTCTGCTGCCATATCTCCATAGCCAGATTATCTGTGTTTATCCCAGCTCCACAATTTCCTAGATGTGTGATCTTGAGAAAATATCACTCATCTTTCTGTGTCATTTATAAATAGAGATAAGATGCTTAAATTTTTTGGGCTGTTGTGAGGATTAAGTTAGTACATGAAAAGTAGCCAGTGACTTGCATATAGTAATCCATCTTATTATTATGTCTTCTCTGTATGCCATGTGGACACAGACTAAACCAGTAATTATAACTCCAGAGAGTCCTCACTTGTTAATTCACCAAATTCTTTGCTAAATGCATTGAGATCCTTCAATTCGTAATGATCAAATGAAGAATTCAAGAAAAATAAGATAATACAAAATAGACTTAGCTTTCTCTGAAAGTGGGATATGCCTATGTACAGAGCTCTTCGCAGTGTGTCTCTACATGAAGGATTGTGTTGCTCCCAGGGAGGATCACTGGAGTCCAGTGTTATGTACTGTTGAGGGTTTATTTACGTAACATTTGGGAGACGGCGGGTAGACCGGAGTCCAGGCAAGTGTGCTAGTGTAAATAGCCCACTTGAATGATCCGAGTAATGTGTACATGGTTTCAGGCCCACAGACATATGTATGGAATTGCCAATGTGTTTTAAAATAATGGATTGTTTCATAATGTGGGTACATAATCCTCTGATAATTTTCTCTTTGATGGTCACATAGTCCAATGAAGTACAAATGACAGATACCATCACCAGCAGCAGCAGCAGCACTCACTATTTGATAGATAAGAACACAAGTTCAGCTTTCCACCACTGAAACAGAAAAGGAGCATTAAGTCCCCAAGTTCCTAGATTATTACCTTATTTATTTCTTAATTAATTTGATAAATATTTATTGACAACATATCATTTCCAAAGCTCTGAACCTAACTAGGTTAGAGAAATGAGTGAGAGTTTCTGCTACCGAGGGAGAAAAATCCAGGTAACCAAACAATTACCCATAGATGTGTAAGTAGGATCATAATCACAATAGCAGATGTGAGAGACCTTTTGGACAAAATCCTCACAGAGACACTGGTGTTTCTTATGTTTATTCATGTGCAAAGAGCAGATGAACTCTGATGTGAGTGGAAAGTTAAATAAGAATAACAGGCAATAAGAGGGGAGGATGATGGTGAGAGGGGGTGCTCCAGGGCATGTAAAAGATAAATTGCACAATATTGCAGATATAATTTGATCCTGAGAAGATCTATGGGTAAAGAGCTGCTCTTGGTTCTGAGAAGAAATGAGATGGGAGAAAATCCTCAAGATTCTCCCCATTAATTATCATTTGAAACTTACGTTGCCAAAAGAGAGATACCATTGTGTGAATGTTAAAATTTCAGGCTCGTCTGCTGTCACTGACGGTAGAATGCTGCCCTGATATAAAAATCTTGTAAAACTAATAGAGGCAGAAGGTGGTTCCCAGACGGATGAGGCAGAAAAAGACGTAGCCCAGAAGTTAGTGTGAACAGGAAAAAAAGGATAAATAAAACAAGTGTCCAGTGCACACAGAGCACTGATTGTCCGAGCTATAGGAGGCATCTTGGTACTGTGATTTAGAAGTAGTTTATGGAGCAGGGCCTCTTCAAAAAGGGAGGGCAGACTTGGAGCAGGATGTATCAAAAGGGAAGAAACAATATCTGACAGACATTAAGGACCAAAGTTGCCTCAGCTGGAGAAAATAATCCTTGGCAATAGTAGGTCAGTCTGAATAGCAAGCAGGATTCTGGTTTCAACAACTGAGCTGGAAACCTATGAAGATGACGATGTAAAGTGTTACTGAGGAGTGGGGAGGAGTTAGGATTATGGGAACCTCTCCATGTAAGGCGCTCGATTTACAGGCTTGCCTTTGAATCAGCAGACAATTTAAGCCAAGGGGTGCTGCCAAGCAAGACTGGCTTCAAACAGACTTGGGAACGGTGTGTTTCCGAGGCTGACTCCCACCCTCCACCTCATTTTCCATCAACCTCTCCCCTGTCCCTCAGGACTGACCCTGGCCAATTTCAGCCAAATTTCATGCCGTGCTGTAACTAGGAAAGACCCCTAGTTTGTATCGAGTTTAATTATCTGTATTTTCAAAATTTGTATCTGAACGAAGTAAATTATTCAAGATTATGCAAATCAAGACTGAAATCAAGACTCATGCCATTAATATGTATTGGGTGCCTACTGTGTTCTAGCTACTGTTCTGTTTACTGAGAAGAGAGGAGTGAAGACAAGTTCCTTTTCAGACTTTCTGTCATTGCTCAGTCTGAACTCAGCATCTGAATTCCCTTACCTTGGCTCTTGGGAGTTTCCAGCCATCATTTTTGAGTTTTCCCCATCCTCTGCTATTACCTACCCACAAGGCATGTTGTACTCCCTTCCTACACATTTCTAACCCTACCATCCTACCTCCTCTCCAAACTGTGGCTCAGAAAAGTATCTGCCACATTGTCACTGTTTCCAAACTGGAGATTATGGGTATTTGAGAGTACAAAAAAATGTACCAAGGTCCAGGAAGGAATAGTTGCAAAGATCAGATTCACCAATTTCAACTCCCTTATAAGCTCTTCTTAAAGTTTATCTCCTTGAGAAAGTGTTTCTTTTCCTTTCTCACTTCTCTTTTCAAAACCATTCCTCCCTCCTCACAAGGAAAGGCATAACTGAATTGTGCTGCGTGGAAGTGCCCCCAGGGGCTAAGTTAGTGCCAACGCCAACATCGGTGCTCAGAAAGTGAATGACTAATAACTATGTAGCAAATCCTTCAGCACTTCAGTGGCTTCCAATCCATTTTTTCAAAACAGTTGACATAGGAGCTAATCAAGTTGTCCACTAATAGTTCAGTAAAAATAATTTTGATGATAGATTACTGTATATTTTTGGCACATAACTAATAAAAATTCAAATAATTTAGTGTTATTACTATAATGAAACAACTGTCATTCTGGAGCTATAGTACATCAATGTCACATATGAACTAATTTTCTCGATTTTTATATATAAAAGTAAAAGTAAAAATGGAATTGAGGCAATAATCTTTCTTATTGTGGTAATTAGTCTTCCTAGACGTACACAGGCATCGATGAAAAATGCAACCCACATGATTATAAGATAGTTTTCCAATCAATTTTTAAAATTTTGTCCAATATATTTTCCAAAAAATTTTATGTATTTATATTGCTTTGGTTAAATGTATGCTAATTATATAATATCTAAAGGAAATCTTTTATAAAGCATTTATAGTCTCAAGAGTACAGAAAACAAAAATCACATAGATATAGAGGAAATCCATAAAAAACTTACAATTATAAAAATATATTACAATAGCATGCATTGTGAGTTTGGTAAGATAAATGATGTAAAATTTTCATTTTTTTAAAGACATTTATGTAATTTTTAAAAAAGTATTAGTGGATATCATTATCATAGCACTGATATTTAAATTCCATTGAATATATTAAGAAATAACATAATAGTTTCATTTAAAAGGTCAGTACTTACACTGCAGTGAAAATTAGAGTCCCTGAAAGTATTTAAATTTTTGATAAAAAATAGATGTCAAGTTAAAGATACGCAAGCTGGTATATCGTCTTTTAAGTTTCTTTTTAAAAAAAATGTGAAGGTAAGTATGTAGGTCCTACCACAAATGAAAACTCTTGATAGCATCTAACGTGTGACCCAATCTTTCACCGGAGGGCTTCTGAAGACACCAGTCCTTGGCAATACTGACATGAGAATGGAAAGACAGACTGCTTGGAGGTGACTGCGCTTTCCATTCTGCCCCCTCACCAGCTGCATCAGCCTCCTGTGGCTGCTGCAACAAATCGCCATAAATTGGGTGGCTTAAAACAACAGAGATTTATTCTCTCCCAGTTCTGGGGGGTCAGAAGTCTGAAATTACTGTCGTTTGGCAGAATTCAAGGTGTTGGCAAGGCTGCACTCCCTCTGGAGGATCTCGGGGAGAATTGCTTCCTTGCTTCTTTCAACTTAGGGTGGCTGCCAGCATTCTTTATCTTGTGACCACATCTCTCCAGTCTTCAAGGCTAACATCTCCACAAATCTCTCTCTGCTGCATTTTCACACTGCCTTCTCCTCTGCCTCTGTCATATGTGGACCCTTGTGATTGCATCTAAGGCCCACCCGGACGATCCAGGACAATTCTCCTCGTCTCAAAATCCTAAATTTAATTACATCTGCAACATCTTTGCCATATGATGTAACATTTACAGGTTTTGGGGATTAGTGCATGCACAACGTTGGGAGCCATTTCTCAACCTACCATATCAGCTCTATAAGTGAGACAGCCTACCTCTAGCACAAAAAATATACTCAAAAATATTTGTAAAGGGAATGGAAAAATCACTATTTTCTAAAGCGGGGGTTCCTCTTTTCCTCCATCCATCATCTCCAGTCGTAAATAAACACTTTTCAAACCGATCTTCTTCCTGCCATGCTGCTTTACACTATAGCTCAAGCAATCTTTTGAGCTACTATAACACTTCCTCTTAGTCCAATTTCCCTTGAGAGATAAGTCCTCAGACTCCAGCTTGCTGTCACTCCTTCTTTTACTCATTCATTCAAAAAATATTGAGTAAAGGTGCTATGGAGCTTAGGACTTTGTAGGGAAGTGAGGGATGAGCGTGTGCTGGATAAGAAAGTAAGAATCTAAATACTAAGGTGGTTCTGAAATGACTCACTAAGTGTTTATAGAATAGCCGCTGCCGTTAAGGTTGCTAAGTTACCGAATACAATGCTCAATCAAGTCTGAGAACTTTGCTTTTGAGGTGGGAGATGAAACAACAAGGTGAAGGGAAAAAATGATGTCATAATAATTGAGAATATATGGCCATGCCTCTTCAGAGGTTATAATCTGTGAAGGATTTTAGTGATTTTGTCCACCCATCTTTCAATCTCTTCCTGTGATTTTTTTCAGGCACCTAAGTGGACAGAGACTATGAGCAATTTGAGCAGAGGCCACATAGAGGAGTTCGTCTTGGTGGGCTTCCCCGCCTCTCCACTCTGCCAGCTGCTCCTCTTTGTTTTCTTCCTTGCGCTTTATCTGCTGACATTGTTGGAGAATGCACTCATCATCCTCACGATCTGGCTCACTCCAAGCCTTCATCGCCCCATGTACTTTTTTCTTGGCCATCTCTCCTTCCTGGAGCTATGGTACATTAATGTCACTCTTCCCCGGCTCTTGGGCGCCTTTCTTACCCAAGACGGTAGAGTCTCCTATGTAGGATGCATGACTCAACTTTACTTCTTCATTGCCTTAGCCTGCACAGAATGTGTGCTGTTGGCAGTTATGGCCTATGACCGCTACCTGGCCATCTGTGAACCCCTCCGTTACCCAAGTCTCATGCCTCCCAGTCTGACCACTCGCCTTGCTGCTGCCTGTTGGGGCAGTGGCTTCTTCAGCTCCATGATGAAGCTTCTTTTTATTTCCCGACTGTCCTACTGTGGACCCAACATCATCAACCACTTTTTCTGTGATATCTCCCCACTGCTCAACCTCACCTGCTCTGACAAGGAGCAAGCAGAGCTAGTAGACTTCCTCTTGGCCTTGGTGATGATTCTACTCCCTCTGTTGGCTGTGGTTTCATCATATGCTGCCATCCTTGTAGCCATTCTAAAGATCCCCACTGCCCAAGGACGTCGCAAAGCCTTCTCTACTTGTGCTTCTCACCTGGCAGTGGTTGTTATCTACTACTCTTCCACTCTCTTTACCTATGCACGTCCCCGGGCCATGTACACCTTCAACCACAACAAGATCATCTCTGTGCTTTACACTATCATTGTACCATTCCTCAACCCAGCCATCTACTGCCTGAGGAACAAGGAGGTGAAGGATGCCTTCAGGAAGACAGTGCTGGGCAGATGCCACTATCATAGGGATGTTCCAGACTGATGTACAACAGATTCTTGCAGGGAATGTTGTGTTTACTATCCTGTTTCCCTAAGTTAATTTGATAACAGGTGTGGCCTTTGATAGTTTGTGAGTTTGATTGTTTGGTGGACCTTCTGGCATATAATACAGCACACAATAAGCATTCAATAAATAGCAATTTCCCTCATTACTGTCATTTTTTCATTATCAGTATCATTATATGCTTTCTAATAGATGTGCTGCTCTATTAACCATGCATCAAACTCACTCTTATTCAAACTGAGGTTGGAGAATTGGCTTTCTCTGAGACGTATGTGGAAAGCAAAGCTCCAAGCATCTTTGTAACTATGTGGAGAAGGTAACAAGCTGATTATAAAGTTTACCATTCCCAATTATATGATATAAAATTGTGCCAAGATATCACTGAATGACTCAGTGAAGCTCCTCCTTTTAAAAATGATCAAAACATATAATAACTCTGTGTTAGAATATCAAACATAGAACATTTTTCTCCTCTTAGCCATTTTGGCCATGATTTTCACACATGAAACTCATTTTCTAGATATTTGCCTACATCCTAAAAGGGACTAGATAGAAAATGTCAACTGATACAAATGCTGCTTGTATGACTCTGGTCATGTCACCTTTTTTTCCCATTGGCAGATCGTAGAGCTCTTAATTTATTCTTTTTCTAGTGTGAGAGATTCCCCTAGTGCATTAATTGGTGTTTATAGGTTACTAATTACTTCTTTCAGAGATTTCTCCAAATATTCTATTTAACTCCACCAGTGGTGCTTTTTAAATAAAATGTGCTTTGCAAATGGTTCTGATTTGCAGCTCAGTGTCAGTTACGAAAAGAAATGGGCATTTTTAGCTGCCTAGCCAATAATGACCTCATTTTTCTTTGCTAGGATAACATAATTTATTTTGAAGTTGAAAACATGCTGAAATCAGGCAATAAATCTACATCTCTATCATACATTTTATATCTCAGCTTCTCTTGGAGCTAAGATTGGCTATGTATCTCATTTATTTTCCAATAAAATATCAATTGAATTCTGCCAGGGAATCTATCTTTTTAAGAGAAAGATGTGCTGGCACTGGTGCAAGCGTGACCGTTTCCCTTTTTCGAACTTGGATTTGAGGCCTCGAGCTCCAGCAGTAATCTAGGAGGTAGTTAAACATGGGAGGAAGGTCAACACATTGAGGGTTGAGGTACAGAAATGTATGGAAATCATGAGTTTGATGATATGGTTGAAAATTGAACCAGCACCATCACCTACCTACACCCATGACTTTTACTATATGATAAAAATTAACTCCCACTCGTGGAACTATAAGTTTTGTTTTCTATTATTTGTACCTTAGTATGCTTGATGTAATATATTTGGCATAATTTGTTATTTGCATTCTTTTAGAATTTTTGAAATGGTTTTTAGTTTTAGGTTTTTAATTTTTTTTTTCAAATGAAATATGTTTTTCTAAGTTTTCAGAGACAAACCATGCCAAAATCTCATGTGTTGCCATTCTGTCAGGTTGTAATGGTTTTCATCTCTTTAAAGTTGTAATTCACAAAGCTAGCCAAAAAAAGGAAGATTATTTCTTTCCAGACACTATGACTGCAATTCCAGTAGCTACTATTGAGACCATTTTATTTATTTTATTTTACTATACTTTGCTTTAGTTTTATTTTATTTTACTTTTTTGTGGTTGTTTTAGGGATTTTTTTAGGTTCTGAATGTGTACTCAGTGCAGCCAGCTTGTCACCAGATGGAGATGATAGAGAGCAAGCAGTAGAGTAGCATTCAGTTTGGTTAATTATGATGTTTTAAATGAAATTAATCTTTAAAATAACAGCACTATTCATCCAGTTGACTAAGAATGTACTTGCATTTAAAAAGAAAACATAAATTATGTAATTTTTATTCATAAAATACTTTATAGATGGCGCAGGACATGGTTAGCTGCCTCAAAATTTTTGTGGCTTAAGAATAGTTCCTGGCCGGGCGCGGTGGCTCACGCCTGTAATCCTAGCACTCCGGGAGGCTGAGGCGGGAGGATTGTTTGAGCTCAGGAGTTCGAAACCAGCCTGAGCAAGAGCAAGACCCCATCTCTACTAAAAATAGAAAGAAATTAATTGGACAACTAAAAATGTATAGAAAAAATTAGCCAGGCATGGTGGCACATGCCTGTAGTCCCAGCTACTCGGGAGGCTGAGGCAGGAGGATAGCTTGAGCCCAGAAGTTTGAGGTTGCTGTGAGCTAGGCCAACGCCACGGCACTCACTCTAGCCAGGGCAACAGAGCAAGACTCTGTCTTAAAAAAAAAAAAAAAAAAAAAGAATAGTTCCTGACACTCAGAAGATACCCAGTAAATATTTATTGAATGAATGGTCAGGTTTGCTCAGAATGGTAGCACAGACTAGCACCGAAGAACCAGTGGTGAGCCAGGAGACCACCTGGACATGAATGGAATGTTAGCCCAATTTTCTGTAAAAGAAGCTTTCTTCTGAAATTTTGTACCAAATTAGAAAATAATGACTAAATAGTTATTACTCCTAGAAATATGAACTAGGCTCTTGGTAATCTTAGGATTTTGCTACAGTTCTTTAAGGGAATTCTGTTATTTTAATAATGAGCTCATCTTTCCCAACTCCAGAAAAGTGCAGGTTCCTACCTTATCCAACACCCTTCATTGTAGTGTGTATCAAATCCCAGCAGATCCTGCTCACTCTCTGCTGTGGTCCTGGGTCTGTGGTTCTGAGGCTTATCATCCCTGAGTGTGAAATATCCTAACCCCTGAAGCAAAATATATACCGAAAGAGATAATTGTCCAATTTCCATGCCACTGTGTTTTCCATACAGTCTTACTACCCTCTACCTTCTCTGAATACATTTTTGTGCTTCTAAATGTGTACTATTTGTAGATTATAAGAGTAAATATATACATATTCTTATTCTTTTTTGAAAATACAGACATCATCTGAATGCAGTATATTTATCGTTCACATCTACTGAGTTACTGATGCAAGAAGGTCATGTCTGTGTACAAAGTCTATATTTGAAAGCACAATATCTGAGTGTGTTTGGAGTTTGTATATGCATGTGTGCTCATATACTTGGGTCTCCAAATAAGGATGGGTACTTACCATTTTTATTTTCTGAATGACTTGGATTATAGCACTATCTCTTCCCAGAGGACCTTATTACTTCTGAGATCATTCCTTAGAAAAAGAATCTCTCTCACACACACACACACACATGTGTGCACTTTCCCCTCAACTTCCTCTTCCCAGTGTTGGTTGGGAAGGAGGGGCAATGGACTTCCAGTAAGTCTAAGGTCTCTCTGGTGCCTCAAGATTGAAGGCTGTGTCTCTTGGGAGGTCTTGTGGGTGGAAAGGAGTTGGCTTGTGCTCCTCCAGTAGCTTGGAGGCAGACAGATAGCTCCATTCTTTGCCTTCTTCAAACTCATCAGAGATGCAAACCAGACTTGCTCAGCAACTCTCTAGTCTTATGGAAATTGCCTTCCTCTTCTTGGTCTACATGATTTCTTCTCTTTTCTCAGTGTAAGCTGGCCATCCCTGACAAAACTAGATAGGAAAAGAGTTACATTACCAAGAAAATGGTGAGTTGAAAAGTTTCCAAAAGTAGAATTTAGCCAGTTTTTAATTACTTATTATTACAAAAGAAAGCAAGAAATAATTGAAAATCAATTTTATTTAATTTACTGATTCATCAAAAATTTCATTTTATTGACTTAATAATCACTTATCTTCTTTGAGCCTATAATGAGTAGTGCCACAACAGGTTGAGAATGAGGAGGGAACTTGGCGTATATACAGATTAATTTCAGCTCAACAAAGATTTCTTTAGCCATATGAAAAATGGCAGGGATTGACAGGTATTGTGTAATGCGGATTTTCATGTTATTTTAAGACTCTACTCTGAGAATCCACTCTAGATGAAATAGCCTGGAGTCTCTGAAATTTCCCAGTGGCCTGTTTTCCTGAAGATGCTTCAAGTTAGTGCATTAGTCCAACTCTCTGCTTTACAATGTGCAGAGTCCAGGTCTGCTCTGACTTACGAGACAGAAAGAGAGAAAATAACATAGAAGATGGAATTAGTGTGTGAGAGTACATAGATATATGTATGTGAGGAGTGGTGGGTGGAACATAGGTATATGAGTATGTGTCTATATTTTTATGTTAAATAAGAGCAAGGCATGGCAAATGGGATGGTGGTTACAAGAGTTTTGATTAGTTATGACTTTTTCCTCCTGCTTGTTTCTTTGATTTTTTATTTGACATATAATAATTGTACACATTTATAGGATACATAGTGATGTTTCAATAAATATAATGTATAGTGATCAGATGAGGGTAATTAACATAACCATTATCTCAAACATTTATCATTTCTTTGTATTGGGAACATTCAATAGCCTCCTTCTAGCTATTTGAAACTATATAATATATTATTGTTAGCTGTAGTCATCCTGCAGTGCTATAAAACACTAGAATTTCACTTCTATTCTTAGTACCATAGAGCAAGAAAATAAGACTCCCTTTCTGCTATGCTGATTATCCAAAAATGCATCATATCATGTAGTCACATTTATCCTCAACTTGAAATCCTGTGATAAACTGCAAAGATCAATCATGTTCAAAATGAGACCCATTGAATTTAAGCCACTTTTCCCAAACTATCTAGATGGAAAAAAAATTATTTCAAAACACAGGCCATGATTTTGGAAAGTTATAAAGAGTGTAGAGGGCCAGGGATATGAAGTATAGATTTTCCCCCTAAAGTGTTCAAAGCCAACTGACAGTAGAAACTGAGAGGTGCAGAAGGATTTGCTACATGGCAGCAAGGTATTCTGTCCTGCTGTAAACTTAGGAGCTGCTATGCATATAACCCTGAGGCATAGTTGTTCCTAAGATTTCCCGGGAAAAGGAAGATGGACTAGAATTACATCCCTTTAAAAGTGATTTGAAGAAGTAAGCACGTGTTTATCCCCTTTAGAAAATGCGTTGCCACTGAGGGTCCAAGATGGATATGTCCACCTCTGGCCAACCTGTACTTTTTCCCACCTCCTTGCAGGAGCTGGTAGAAGACTAGATTGAGCACAAGAGATTATTCTGTTATATCTCTCACTACCTGTGTTCCATTTTGGAGACTTCTGGGACCTTCAGTTTGGCCAAACCAATCTCTACAGAGCTTGCCTGGAAATTTTTTTTTTTTGAGACAAAGTCTCACTGTGTTGCCCGGGCTAGAGTGCCGTGGCTTCAGCCTAGCTCACAGCAACCTCAAACTCCTGGGCTCAAGCGATCCTCCTGCCTCAGCCTCCCGAGTAGCTGGGACTACAGGCATGT